>NC_031983.2:17849955-18161151 GCF_001858045.2 Oreochromis niloticus | reverse complement strand
TTAGAAATTTCTGGTACTTACAGCCAACGATGAGTTTGGTTCCTCCACCAAAAGTCCTCCACAGTGATACAAACTCATTAAGTGGCCGTACAAAAACCTCCTGCACTCTGAACAAACCTCTAACCACTGAAAATGAACCTTTTTTTCAAGTAAAACATCACAGTACACCTTATTAAATGTAGAAAATGATTTTACTAAAGTGACTTAAAATTATTTAATGAATTTAAATCATAATTATCATTACTGTAGTTTTAGTATTAAGAACTGAACGACAAAACGTAATTTTCACATTCCTTTTCTCATATTAATTTTTTAAAACACACAAAACACTGTTTAAAACAGCAACCAGAAATGCCTCAAAAAATCATGAAATGTGAAACTATGATAATATACTTCAGAACACTATACAGGTATCCTGTATTTGTTGATACCAAAATCAAAAGTAAGTATACAAACCAGAGTGCCATTTTAATCCAGGTGTTAAAAATACGTAAATATGTTTCCAAATATGTTTTTCTCTACTGCATGAAATTATTAATGGTATTAATTCAATCAATTTTTCTTCTGACTTTGTGCCCACATTGCCCTCAGTGTGTTGAGAGGAGAGACATCATTTCCATAGAGAGGAGGCTTTGCATCATCAGCTGATCCTCCAGAGAACTGAGAAGGTTTATAGTCCTGTGAGTTCAACACTGCAGGACTCACATCTGTCAGTCAACACAGCAGAAAGCACAACCACCATGACTCTCATCACCATCCTCATCTGGACGCTGACCTGCTGCTGTTTTACAGGTTCATTCACTCAGCAACATTTCAAACATGATGTGCTGCTTTTCCTCTCATTGATTTCTGCTGATAAATGAATGATTTGTTTTTGTCTGCAGGATGCAGCGGTCAGGTGACTGTGACTCAACCTCCAGTAGTGACATTTACTCCTGGATCCACTGTCACTCTGACCTGTAGGACCAACCGAGCTGTTTACAGATGGTCTGATGGTGATCAGGGTATGGCCTGGTATCAGCAGAAGTCTGAACAGACTCCTAAGCTCCTAATAAGATATGTGAAAACGCTTCAGTCAGGAACACCATCTCGATTTAGTGGCAGTGGAAGCAGCTCTGACTTCTCTATGACCATCAGTGGAGTTCAAGCTGAAGATGCAGCAGTTTACTACTGTCAAAGTTTCCATGAAATAAACAGTGCTTATGTTTTCACACAGTGATTTGTAGTCGTACAAAAACCTTCCTCAGTCAGACTGCAGAGACACTGAGCTGTTACAGCAGGAACTGACTGCAGCTGCTGACGAGGAAGAAACTCTGACACAGACCACTGAACACAGTAACTTCACCAAGCACTAAATACTCATCTACACTTCTTTTGGGGAATTTTGAAATAGTCACTCACTGTTATCATCTTCAATGCCCTGTACCAACACAGAGCAGAGCAGCTATCTGAACGCTACTCCAACAGAGGTCGATCATCTTGTTAATAATTTTGCCTCCTCTCTAAGTATGACTCTGGTTACTGTAGCTCATGTGAAAAAGAGATCCTCAAATCAAAAGTACTTGACTCGCTGTTATAACACTCAAACACGCACCTTAAAGCAGATAATTTATAAGCTGGAGACAAAATGGCGTAAAACAAAGTTAGAAGATCATCATTTAGCTTTAGTTTGCTGCATTATAAGAAAGCCCTCTGTAACGCTCGAACATCTTTCTATTCATCACTGATTAAAGAAAATAAGAACAACCCTAAGTTTCTCTTCAGCACTGTAGCCAGGCTGACAGAAAGTCAGAGCGCTGTTGACTCAACCATTCCTTTAATGTTAACTAAAAACGACTCATGAACTTCTTCACAAATAAAATTTGAACCATTAGAGAAAGAAATACTCATAATCATCTCACAGATGTAATATTATCTACAGTTATTTTCAATACCATTGATATTAATATAGAAACTTTTTCTGGAATTGGTCTTTCTGAGTTAACTTCAGTAACTGCTTCCTCAAACCATCAACATGTCTTTTAGACCCCATTCCTACAAGACTGCTCAAAGAAGTCCCTCCATTGATTAATGCTTCAATCTTAAACATGATCAACCTGTCTCTAGTATTCGGCTATGTACCACAGGCCTTCAAGCTGGCAGTAGTTAAACAGTTACTTAAAAAGCCTTCTCTTGACTCAGCAGTCTTTGCTAATTAGTCTTAGCTTCCTTTCATATCAGAAATCCTTGAAAGAGTAGTTGTCAAACAGCTAACAGATCATCTGCAGAGGAATGGCTTATTTGAAGAGTTTCCGTCAGGCTCATCACAATACAGAAACAGAATCTTCTTATGGCCTCCAGTGTTGGGGAGTAACTGAATACATGTACCGGCATCACATATTTAATACAAAATATGAGTAAATGTATTTTGTTACAGTTACCATTTAAAAAGGTGTCCCTCACCCCAACCAGTCACGGCAGATGGCTATGGCGTCTGTTTTTGTGCCTCTGTTCTGAGCGCACGTAAAAAAAACTTTGCAAGCGCAAATGTTGCATTTTGAGGAGAAAATGATTTTGAGCGAAGAAAAGTTTAATTTGAGTGAACAAAATCCATTGCTGTGTGCAAGAAATGTATTTCAGTGTTTGCTATTATCCATTGACACACATAATAACAGCTCCTCTCGCTGAGTTGTTGGCATTTGCTCTTGCTCAGATCTCTGCTCTGTGTGCTCACAGACATCTGCAGACCTAAAAACTAAACAACCTGAAACATGGAAACGTAGCTGGAGAGACACTGGGGAAGATGAACAGGATGACCAACAGGTATGATACACAGAATGATACGCAGACACTCCGACAAAGAACAGAGGTAACCACGCACTAAATATACACACAAGGTAACAAGAAAATGGCACACAGGAGGGAGACACAGCTGAACCTAATTAGACAAGACAACAATGAAGCAAAACCCAAAACACTGAACACTGGACGTGGGTGTTTTAAAAGAGGAAATACAAGACAGAAAGCCACAATTCCCAGAATAAAACTTAAAACAAAAACAGAAAACACTGGGTCACAGTGTAACTGCTGAAGCTCTACTCTCAGCAGTGGTCAGGGTCAAGTGATGTTTCCAGTAACTCTGATTATAATGTTTGGCTTTCTGAGTCAGGGTGAGAGTTATTTTATTTGTTTGTTTTTAATTCTGTTTGTGATGTTCATGTTTCTCTGATTTAACCTGATATATTTTCTGTTGTTTTTTCCTCAAGATTCACATCATTTTAGTTCTCATTTCAAAGTAATTTGCCAATAGTTTTCTGACTCTGTAAAGCCAAGCCTGTCAGGGACTGTGACCATTAGTGCCACAGGGAGTTGCTGGACTTGGTACCTTTAGAAACCTGGACAGCCTCCCAAACTCAGGAACTCCATCTTGACTCCAAGGCAGTAGATCTGGTTCTCAGTACACTTTATCCATCAGTGATATTCAGGCAGTAGATGCTGGAGATTATTACTGTCTGGGTTATCATGGTAGTGAAGTGTTCACACAATGATTTATGGCTGTATAAAAAGTTCCTTCACTTTGGCTGAAGGCTGCAGGTGTAGTGTTCAACTGCAATCAGAATAACTAGCCCACTTAAACACAACACAAGTGTACCCCCCACCCCCAACCTACAGACTTCATTTCAGCAACGGTGAAAGCTTTAGAAAGCTAAATGACATAATAAGTGAACAATCAGCAATTTCCCACCAGCTCACAAGTATTTTTCATTAAGGCGATTGCAACTTAAGTTTAATAATTAACCACTGATGAACACTGATCCTGCTGTTTGTTAGAAAAATTACAAACATCCCTGATCTTTTGTTACTGAAAAAATTGAAAAATATCTAAACAGTGTGAAGCTCTATAAGTATTTCTATTTATTCTGATCCTGTAATGAACTGCTGAGATGATGATCACTGATCAGTGTTAACAGATTATTTCACTTTGCATCCAACAATCCCTCCAAACCCCCCACCCCCTCCAGCTATCTCTCTTTCTCTCTCTCACACTCTCTCTCGCTCTCTCTCACACACACACACACACACACACATACCACACACACACACGCACGCACACACACACACACACACACACACACACACAGGTATTTGTTTGCAGGTTCTGTTTTGAATGCTCGCTGCGCTTCACTGATCCTAAACCAGTTTAAGAAGAACCAGCGGGAAACATCTGTGCAGAGTCTCTGACAGTGAGATTTATCATAATGATGATGATGTTGCTGACTCCACTGCTGATCACAATCGTGCTCAGACTTCAAGGTGATGAGTGATGTGGTTCTGTGTATTCTCTGTTATGTTGTACTTGACATCACACTGTCATTTTAACAAAGTAACATATTTTAATTTCCAGGATCAGATGCCAGTTCATCTGTGACTCAGTCTCCTGTATTTAAGGCTGCTGCTTTGGGGGAGACGGTCTCTCTGAGCTGTACAGCCAGTAAAGGAGTTGATGATGATCTCAGCTGGTATCTACAGAAACCTGGACAGCCTCACAAACTGCTGTTTTACCAAATCAGCAGACGCCAATCTGATACTCCGAGTCATATCAGCAGCAGTGGATCTGAGCCTGAGTTCACTCTGACAATCAATGGAGTTCAGGCTGCAGATGCAGGAGATTACTACTGTATGGGAGCATATGTAGGACACAGTGATACAGAGTCATACGAAAACCTCCCTCAGTTACTATTTGCAGTGTTGCAGCTGTGAGCTTCTGATACAGACTCTGACATGCATCACTGGTTCACTGAGGCTACTCTCAGAGGTGGAAACTAAAATATGTATTCATTCCTGATCCCATCATTAAGAAGATTTTAAATTAAGTCACACTATTTAGAATCTGTAACATATTATGCTTATCTCACTACATTTTGTATTACTTCTAATTTGCTGTGCATAAGAAGGTAATATAAAAATAATTTTGTTTATACAGTACATTTTAAATCACAAAGTTATAAGGTGTTTCACATTTTAAATAAAATTAACTTATAAGAAATAAGTTTTCATATCACAGCATACATCAATACATGTTTAAAAGTAACTGATGACAACAAAGGTCAAAATTAAATAACCAAATGAGCAGAATAACTAAAACGAGCAGAAAATGCAGAAAAATGTATTTGTTACAGCCTCAAACGACTGACTGCAATAACATGTTGTTAGCAGTGGTGCTGCATAAACATCAGCTTGGCCATGAAGGGCTTTAAATTTGATTAATAAAATTTTAATATTAATTCTACAGTTTGCCAGAAGGCCACAAAGAGAGGCAAGAGAACATGTGGTGTTCTTTGATGATACTTTGAGTCAGAATTTTGCAGTATTAATTCCTTGAAAAAACAAGACTGGATGGGCTTAGAGGCTCAAAATTCAAGTCTTAGTCAAAAAACCTGCACAGAAAATATGTCTAGTAATCAAAACCCAATACTGAACCCAGACCCTGTACACAGTTTTTAACTTAAATAAAATTAATCTACTTTGATTTGAACTAAACAATGATTGTGCTTCATGCATGAAAATGTTTTATCAGTTTCCTACCACAGGGTTGGAATTAGGTGTTAAAGTTTTATTTGGGAGGTGGGAAGTTCAGCTGTAGTGGGGCAGCAGAGACTCAGCTACATATTGCAATATAAGACAAAGTTCCATTCACCATGATGGCTATTTTCCAACTCCTCACCAGTATAAAGCTGGATTTTGGTTGGTATCTTTATCTTTTGTTTCAAAGGTCAATGATTTTGCACACAAATAAGCTTTTAAAAGCTTCTCCCCAAGAACAAAACAAAAGTGATTTTTCTTAAGCTGTGATTTTATTTTGTGATTTTTACTTTTTTTTAAACAATGGTTTTAAAAAACAACTTGGACAATTTTAACTGATATACTTAGCATGCACATCAATAGAGAGTCAAATGTTTGCAGAAATATCGCGACAGCAGAAACGTGTAGCTTCATCAAACTTATAAAACACATCATATGCAGACAGGAAGTGTTGCTGAAGCTCTACTCTGAGCACTGGTCAGGGTCCAGGGTTTGAGTGACGGGGCTCTGTCCACTCAGACTGGCCTCACAGCTCACTGAGCCCGCCTTCCTCCACTGGTCTGCAGAGAGGCTCAGGGTGCTGCTCCAGCTGTAGCGGCCGTCTGTCCCCAAGACCTCCAGGCTGGTTGACACCCCTGAGGATGTGCTGGTGCCCCCCACCTTCCAGCCCAAATTCCAGTTTGAGGGGAAGCCCCCGGTGGCCAAACACACCAGAGTGGCACTACTCTGTTTGTCTTCATCTTTGGATGGAGGGAGGACAGTGAGGGTGGGCCTCACCACACCCGCTGAAGGAGAAACGGTTGAAGATAACCGAAAAAAGAGATACAAATGTACAAACATCTGAATAAATATATTGTTAGTGATTATTGATCAAACCTTTATTTCATAATGTGCTATAGTTAATAGCTTTACCTTGTGATAATTTTCTTATTTGAAACTGACAAAGCTAAAGTACTCATAAGAATACAGTTAAAACTTCGCATCTGTTTCTTTCACTTCCTTTAAACTTAATTTGAAATTGATCAACCATGAACAAAAACTTGATCTAAATATACTGAGAAAAGTATTTTTGATTCTAACAGAACTCCACAAAACATAATTCAATATTTGTTTTTATTTTAAAATTCAGTGGTAAAAATACATTTCAAATCAAAGTGAAGTAAAACGTCACTATTACAGCTTTTAATATCTTAACCAGACAATATTGAAAGAAGCAAAAATAACTAAAAGAACATTACAATTTGTTGTTTTGTGTTATGTAAAAGACTGAATGAATATTAATTTAAGAAAAGTTCATTTCAAAATTGTGACATCAACTTAATAATAATCACTGAATTTCTTCAAAGTTCTGTTTTGTAGGTTAAAAATATGCTTAATAAATACTACATTTTTCAAAAATGAGAAATTTCTGGTACTTACAGCCAACGATGAGTTTGGTTCCTCCACCAAAAGTGTACCACAGTGATACAAACTCATTAAGTGGCCGTACAAAAACCTCCTGCACTCTGAACAAACCTCTAACCACTGAAAATGAACCTTTTAATATAAAACATCACAGTACACCTTATTAAATGTAGAAGACGATTTAACTTAAGTGACTTAAAATTATTTAATGCATTTAAATCATAATTATCATAATTGTATCTTTAGTATTAAGAATTGAAAGACAAAACTTAATTTTCACATAAACCTAAACATACTTTTAAAACACACACAAACAAACAAAAAACTGTTTAAAACAGCAAACAGAAAAACTTTAAAAAATCATGAATTATGAGGCTATACTGAAGACAGTTTTACAGGTATATTGTATTTGTTGATACCAAAATCAAAAGGTAAGCATACAAACCAGACTCCCACAGGTGTTAAAAATACGTAAATATGTTTCCAATTATTTTCGTCTATTCCATAAAATCTTTAATGGTATTAGTTTCTTTTGATTTTGTGCTGCAAAGTTCCCTTCAGTGTGTTGAGAGCAGAGAAATCATTTCCATAGAGAGGAGGCTTTGCATCATCAGCTGATCCTCCAGAGAACTGAGAAGGTTTATAGTCCTGTGAGTTCAACACTGCAGGACTCACATCTGTCAGTCAACACAGCAGAAAGCACAACCACCATGACTCTCATCACCATCCTCATCTGGACGCTGACCTGCTGCTGTTTTACAGGTTCATTCACTCAGCAACATTTCAAACACGATGTGCTGCTTTTTCTCTCATTGATTTCTGCTGATAAATGAATGATTTGTTTTTGTCTGCAGGATGCAGCGGTCAGGTGACTGTGACTCAACCTCCAGTAGTGACATTTACTCCTGGATCCACTGTCACTCTGACCTGTAGGACCAGCCAAGCTGTTTACAGATGGTCTAGTGGTGACGCCATGTACTGGTATCAACATAAATCTGGACAGACACCAAAGCTCCTAATAAAATATGTGAAAACGCTTGAGTCAGGAACACCATCTCGATTTAGTGGCAGTGGAAGCAGCTCTGACTTCTCTATGACCATCAGTGGAGTTCAGGCTGAAGATGCAGCAGTTTACTACTGTAAGAGTTTACATGAAATAAACAGTGCTTATGTGTTCACACAGTGATTTGTAGTCGTACAAAAACCTCCCTCAGTCCGACTTCAGAGACACTGAGCTGTTACAGCAGGAACTGACTGCAGCTGCTGAAGAGGAAGCAAAACAGTGCAGTGGAGGCAAAGCTCACTGTAATATCAGCACTATTTCACAAAGTCATGTTCTGCACACATTTCCTGAAAATGGCCTAAATGGCCTGTAAATGGTATAGCGCTTTACTAGTCCCAAAGCGCTTTACACATTCAGTCATCCACCCATTCACACACTGGTGATGGCAAGCTACAAAGAAAAACAAAAGTTGGCTGTTTATATACAGGAATTCTATTTACAATATTAGTTTGCTAAATGTAAATTTCTCACAGCATCCAATTCAGGTTGTTGATTATGGCCAAAATATCACCAAGTTTTCTTTACTTTTGTGTAAAATATTCAAATTTGGTTCTAACAAAAGTTGAAGTCATTAGAATCCCCCTAACAAAAGATCAAACAAGTTTAAATATAACTGATAGTGACAGGCCTGATAAGAAAAAAATCAAAGTGACAGTTATGAAGCACACTCAGCTATTGAGCCCTGACTAGTCCAGTTCCTGCTGACCAAAGACATCCCCACAGCGTGATGCTGCCACCACCATGCTTGACTGTAGGAATGGCATTGGTCAGGTGGTGAGTTGTGCCAAATTTCCTCCACACATGATGTCTGGGATTCAGGTCAAAGAGTTCAATCTTTGTTTCTTCAGATGAGAGAATTTTGTTTCTCATTGTCTGAGAGTCCTTTGGGTGCCTTTTACTTAGGAGTGGCTATCATCTGGCCACTCGACCATACAGGTCTGATTGGTGGAGTTCTGCAGAAATGGTTCTCATCTCTCCATAGTAAGATTGGGCACCAGACTATGAAACACATCATATGCAGACAGGAAGTGGTATTCCTGTCCCTAAGACCTCCAGGCATTGGGGAGAGCCCTCCAGACCAGACCTCCAAGTTCTTGGTCAGCTCACTGTCTAACGCCCTTCTACCCCGATGACTGAAAGAGTCATGGTGGTTTCAGTTCTTTGATATATGAGAGAATGGAGGCCACCGTGCTCTTTGGGACCGTCAATGCTGCATAAATGTTTCTGCACCATTCCTCACAATGAAACTGTAACATACAAAATTTTGTAAAATGACAACAGAAATGGTGTGCACAAAAGTATGTGCAAATATATTAAAAGGTAAAGAAAAGGATATGACAACAAAAATGCTCCAAATGTGAGATTTGACATCAACACAAAAAGCAGAAAAACATGTAAGAAAAAAAAAGATAAAAAATTATGTAAAACAGTATAAGAAGATTTGTTTCTTGGTCAGTGTGTATCATGGTTAAATTAGTATTGTTAAAAATGCTAACAGTCATTTTAGAGGTGTTAGCGTGTTTTGACCTTTGAAGAAGAACTGACCACAAATGGCGTTCACAGTAACTCAGTGCAAAGACAATAAACATAAGTGTGAACCAGGGGAAAAAACAACAATGAAAACATGACAAAACATACAAAATATGAAATAACCACAAAAATCCCACAATTAAAAACAAATAACCAAAAAACCAAAGTATCAAAACGAACAATAAAGAAATACATCGAATGCAAAAGGCACAAAATGACAAGTGAGACATAGACAGACAAAACATGTCAATCCTGGATATTTATCATTTGTTGATTTGTATATATTGTGCTGTTCCTTATATCTTAACGTAGGCTACTGTATTGCTAATAGTCTAGTCTGTTTTTGTTTTTGTCTTTGTTTCTATACAGTACAGTAGCATTATACTGTTGATCCCATTTGTCAGTAACATTATACTGTATTGGAGCAACAATAACCCACACAATTTCCCTAGGGATTAATAAAGTATTCTGATTCTGATTCAAACAGAATTTTTTTTTTTTTAATTACCCTTGACCAAAAGGAGACAACGGAGCCCTGCATCGATGTCCAGTCTGCTTTTTGGATCTATGAATCATTCAATTTTATGTGTGTATTCTTGTTTTGACATTAGAGGGCACTATTTCGGGCGATCTTGGCTCAAGAGTTTGCATTTCGTCTTGTGATCTGAAGGTTGCCGGTTCGAGCCCCGGCTTGGCCAGTCTCGGTCGTTGTGTCCTTTGGCAAGGCACTTCACTTACCGCCTACTGGTGTATGTCCATCATATTTCATATTTCTGTCCATGTTTAGATCATCTATTTCTTTTTTAACTTTTATTTTATTAGTTTTAATATCATCAGGGAGTTTCTATAGAACAGCACTGTCTCTAATCTCCTGCGAGAGATCATCACTGGGAGCACATCGGTCCCTAGTTTAATTTGATATTAGTTTTAACTATACCAATGTGCTTGTTCTCACACATTATGTTTCAACACAGCAGAAATCTAGATCTTCATAGGTTCTGAGTTAAGGTAATTACAGATTTCTGTGCTGCTTGTACAGCTCAGGGAGATGGCATTATAGATTTATAGACAGCTGTCCATCCAGCAAAACATTTAAAAATGGTCATTTTACAGAAGGATAAAAATTTCTGTGAGATACTGAAATTATAGAAAGCTGTTTTGCATCCAGCGTGCACTACAGATATTCAAATTAATGCATGGGTCAGTGAGCACACACCTGCACCTATGGTGTCCGGGTGGAATTTGTACATTACGGCTGCACAAATAATAATAATGGATTGCATTTATATAGCACTTTTCGAGACCCTCAAAGCGCTTTACAATTCCACTATTCATTCACTCTCACATTCACACACACTGGTGGAGGCAAGCTACAGTTGTAGCCACAGCTGCCCTGGGGCAGACTGACACAAGCGAGGCTGCCATATCGCGCCATCGTCCCTCTGGCCATCACCAGTAGGCGGTAAGTGAAGTGCCTTGCCAAAGGACACAACGACCGAGACTGGCCAAGCCGGGGCTCGAACCGGCAACCTTCAGATCACAAGACGAAATGCAAACTCTTGAGCCAAG
The DNA here is from genome assembly GCF_001858045.2 of Oreochromis niloticus. Classification (NCBI taxonomy): domain Eukaryota; kingdom Metazoa; phylum Chordata; class Actinopteri; order Cichliformes; family Cichlidae; genus Oreochromis; species Oreochromis niloticus. Next base: position 18,150,023 of record NC_031983.2, on the reverse strand, counting down.
ATCGCCCGAAATAGTGCCCTCTAATGTCAAAACAAGAATACACACATAAAATTGAATGATTCATAGATCCAAAAAGCAGACTGGACATCGATGCAGGGCTCCGTTGTCTCCTTTTGGTCAAGGGTAATTAAAAAAAAAAAAATTCTGTTTGAATCAGAATCAGAATACTTTATTAATCCCTAGGGAAATTGTGTGGGTTATTGTTGCTCCAATACAGTATAATGTTACTGACAAATGGGATCAACAGTATAATGCTACTGTACTGTATAGAAACAAAGACAAAAACAAAAACAGACTAGACTATTAGCAATACAGTAGCCTACGTTAAGATATAAGGAACAGCACAATATATACAAATCAACAAATGATAAATATCCAGGATTGACATGTTTTGTCTGTCTATGTCTCACTTGTCATTTTGTGCCTTTTGCATTCGATGTATTTCTTTATTGTTCGTTTTGATACTTTGGTTTTTTGGTTATTTGTTTTTAATTGTGGGATTTTTGTGGTTATTTCATATTTTGTATGTTTTGTCATGTTTTCATTGTTGTTTTTTCCCCTGGTTCACACTTATGTTTATTGTCTTTGCACTGAGTTACTGTGAACGCCATTTGTGGTCAGTTCTTCTTCAAAGGTCAAAACACGCTAACACCTCTAAAATGACTGTTAGCATTTTTAACAATACTAATTTAACCATGATACACACTGACCAAGAAACAAATCTTCTTATACTGTTTTACATAATTTTTTATCTTTTTTTTTCTTACATGTTTTTCTGCTTTTTGTGTTGATGTCAAATCTCACATTTGGAGCATTTTTGTTGTCATATCCTTTTCTTTACCTTTTAATATATTTGCACATACTTTTGTGCACACCATTTCTGTTGTCATTTTACAAAATTTTGTATGTTACAGTTTCATTGTGAGGAATGGTGCAGAAACATTTATGCAGCATTGACGGTCCCAAAGAGCACGGTGGCCTCCATTCTCTCATATATCAAAGAACTGAAACCACCATGACTCTTTCAGTCATCGGGGTAGAAGGGCGTTAGACAGTGAGCTGACCAAGAACTTGGAGGTCTGGTCTGGAGGGCTCTCCCCAATGCCTGGAGGTCTTAGGGACAGGAATACCACTTCCTGTCTGCATATGATGTGTTTCATAGTCTGGTGCCCAATCTTACTATGGAGAGATGAGAACCATTTCTGCAGAACTCCACCAATCAGACCTGTATGGTCGAGTGGCCAGATGATAGCCACTCCTAAGTAAAAGGCACCCAAAGGACTCTCAGACAATGAGAAACAAAATTCTCTCATCTGAAGAAACAAAGATTGAACTCTTTGACCTGAATCCCAGACATCATGTGTGGAGGAAATTTGGCACAACTCACCACCTGACCAATGCCATTCCTACAGTCAAGCATGGTGGTGGCAGCATCACGCTGTGGGGATGTCTTTGGTCAGCAGGAACTGGACTAGTCAGGGCTCAATAGCTGAGTGTGCTTCATAACTGTCACTTTGATTTTTTTCTTATCAGGCCTGTCACTATCAGTTATATTTAAACTTGTTTGATCTTTTGTTAGGGGGATTCTAATGACTTCAACTTTTGTTAGAACCAAATTTGAATATTTTACACAAAAGTAAAGAAAACTTGGTGATATTTTGGCCATAATCAACAACCTGAATTGGATGCTGTGAGAAATTTACATTTAGCAAACTAATATTGTAAATAGAATTCCTGTATATAAACAGCCAACTTTTGTTTTTCTTTGTAGCTTGCCATCACCAGTGTGTGAATGGGTGGATGACTGAATGTGTAAAGCGCTTTGGGACTAGTAAAGCGCTATACCATTTACAGGCCATTTAGGCCATTTTCAGGAAATGTGTGCAGAACATGACTTTGTGAAATAGTGCTGATATTACAGTGAGCTTTGCCTCCACTGCACTGTTTTGCTTCCTCTTCAGCAGCTGCAGTCAGTTCCTGCTGTAACAGCTCAGTGTCTCTGAAGTCGGACTGAGGGAGGTTTTTGTACGACTACAAATCACTGTGTGAACACATAAGCACTGTTTATTTCATGTAAACTCTTACAGTAGTAAACTGCTGCATCTTCAGCCTGAACTCCACTGATGGTCATAGAGAAGTCAGAGCTGCTTCCACTGCCACTAAATCGAGATGGTGTTCCTGACTCAAGCGTTTTCACATATTTTATTAGGAGCTTTGGTGTCTGTCCAGATTTATGTTGATACCAGTACATGGCGTCACCACTAGACCATCTGTAAACAGCTTGGCTGGTCCTACAGGTCAGAGTGACAGTGGATCCAGGAGTAAATTCTTTTTATTAAACAACAGCACAGTAGGGAGGAAATCATTAAGAATTCTGTCTGTTAAGCTTAGGAAGCAACAAGCAGAGAGGACTATACACAGAATAAAGAACCCTCTTAGCGGACAAATAGAAACTGAACTGGGGAAAATTAAACTATCCTTTTAGAATTACTATAAAAGACTTTACTCCCAGTGCTTTCTAGATAACAATTCTGATGTTAATACCTTCCTCTCAGGTCTCAAGTTGCAAGGAGTGAGAGAGAAACAAAATAAAATGCTATTATCCACAATAGCCAAAGAAGAAATTTACTTGGCAATTAAAAGACTAAAGGGAGGGAAAATGGTAGGGCCAGATGGGTTTCGCCCAGAATGGTATAAAATAATGCAGGATTATTTGACTCCCACCATGTTAAAAACATTTAATTGGGTAATGGAAAAGAAAACTATCCCTTCTTCATGGAGGGAAGCAATAAATTCCTTTATACCAAAAGAAGGAAAGGATAAACTAGAATGTAGTAACTATTGCCCAATTAGTGTACTGAATATTGATAATAAGTTGTTCACATCCATCATCTCTAAGAGAGCAAGAGAGAGAGAAGGCGTTCGATTTAGTGAGGTGGTCCTTTTTATATAAAGTGCTTGAGAAGTTTAATTTTGATAAATCCATAATTGATATCATTTTTAGGGCTATACAACAAATCAACAGCTTAAATTAAAATCAAGGGAGGCCTCACCGAAGCATTTATATTGGAGCGCAGGACACGACAGGGCTGCTGCATTTCATCACTGCTTTTTGCCTTGTTTATTGAACCATTAAGTCAGTGGATCAGGCAGAGACAGGATATAACTGGAGTAAGAACTGCAGGAGGGGAACAGAAATTAGCACTATTTGCTCAAGACTTACTATTAATGATATCCTATCGCACACAGGCACTTCCCAAAATCACGGAAATGCTATCAGAGTATGGCTCTTTCTGGATACAGGGTTAATGTAAATAAAACGCAGGTATTAACTTTAAACTATGAACCACCATTCGAAATTCAGAATCGCTATAAATGGAAATGGGCTGCAGATAGCATTAGGTACCTAGGGGTGGTAATACACTGTGACTTCATCAAAATGTTCAATGCAAACTACGCCCCTCTAAATGAAGCTATAAAATCAGATATACAAAGATGGAATACCTTTCTGTTATTTGATAATGCAGGAACTCAAAAATGCATCTGAAACTGAAGAGTCTGTTATAAAAAATATATAAAATATTAAAATGTGTTACTCAATGTCTCTAAGTAAACTTTGAGGTAAGAAAAGTAACAGCAATACAGTCTGAGAAAACATTGCTGTTTGGAGGAAATTAGAAGAAAAGTCATGACATCATTGGATACATGGTTCAAAATATAAAATACCTGGTTTATGGCTGTTTCTATGGAGTACATACCCTTCTTCTCAGGGTTCTACAGAGCTGTACAGGACTAAACTATTCAGAGTAAGTAATGTTAGACCAGTTTACTATTCATGTCTTTAAACAGTTATTCATATGTTTCTGTTTTTCAAAATAAATGTTGATCCAGTTTGTCAGAATAATCAAAATCAATCAGTGTCTTTAGTGTCAGATGTATGACAGTAGGGGAACCATGCATCTGTTAATGAGACAAATATAATGAAAAGTTTTAACGATCCTCTTCTCACATGACCTCTGTGTTTTCTGTTTCATTGGGAGAGGTGGGTGGTTTCCTCCTACAGTGTGTTTTGCACACTTTCATGCATCACTGCTCCTCACAGTTTAAGTTCTGCTGTCACACATGCTCTCAGGCACTTCCACTGAAAACTGAGTCAGGATGGTGTTTCCAATGTTGGTGGTTCTTTTGTTAGGCTTTCTGAGTCAGGGTGAGAGATTCAAAAAACTAATAATAATATTTCAGGAGAATGTTGTTTGGTGAAATTTACTCAGCTCGTTTTATGTGTACATTCATTCTGAAGTTTAAACTGTCTTCCTGTTGCATGTTTTTGGGGAATAAAAATAAGTTTTTAAATTCTTTCCTTCATTTCAGAGTCACTTGCCAATTTTCTGACTCAGACTGACGAAGTCAAGTCTGTCAGTCTTGGTGGGACTGTGACCATCAGCGCCACAGGAAGTTCAAATATTGGTCCTGATCTCAGTTGGTACCTTCAGAGACCTGGACAGCCTCCCAAACTACTTATATACAGAGCATCAACTCGCTCCTCAGGAACTCCGTCTCGATTCAGTGGCAGTAGATCTGGTTCTCAGTACACTTTAACCATCAGTGGGATTCAGGCTGAAGATGCTGGAGATTATTACTGTCTGGGCAACCATGGTGGTGGAGTGTTCACACAGTGATTTATGGCTGTACAAAAACCTCCTTCAGTCTGGCTGAAGGCTGCAGGTGCAGAGTGACAGACTGCAATAACTGATCAACTCACGGCCACAAGAGCAAAAACACAATGAATCTAAACAAAAGTGAAGAAATACACGGTTGTATTTATAAAAATTTAACTTAAATATGTCTCAATGAACAAAAAATCATGAGCAGGTCTGTTAGATAGAAACTAATATGTGTAAAACAATTTTTCCATATTTTTGTATATTTACTTACATAAAGTAAATAAAAAATGGCACATATGATAATGATTTACTAATGAAAAATTATATACGGCTTCATAAACTGTATCATATGAATACAAGCTGGAGTGCAAAAATGTAATTTTGATCAAGTATTTCTATGCAAAGTAATGGAAAAACGATAACACGAAAGTCATTTTTCCTAAACTGAAAGATTTTATTTTGTGATATAGAATTGTTTTCTTTTTCTTACAGCATGGTTTGAAAGCACAATATAATATGAATAGCTGGTGAATTCTGCATTTAGATTAATAGAGAGCCAAACATCTGCAGAAATATCACAACAGAGGAGATGTAGCTTCATCAAAATTTAAAATGTTTCACAGCCATGAAATATTGTTGAAGCTCTACTCTGAGCAGTGGTCAGGGTCCAGGGTTTGAGTGACGGGGCTCTGTCCACTCAGACTGGCCTCACAGGTCACTGAGCCCGCCTTCCTCCACTGGTCTGCAGAGAGGCTCAGGGTGCTGCTCCAGCTGTAGCGGCCGTCTGTCCCCAAGACCTCCAGGCTGGTTGACACCCCTGAGGATGTGCTGGTGCCCCCCACCTTCCAGCCCAAATTCCAGTTTGAGGGGAAGCCCCCAGTGGCCAAACACACCACAGTGGCACTACTCTGTTTGTCTTCCTCTTTGGATGGAGGGAGGACAGTGAGGGTGGGTCTCACCACACCCGCTGGAGGAGAAACGGTTGAAGATAACCGAAAAAAGAGATACAAATGTACAAACATAGGAATAAATATAATGTCAGTGATTATTGATCAAATCTTTATGTTTTTTCATAGTGTCTTACAGTTAATAACTTGACCCTGTGATAATTTTCATATTTGAAACTGACAAAGCTAAAGCACTCATGAAAATACAGTTAAAACTTCACATCTGTTTCTTTCACTTCCTTTAAACTTCATTTAAAATTGATCAACCATGAACACAAAATTGATCTAAATATACTGAGTACATTTTTTAAGTCGACAAACCATAATAAAATATTTGTTTTTACTTTGAAATTCATAAGTACAAATACATTTTAAATCAAAGTGAGCTTAAACTTCACAATCACAGATTTTAATATTTTAACCAGATAATATTTAAAGAAGCAAAAATAACCAAAAAGAACATTAAAAATTGTTTTCTGTAAATTCAGTTCCTTCAAAGACAGGATGAATATTGATTTAAGAAACGTTTATTCTAAAATTATGACATCAAATTAATAATTATCACTGAATTTGATCAAAGTTCTGTTTAATAGATTTTTAGAAAATGCTTAATAAATACTACGTTTATCAAAAATGAGAAATTTCTGGTACTTACAGCCAACGATGAGTTTGGTTCCTCCACCAAAAGTCCACCACAGTGATACAAACTCATTAAGTGGCCGTACAAAAACCTCCTGCACTCTGAACAAACCTCTAACCACTGAAAATGAACCTTTTTTTATGTAAAACATGACAATACACATCATTAAATGCAGAAAATGATTTAACTAAAGTGACTTAAAATTGTTTAATGAATTGGAATCATAATTATCATTGTTGTATTTGTACTATTAAGAACTGAAATACAAAACTTAATTTTCACATAAACCTATAGCTACTTCTTACACACACACACACACACACACACACACACACACACAGACACACACACACAGACACAAACACAAAACAGTTTAAAACAGCAAACAGAAACACTTTAAAAATCATGAATTCAGAAATTATGACAATATAGTTAAAAAAGCTATAGAGGTACACTGTATTTGTTAATACCAAAATCAAAAAAATAAGCATACAAACCAGAGTGCCATTTTAATCCAAGTGTTAAAAATGCATAAATATGTTTCCAATATATTTTCCTGTATTACATAAAATTATTATTGGTATTAATTCAAACAATTTTGATTTTGTGCCCCCCGTTTCCTTCAGTGTGTTGAGAGCAGAGAAATCATTTCCATAAAGAGGAGGCTTTGCATCATCAGCTGATCCTCCAGAGAACTGAGAAGGTTTATAGTCCTGTGAGTTCAACACTGCAGGACTCACATCTGTCAGTCAACACAGCAGAAAGCACAACCACCATGACTCTCATCACCATCCTCATCTGGACGCTGACCTGCTGCTGTTTTACAGGTTCATTCACTCAGCAACATTTCAAACATGATGTGCTGCTTTTTCTCTCATTGATTTCTGCTGATAAATGAATGATTGGTTTTTGTCTGCAGGATGCAGCGGTCAGGTGACTGTGACTCAACCTCCAGTAGAGACATTTACTCCTGGAAACACTGTCACTCTGACCTGCAACACCAATCCAAAAGTTTATACCTGGACAGATGGAGGTAGTAGAGTACACTGGTATCAACAAAAACCTGGACAAGCACCAAAACTTCTTATTTACAATGGTATAAACAAACCATCCGGTGGTGGAGTTCCAACTCGATTCAGCGGAAGAGGGAATGGTATTGATGCTGCTCTGACCATCAGTGAAGTTCAGGCTGAAGATGCAGCAGTTTACTACTGTCAGAGTTACCATGAAATAAACAGTGCATGGGTATTCACACAGTGATTTGTAGTCATACAAAATCCTCCCTCAGTCAGACTGCAGAGACACTGAGCTGTTACAGCAGGAACTGACTGCAGCTGCTGAAAGAAACTCTGACACAGACCACTGAACACAGAGCTGATGAGTGCTCAAAGACTTTAAGCAAGCAATGATAATCATTATTTACTGTATTTCTGAAGTGTAAGTTATAGAAAGATATTTTGAAGAATTAAAGGCACCACATAACTAATTTTATGTTCCCATTTAATCACTACAAAATAAAACAATTCTTACTTGAGTACACATTTCAGTTATTAAAACTAAAAACAAAAACATTTTCCCACTATCAAATATAACCAGATATAAAAGATGTGGCAATCTAAATGTCACACTATTTATTTTCACTGATTGGTTTAGGATTCCCAATAAAATAAGAAAAATAAATAAATAAAACTCCACAGCCTCACACAGAAGACTCAGACATTTCTTTTTAATGCTTGTGAAAGATTTACAAGCAACACAGTTATAACCATCAAAATTTAGACTTACTGAATCTGATAAATCTTTTTCTGTGAGATTTCTAAAAATGTAGGAAAAAAAAATACAATAACAAACTAATTTTCTATGTTAAGAAATACAGTAAAAATCCTTGGAATAACTTGGATGATATAATAATATTTGACCCATTTCAAAGCATAATGCTTGTGTGCTTTTAATTCAAAGTTATTTCTTATTAAGATGCAACAAAAACTCAAGTATCACTGGTCTTTTGTAGGGTGTGAACAGTCTGATGTTATAAGAGTTTTCTGTGATTTTGTTTTTTAACAGGTTCATCAGGTCACTAATGTAACAAAGCTGAATGATTATTTCACTTTGCATCTCACACACAAATTTTCTCTCCTCGTGCAAACACGGGTATTGGTTTGACTGTATGGGTTTTGTTTTGAATGATTGCCAGTTTTACCAGTTTAAGAAAAGTTCATCTTTAATCATTAGTGACTGTAACCTCACTAAGTACAAATTACATTTTTAGGTTGATTGATTGTATTAAATGAATTTTGTCTGAATTTTGAAATAAGATTTTTAAAAATACTTACACCAAGTTCTGTTCTGTTCACATTTCCTTACAAAGGTGGCTGTTTAAATATAATAATGAAAATAGTAATAATAATAATAATAAAGGTCATGCTACATTTACAATGTAACATGACCTGTAAGATTGCTGATCATGCTAAAAGCATGTCCAACATGTTCCAGCAGTTCCACAATGACTCCCATCACCATCCTCATTCACACTCTGACTTACAACTGTTTAATAGATCAGAAATGCTTTAAACACAGAACATAATTTCATCACCAAAACCCCAGATTAGCGCTCATATAAATTCATAAATTTGCAGGAACTATGTTAGTCTTGCAGATATAAACATATTTTTTGGCGTTAAATAAAGACATTATCATTCATCACAATGTTCAGTCAAAATTTAATTTTACAAATTTGAGGCAAAAATGTAAGTGCATAAAATGATATTGTATGCAGATACAAGTGCATCTATTTTCCTTTCCAGTCCAGGGTGGTGTTGACAGAAAACACAATATTGCTTTTACTTTTTAAACTTGAGGCAGTGTTTGCAGAATATGCCTGCATTTGTAGCTGTAAAAAATACTTTTACAATTTTTACCGGTTGTTTGAGTTAAACCTACACCTCTATCACTGATCGTGCACTGTGGCACAATCAAAAAATAACTCTCACTTTGTCGTAATTTCGCTTAAATTCACAAGAGGGCAGTGTTGACGTAAGCTAGGATTGCACAGGGAAGGTAGGGGTCTGCTCGAAAAAGTAACGTTTTCCATTTGCGACACAGGTGAGTGCAAACATACGGAGGTGAAATACACCAAGCGTTACAAAAGCAAATGCACAGCGTGTGAAGTCTTGTGCAGGATTTCTTACTTCGAGTACGTGACTGAACTGCTGATTCCACCTTAAGTTAAACAACCACAAAATATTTACTGGAGGCTTAGTGGAGCTTCTATTACGTTTTTACAATAAAGAGGTTTCCGCGTTCTTTCGGGAAGTTGATCTTTGGCCAGTGCGGAAGGGAAGTTTAACTAGTCTACGTTCCCGTGAAGACTAAGGTGCTTCCAGGCACACGTCGTTTTATCAGATAGATTGTCTTTACTTTGCATAGATCCACAGAGGCTTCGCGATTCATTTATCATTATGTCATCATTGCTTTAACGCATCCGCACCTGGCGTCGATTATTGCGCGCTCTCTTCTCTCGACTTGTATAGGCTACTCTGAAAATGAGTGATCAGAGAACAAACTGTTTAAAAACAGCACTTCAGTTGACTTCTCAACTAATGTTGGTAGGTGAGACTTTTTCAGCCTTGCTACAGCTTTTACTGTATTATATTGCATTCTCCTTCCAATCATATTACCAAAATTAACTTTATTAGAGTGATTAATAGGGTTTTTACTTTTGCCAAGTGTTGATTCTAACTTCTGTTTAAAATAGTAAATAGAGTATTAAAAGAAAGCTACTGATATAAAAGATGTTGTTTGCGATTTTACATGTAAACCTTAGTGCCGTGTGAGTCACATGTCACGCGACAAAGAAGGTCATGTGAGAAACAGGAACTACAGAAAAATCTGAGTAAGGGAGAGTGGAAGATTTATTATTATATTTCTTTTTATAATCATGCCTGTTAAAAACTGTATTCGTATATTTTAATAGTCCATGTTTACTTCCCTTTATTTTATTTTATTGTTACACAGTGCTTGTAAGATGGTTCCGTTGTAACAAACCTATGATTAGTTCTGTGGTTACTGTATGAGTTTTCAACGAAGTTAGTAACAAAAAAAAAGTCAAGCTACACACCTGAGAACATTAGAAAGAACCAATGCTCTCGTCGTTCTTCAAATAATTCATTTTAAGCCATTCATATTTGAACATGTATAATTGTTGTGAGTTATTTTTTAAATTTGATTATACTTCTGTGATTTTCTTGAAACAGTGTTGAATTGAATTAACGCACAGTTATAACGGCTAAGATAAGCCAACAGCAATGCATCAGTGGGTGGAAGGTTGCGAGTTGAATTCCCAGAACTATGATGTGAGGCATGTAGCCCAACTGGTGTAGTAACACTTCTCTGGCTGCTCGGTTAGAAAGCTTCCAGGCGAAAATAGGTTTGAACAAAGTATCTTGTAAAAGAAAGAGTTATTCTCTTTGGACACATTGTTGTGTGAAGGTCAACGCCATACTTGTTCTGTAAGATGAAACCAGAAGAGTTGGCAAATATTGAGCTTAGCAAAGATGGCTTGGCAAAACAAGAGACCTCTTACTAAGTTATAAATATGTTCTCTTTTTTATCATAAAGAAAAGATGTGTGGTTATCTGTGGTGATAACCCACAAAGCAGTATATCAATAGCATGTGTAAATATAACTTTTATAATTTTTTATTCTAATTTATCAGGCAGTGGGGATACTGGTGTGCCTGAATGGAGTTTACCTGCTGATGAAGTATGGAGAGAATAGCCGCTTTTTTTCAGAGTCCTACATGACCCTGACCGCTTTGGTCACAGTCACTAGTGCTGCGTTGCTATTGGTCACCGGATGCCTTGGCTCCTGGGTGAGCCTCAAGGATTCCATCTGTCTACAGGGACTGGTGAGGCTGTCAGTCTGTTTGTGACTGTAATTATCTGTATGTATATGTAGTGTTTGGAGTTTACATAAAAAAGTGTTTTCTTCTCCAGTTTGTTTACCTCCTAGTTGTGGTCTTTTGTGTGAAAAGTACGGCTTCAGCACTGGCTTATTTCCATTCAGTGACGGTATGTAAGATTACTTAAAATTTAATATGCATTGGACAATTGTGCTTTTATGATAAGAGAAGATTATTCTTGGGATAAAGAGGCACATGTGTTTTTGCTCCTTGTCTCTTCCAACTTTTTCTTTAGCTTGATACAGAGATGGCTCCCTTCAGTGGAGTGTTTGAGAATTACACCGGCAGCAGCGAGGACTCCAATTCTCGGTCTGTGGATGCTTTGCAAGAGGAGGTTTGTACTTTAATATGTCACATGGACATGACTATGAATCCCCCCAAAAGCTTTTTTTTTTAATTGTAAAACTTGTGTAGCTTGTGCAGCAGTAATACTAAAACAACAGCTATATCTGATCCACTATGCATACTTCTAAATAGATGATGTTTTAAAAATCAAAATATATAATCTTTCCTTAATGGCAATTTTCACTCAAGGGGATATTTAGGTATTGACTGAAAGCGTCCCATAAGCTGCCTATAAAGTGCTATAATTTTCAGCCCTGCTCTGCTTTACCTCGTCCAGAAAAATCAGGCCTAAAGTAATTTGTCCATAATACATGGCACTGTCAGATATATTAAGAAATTCTAATAAAAAACAAATCCTGTTTATAGTTATGTCAATCAAATATAATATATGTATACATTTTGACAGTTTCTACTGTCTTTTACTAATTTGTGGTGATTTTTTTGGTCTCCGTTAGCTCAAATGTTGTGGTGTGAAGAACTACACGGACTGGCTGGAAACCACCTGGTTTAATAAAAGTGGAGGGCTCAGGTTTCCTCACAGTTGCTGCAACGTTACTTTCCCCACTTGTAATGGCACTGTTCACCAGCCATGGCAAATTTACACACAGGTAGACATGTACATCTTGATTAATTCATCAAGCTTCTTCATGAAGGTTTGATTAGACCCATCTGTTTCTCTGATTTTCTTGTTCATTGTCTCAATCTTTCAGGGCTGCCAAGAGGAGCTGTGGAAGATCATACAGTTTGCGCTGAAAATGGTCATCTGGAGCTCCCTATTGGTTTATGTGGTGGAGGTTCGAAAGACTTTAAACATTTCTGAACTGCATATTGTGTATACATTGCATATGAAATGCACACCTGAAAGAAAAATGAAACACTGGCAGATTGTTATCATGAGAGCAAGCTTTAATCTTATCTTTAATTTTAGTTTGGCCAAATATTTAGCACAATATCTAATATGTAAATTCAATTTTATTTATACAGCGCCAGATCACAACAACAGTCACCTCAAGGCGGTTTATGTTGTAAGGTAGACACTATAATAATACATACAGAGAAAAACCGAACAATCATATGACCTCCTATGAGCAAGTACTTTGGCAACAGTGGGAAGGAAAAACTCCCTTTTAACAGGAAGAAACCACCAGCAGACCAGGCTCTGGGAAAGGTGGCCATCTTTCTTCCACATGCTGTGGAAGAGAACAAGAGATTAATAACAAGTATGATCTCAGAAAACAGACAAATTCACAACAAAATTTTCTAAAGCCTGGACTGACAAAAAAAATCTAAAATCCAACTCAATTAGTGGCAACGTTTTAACATTAAGGACTGTTTACAAAGATGTGCTGCGTTCACTGCTGTGTTCTGCGCATTGTCCAAGGCCGCTGCAAAGGTGAAAGCACCATAGGCAGAGTTTTCAAAACTTCTCACAGGCCTCTAGTAAAATATCCTGTGTTTCGAACTCTATATCTGAGAAGCTATATTAAATGTGTACATTTATTGGTAGGAACACATAATAAATCTAAGCTATGTTTAGGCACATTGTTAACCTACAAACTTCCAGCTGGATGCCGAGCAAAGCTCAACAACTTTCAGGTCCTAAGCTTATGACATTGGAAACAACATTTCACTGCGCACCATTATCATTGCCTGTGTGGAAGTCCATACTGTTATTTATTTCATTGGCAAAATAAAAATGTTGTTTAAAGCAGTCGTCAAACACATGAACAATAATTTGATAGTTTTTCAATCTTTAAAATCTGTCACATTTTAATGATAATATTTAAAATTTTCACACTCCATTTTCTCTACATCACACATGTTGACTAAGGGGGTTAACGAGATAAAAGCTCATCTGTTACAATGATAAATCCACCTAAACGTCTTCTGCATCTGCATCATGCAATTTATACATGGTTTTACTCTTCATTTAGTGGTGTTAGATTGCGCTTTTAATCATAAATTATTACACATGTTTAACACAGGCTACAGAAGGTGATTATTTGCCAATAACCAAAATCCTGCTCTTTTTCTTTCTTCTCCTGCAGATTGGGTTGTTTGTGACGGTGACACAGCTCATGAGAACAAATAGATTTATGAGGTACCAAGTACTGGAAAAAAACTAAAGATGCTCTAATGGATGGAAGATCACTACACTTTGAATATATATTGTTCAAATCTCAAAACTATTGAGTCACACTATGAAACATGTAAAACTGGAGAAAGTCGTTTTGTGTAATACATGTACAGATGTCTTTTGTTATCACTGGATTGTCTATCACCAAAAGACTGACAGTTTTTTGCAATAAACATTAGAATCAGAATACTTTAATAATCCCTAAAGAACTTATGTAATTATGTAAACATATTGCAGAACTAGCCAGTGTGGACTTCTGGCCTGAAAAAATGTAGGCAAAGATGGGGCAAAGGGCTTAGAGATGTATCCTAACTTAGGTTTGATGAATATGAGTTACTGTCACAGACTTTTTTGGCCTACAGAGGGCTGGCACATTTGCTCTCTCAAGCAATTTTTGCTTTGAATGTGTGTGGTTGATTTGTGTTATGTTTGTATCTTGATTGTCAGTGGATTACTGTATGTGGAGAATTCCGTCACTGCCTGTGTAATAATGTTTTGTTATTAGACTGAAAGTGGTGCATACAGAATTACTTTATAAAAGAAATATTAATGAAGTGAAAATTAATTGTATACTTTACATTGCATTTAGCAATTTATGCTTCTCTGCACTGATATTCACATGGGTATATCTGATACTTATGATCACTAAATTGTAACATGGACTTTTAAGTAGGGATGGGTATCGTTTAGGTTTTATCCGATACCGGTGCCAAACCGGTACTTTTGAAACGGTGCCGGTGCTTAAACGGTGCTCGAACTGGTGCTTAAAGAATGGAGAACACAAACTTTGTCCAAAAACCTCTCATGTTTAGCTGTTTTTTTGTAAAAAGATAACAATTTTAGCCTTTTCTGCAGCTATAGGGCATATATGGTATCACTCTTGGCTGGAAGCAGTGCTTAAACAATGGAAAAAACACCAACTTTGTCCAAAAACCTCTCATGTTTAGCTGTTTTCCAATTTTTCTTTGGTCATTTTAGCCTTTTTGGCCAGGGTGAAGGGAGTATCTGACATCAAACAAGAAGGCAGCCGCATGTAACTACGACGGTGTTTGCTAGTTCACCTTACATGCATTAATATAATAACGTGGTTAGCCTACTCAATGTAAATTACACACGAACAACATGAAGCTACTCACGCAGAGAAGAACGGCTGCTGCTGCCATTATCATCCGTCATCATTTCTGCTACACTGGCAGGGCTAGGGGCCAGGACTCTACTCTTCGGGTTCGTCCGATAACAGGCACCACACCCGCAGTAGATGCGCATGGTGTGAGGTCTCGCAGCAAGCTATCAAATACGGTGCATTTCTCGGCTTTTAAAAAAACGCTATGCGTCGCCAGGTGTTTCATCAGATTCGAGGAGTTACCTCCTTTGCACAGTATCACCTTAAAGCACTTGTTGCAGGCTGCTGAGTTTGCATCTTTTGCTGTGAATTACAGCCAGACTTTTGACCGCTTCGCCTTGGGCATTTTTAATCTATAGCTCTGCTCTAAAAGAACGTATGTACCTGGGCCTGCCTACTATCCTTGGAAACGTAAAATGATTGGCTAGAATCTGAAGTGTATGACATCTGAGGAAAAAAAAAAGCATCGAAATAAAGCACTGAAATGTGCGCTGCTTTTCGGTCTGGTTACTACCGTTTATGTCAGAACCCATCCCTACTTTTAAGATATAATAATATTTTTCAACAAGTCAACCAACAAACTATTTTTCGTTCTCCTTAAGACCCAGATAAATATTCACCCTTTGCCAAAACCTGGGACTTGTCCATTTGATGGAGGTGAAGAATAAACCTAATGATGCCATTGTTGGAAAGCCAAATTATTATTATTTTATTTCCTATTTTATATAGATGTGCCTTTAACAATAATGCCCTCTGATCAAAGAAGCTTGGAAAGAAAGCAAGTTTTGTGAAGATGCTTCGCCTCTCATCCAAGAGCTTTCTTCAGTTCTAAAACCAAATGCTAGAAAGTCCCAGGTATTTAAACTCTACCGGGGGTTATCCCTTGTTTATCATGTGCCTCGTCACATGAGCCAAGGTGTGAAAAAAGGTGTGGATCATTACCACCAGATGTTTCGGCTGAACCACTGTGAGATCCTATCATGTGATCTATTGAGATCACCTGACACAGCAATGTAATGTCATGTATTTTTTTATACTCTATAGATTTTCCTTATTAAATGAATTTTTGCTGCAAATGATTAGCCATTTCAAACTCCACAAAGTAAAAAAGAGCAACTTTTCTGAAAAGTTTTTATGTTGGATTTGCATGCTGGGAATTTAGTTACTTGTACTTCTTGATCCTACTCCCAGCCATTTGTCTGAAATGTCCAAACCTGTCAAAATCAACAATTTGGTTTTCAAGTATAGTAAGCCAAGTGAGAGTCATTTTAAATTATGTTAAGCAAGCAAAGAAAAAAAGGAATGCTCAAAAAAAGAAGGGGAGGAGAGGGCAGTGTGGGTGTAGTGCTAGGACTTTGGATGTGGGCAGTGCTGGAAATTAGCACAAAAAATGAAGTTTTGATGGATGAGTAGCTTGTGTTTTTGTACTCATACTGTAATTGTGTGTGTGTGTGTGTGTGTGTGTGTGTGTGTGTGTGTGTGTGTGTGTGTGTGAGAGAGAGAGAGAGAGAGAGAGAGAATATGAGATGCTGTGTTTTCAGGGCTCAAGAAAATATCTGCCTATAGCAAATTTTCATTAGGGCTTGGGGTAAGTTTTTGTGGGATGGTTATAAGGTTTATAAGCCAATAAGACTCCCTAATGTCAAGTATTTATTTTAAAGGGTTAAAAAAGGAAAATAAAAATACATGTTACCTCCTTACAAAGACATTTTAGTGATAATGTTATAAATAAAAAAATAATAAATAATAAAAAACATAGATAAATATCATTACAAAATTAGAAGGATTGGTGTGTATTATTATTGTTGTTGTTGTTGTTGTTGTTATTGCAGAATTTAGAATTAAGTCGAAATTAAGTCGAAATTTCAAGATAAATCGTGAAATATTATTTTGAGATTAAATCTAAAATAGTATAGGAAAAAATCTAAATTATTTTAGTTTATTTTCAAAATAGTTATATAATATTCCTTTTTTCTCATACTCCGCGGTAATCTCTTTATCTCTAGAGTATTTGTGTTTTTGCAGCATGCCTCTTTACCGTTTCATGGGGTCCGGAGTTTATTCAAATTAATCATATCTACAGAGGAAATATTTTTAGCTGTGATCGTACTGGCCATACTGGATGCGGATCCCATCGTCGTCTCCTGCAGAGGCGTGCCGATTCAACAGCTCGTCTTTCAGATCCGTGAGGGGGCGTGGTTGTTTCCGTCACTTAGCTTCGTCCTGGGTTCCTTCGTTACGTGAGGCCGACTTGGAGGGAAGTGGACGTTGCCAAGAAGAAAAGAAATAGGCGAAGGGAGCAGAAACAGAAAAAACCACCACTGAAAAGCTGGTAAGAGCTTTCATGGTAACAAATGCTTCCACGGAGTCTTTGAGCCTTTGCTTCGATATTTCGACGTGCAAAGGTTTGTCAAAGGCAAATGACTGCCATGCCGCTTTCGCGGCCCGTATAGCCGTTGGCTAGCGTTGGCTAGCGTTAGCCTCTGTGGCCTGTTAGCAGGCCGCTGGGGTTTCGGCACAGGGACAGAAAAGCATTCATGTGACGCTCTCAAAAATGGGGCATCGGTGCTTTGTGTTAGCTATACGGCGGCGCACTGCCAGTGTCGCTTTACTTTTCACATTGCGACCTATTACGGACCCTTATAGCATTTAAATTAGAATAAGAAAATTGCCTTCTGTTTGCTAATCCCGATGTGCACATTTGTCCTTGTAATCCTTGTAAGCACAGAAAAGCGTGCAGCTCACTAGTTTGCTAATGCTATCAAATTTTGCTAGCCGGGCCTGTGCACGTTTCCGATTTAGATTTTGAGCTCGCGAATCGATGTGTTGTTCACCCGTGTGTTTAAAACAAAAGTGCAGTATTAAAGCGGAGTCACTGTAGAAAATATTCTAAGATTTCTCAATAGTGCTTTTTTTTATTTTATTTTAGCTGCGTTAAATAGTGAGCACCGTAGCTCGCAGTTCCCTTGTTCTTGGAAGCTGTTCATTCAAATATTGCACATTCAAATTCTGATCTAACCCTTCTGCTACATCAGCTCCACTCCGTTGCTCCTCATCCGACTGGATAATATGTAAAAAGAAAATACTAGCGCGCTAGCCCAGTTTTTCATCAGGATTACTTGTGATCACTGAAAAAATGTAAGAGCATCTTTAATTGAAACTTTCCATGCTTTTATCCACGTTAACTGTTAATATTCAGCAACTGCTCTAAAAACGATTTATCTCGCACTGCACTTCTGCTTGTCTGGACTCTTTAAGTTGTTATGTGGTGAATAGTTTTGCTGGTTATTTGGTGTCGTATTCCCTTACCCCTGTCAACAAGCCCTTTCTGTTCTCACAATAGTTTGGTTTTATTTGGCGGTTATGTTAGGAAAATAAAATTTGATCTATCTGTTTCCTATAAAAGATGTGTGTCACAGGAGATAAGAGTGGGATTGGCTGGTCACCTCCATGTATGCCCATTTTGTGAGACTTGCCCCCATGTTTAGCTGTACTGCAAATTAAATCATCTTAATTGATTACTGTTTTTTAAGGTGTTTAGCCATTTGTAAGTGTGTACACATATATATATATATATATATATATATATATATGCATTTTAATGTAAAATTAACACAATGTGCATACCAGTCCAGTTTGTGACTTCATTCATAGGCGCCACTTGTGAGAAAGAAAGTAAACAGGAGAGCATTTAAGCTGGGAGAGCTGCCTCCTTTAAAGCATGATAGACAATCTGGTCAGCATGATCTTCAAAGAATTTGTAGACCTTTAACGTCCAATACAATGTTCTGTATTATAAGACGTGCATCTTCTTAATGTCATGTTGATCAGATTGTAGGTTTGCTTGTTGAGTCGTCCTGACGTTGTTTGATATTTGTTTTTTCCCCGCGTAGCTTCAGGAGCAGTGAAGTGTCTTCATGGCAGTTCGTCGAGGACACATTAAGTATATGAAAGTGAGTACGAATGCCAGCTTTCATTTCAGTGGGTACTATAGTATCTGACCATATTGTTTGGCAGTATGGTCAGTGTACAGCATATTAATGGCATCAATTAAAACTTAAAGCAAGTTGGCTGTTATATAGTAGGTACAAGAACAGCGTAACAAGTTCATAAAAGATAATAAAAAATCCAAAAGGCACACTGCAATTCAAGCAAATAATCAAAAGTTATCAGCCAGACACACACAAACAATATTATGTAGCTGAAATATTGACTCTTGGCCCAATCCCATTTTAGTCTTCAACTAGTTTATTCTGTAGTGCGGGCTGTGAAAACAACAATTGAATTGGCGTTTTAAAAAAATAATAATTTTAAGACATTTTCTAGTCATCTAAATTAATGTTAGTCCTTTCAAATATGTCATTAGACCACATTGCAGACAATTCGTGTTAGACATAATCATACCAATTAACGTTAGGCACCAGCTTTATGTTTTTAAAATGTGCATATTCATGTTAGCTTAGTGTAAATCACTGCTTTGACATAGTTAAAGTTTTCATCCATTCACATGTTTGTCTAATGTATTTGGAGTTATGACTTAATTGTATTCCAGTATTTATTATCCTTTCTAGACACTAATAAGCAGTATGAATGGTCTTGGCCTTTTTGACCAGAAAGTCCCAGGATTAATGAAGTTAAGGGAACTAAAGTGTGAACTCAGTCTCTTTTGCGCCTAACAATTGGTGTCTCTACTGTACTTGACAGACTGGGATATAAAGTGAATCACACACATGAAAGTTGAAAAGTTGTTTGGTAGGTACTTGGCATTTGCTTTCTATTACAGTTTCGGCTTCCAATGATTACAGAAACAAACAAGAAAAATCACATTTCTTTTCATACTCTTTTGTGGGGAACCTGGTCTGCTGTGTGCTGTCAGTCAGCCTATGGCTGCCATGCAGATCACCTGAGACATGCAAGTTTGCTTCAGGCAAACGGGGACCACTATTTCTCTTTGGGTGACAGGCTTTATGGTCAAAAATTGCCACGTTATAAAAGAGTCATGGACTTTGAATGATGACTAATTAAAGTTCAAATAAATCTTCTGGAAAAGACAGATGGATAAGTGATGGATAACAAAGATTACCGTTTAGACTACAATAATCAGATTTTACTTGGTGTGACTTCTTTTCTTATTAACCTTATAGTTGAAAAGGAGGCATCTGGATCTTGTACAGGAGTTTTTTTGTTAATTTGGCGCAACCCCCCCCCTCTTTTTTATGTATTTATTTATTTATTTATTTTTAATCTAGTAACTATCAAAACTGTCCAGTATGCCCACTATTATTACTAATTTTTACAGCATTATTTTGTTTTATAAATAGTTCAAAATCTAAAGGTTACTACAGGTCACATACTTAAGTTAACGCCCTGCGGTAAACTTTCAAATGACTGTCTTTTGCAATTAATTAAATCGGTTTCAGCAGCAGTTCTGTTCTACCCAACGTGCTTACCTTGTTTTGTGTTTTCGGCCCACCTGGCTGACTTGCAGGAGGTGTATGACATGTCGAACGGTTATGAAGACCACATGGGAGGGGATGAGGGGAAGGATGCCAAGACCAACCTGATCGTGAACTACCTCCCTCAGAACATGACGCAGGATGAGCTGCGGAGCCTCTTCAGCAGCATTGGGGAGGTGGAGTCTGCCAAGCTAATAAGAGACAAAGTTGCAGGTATGCAACGTTTTGAAGCAATAAATCATGTCGGATCAGATCCAAAAAAAATCTTGGATTAAATGGAAAAGGATTCCTGTTAGACTTGGCCAAAAATACATGCTGTGGCATTGCCAGATCATGTCGAGGTGGAGATTTGTCTTATAATAATTTTATTTATTTGGACGCTGTTTATTAATGGCCTGTTTTCTGCCCTCAGTGATTCTGTAACTTTTATTTGAGATCTCCCAAATTTATTTCCTGCTCACGCTGGGAAGTAGTTTCCTGAACGTTTTTGATTATCATAGCCTTGTTTTATTGATTCCTACCAGCCCAACCCTGTTTAATTGTTTAGTCTAGCATGCAATGTTTGAGATTTGTTTTATTTTTAATATTTATTTGTTTGCAGATTTTTTTGAACTATACAACGTTTTTTTGTTTTATTTTATTGTTTTCCTTTTTTTTTCTCTAGGCCACAGTTTAGGGTACGGATTTGTTAACTATCTTAACCCTAGTGATGCAGAAAGAGCTATCAGTACACTGAATGGACTAAGGCTACAGTCCAAAACTATCAAGGTAACGTGCAATAAGGTGTTCTACAATTCTCAAAGCAAAGATGTTATGTCATTTAACTTTGCTGTGGCTCTTGTGCTGTCCGCTATCTAGCTAGTACATGTCAGCCCGAGGACAAAATACTGCTTTTAACGCTCACTTACTGCCCTATCTTATAAGTCTCTGGTGTTTGACTTTAATTCAACTTATTTTATTTGACACATTCTGTCACAGTGAGTGTATTAAATGTATTTAATATTCAAAATGATCAATTTGATTTCTTTTTTTTATTGCTGTAATGTTCTGTTGCTTCTGATCCTCCCCCCTCACCCATTTTTGTTTTTTTTTGTTTGTTTTTTGTTAACTCAGACCAAAACCTTGATGTCTAAAACAACCAGATTATTTTGTAGTTTTTGTTTAGTCCAAAATGTTGCTTTTTGATGGACAGACACAGCAGTGTTCAGCTGAATAAAAAGATGTATAAATATGACCAAAGCACTGCTATATTAATCTCTGTTCAATCAAACTACTGTTTAGATGTTTTTGTTTTACTTTGGCAGTTCTTTTTCAATTTCTGCATGCATATCAGAGTTTTAATCAGGCGTTTGTTGCTTCCTGTCGCCAGGTGTCATATGCACGGCCCAGCTCGGACACAATAAAGGATGCTAACCTGTACATCAGCGGACTTCCCAAGAACATGACCCAGAAGGACGTGGAGGACATGTTCTCACGTTATGGGCGTATCATAAATTCCCGGGTACTTGTTGATCAGGGTACAGGTACGCAAGGTGAATGGCTTCCTTGCTTTTTTCCAAAAATATTTTTAAAATTAAATAAACAGTTTGTTTTTACAAAGTGATATCAGCTACTGTTAAGTAGCTAAATGTAGTTCTTGCTGCTTGTATCAGAATAGGTGGTTACAGCTGCTCTCTCATACCTAGGTTCATCCCGTGGGGTGGCTTTTATCCGCTTTGACAAGCGTGCAGAAGCAGAGGAGGCTGTCAAAAACCTAAATGGTCAAAAGCCACCAGGAGCCTCGGAGCCAATCACAGTAAAATTTGCAGCCAACCCAAACCAGGTGAAGAACACACAGCTCCTCTCTCAGCTCTACCACAACCAATCCCGACGCTTTGGAGGACCCTTACATCACCAGGCACAGCGGTTTAGGTAAGGGAAGAGCTACATGCATATAAACTGAATGATGCTGATGCTTGAAATGTTACCATTTTGATATTTCATTGATTATCTAAGAAAAAAAAAAACAATCAGTCACGTGATCATTCTTATTGACAGCAAGTATGCTAAATACTCTCTTTCAGGTTTTCTCCCATGGGTGTCGATCACATGGGCAGCATGGGAGGCGTCAGTGTCCCTGGAAACTCCACCTCTGGCTGGTGCATCTTTATCTACAACCTAGGCCAGGACGCAGACGAGAGCATCCTGTGGCAGATGTTCGGTCCCTTTGGTGCCGTCACGAATGTCAAGGTGATCCGAGATTTCAACACCAACAAGTGCAAAGGCTTTGGCTTCGTTACCATGACAAACTACGAGGAGGCCGCCATGGCCATCGCCAGCCTGAATGGCTACCGGCTTGGAGACAAGATACTGCAAGTGTCCTTTAAGACAAGCAAGGGCCACAAGTAGAATAAGCCGGACAATCAGGTGTAGAAGAAAGCGGGAAGTAACCCATGTCAGGCTTTTATTGCAGAAAGCTTAAGTTTTCAAAGTTAGACACACCAGTTTCAGTTTCATCATATTCAGAGTTAAGTGACATGTTCACTCTTCTGCACCTTTGTAATTGTCTAAAAAGTATCTAGGGTTTTCTTTTTCTTTTTTTCCCCTCCATTGTTGTATTTGTTTGGGGTTCAAGGACACTCAATTTTAATTTGGAGTGGATGGAGAGGCTAAAATCCCAAATTACCACCAACATAATTTTTTTTGTGAAACTTAACTCAAAAACTAAAATCCTGTCTATATGTGTTGCATGTAAAGCTGTGGGAACTGCATAAAGGAGGCGAACCAATGATTCTCAGCAGTGCACTAAAAGCAAACAAATCAGAACATTGTAAAAGATCCAAGTGTGAACTTTCAATGAATGATTTAGTGTAAAGATAGGGTTAAAGACTGCCCTCCCCCTTTTAATGAGACGGAAGAGCAGTGCTCTGTCCTGGTTCCTCATCACAAGTAGAAATAGATGCCTTAAACTATCATCCAGTGGACATCCAGTAGACCTTTCAACTACTCACTACTTACAAGTCAGTCTAAGAGCATAGCACTTTTAGCCAGCCAGCTATAGGTTGCTCTGTATATCAGTCTTTTTGATGGTAATCTATTACTTCTGTATACCTTCCAGGCAGGTTTAAGAGTTCTTAAAAGAGACAGTGAGCCCTAGGAGGGAAATGTTTGTTTTGTTATCCGTATGTAAAGTGTCTTTAATTATGAGTTGTTTGATGCGAGTTGCAAATGAACCCCAGTCAGTGAGTCAAATTAAAATGGACCAAAGGCAGGGAGAGATACTGATAACCTCGCAAGAGTTTTTCTAAGCAGATGTTCAAGATAAATATTTTGGAGCCCTACTGATACTGGATTCTCATTGGCCAATGTTTGGTTTTTTGTTCACCATAATCTGCAGATACTTAAAACTTCTGTGATTAAGCTGAGATTTACAGGTATCAGCTGAGCTCTACTTATTAATTTTTTTTCTTTTGTTCTTTTGTTGAGGTACTAATTATATACACATAATACTGATTCTTACTGAGAGCGACGCTACTAGCTGTTTGCTGATCTGTTGGTTTTCGTTTTTTTTCTTTTACTTTTGAGTTAATTTTTCTTTTTTCTTTTCTTTTCTTTTGATCATATTTCTTTGTAGATTCATACAGTTTTGTTACCGTATTAAGTTACAAACTTGTTTTAACGAGTGCTTATCTCGAATGGCCTTTGTTATGGATTTCAGTTTAGATTTAATTTTCTTTTCTTTTGTTTTGCTTGTTTCCCTTTGAACATAAACCATTAAATTTTATTTTGTTTTGCTGCAAGTTTTGTTTGGTTTGTTTGTTTTTTTTAATTTACCCTTTTAGATTTTTTTCAGTTTTGTTTTATTTCTCTCTGTAGCAAATTTAGAGCGCTCCTAACACTTTGCTCGTCAAGCAAAAGTTTCTTCACTGGAAGCTTTTACACTTTTGAGATGTTAACAACTTATGGACCAATGTAGGTTGAGAGGATTTGATGCTACTTAAACAAAACAGATATTTTAAGGCAAGTAAGCATCTGTTAGATGTTTTCCACAATCATTTTTGAAACATGACACAAGTTCAACTGCAAAAGAGCAGCAAACTGAATCAGTCTGTTGGCACTGCTGATAGTTTTGCTGCCTTTAGTTAATCAGATTTCAGTATCATCAGTAGACATCTGGCTGTATGAAGCTGCTTTTAATACCTGGCTGTTAGTCTTGCATTCACACTAAACTGTCCACTTGTCAGTGTAGGTATCTAATGAAACTAGTGATTGTACACAAGCTAGTTTCCATATTTTAACTAGAAGTGTCAAAGATTTAGGCTTTTAAAACCAAACGCACTGCTTTGATCTTTAATGGAGATTACTTTTTACCACATGGCTTTGTTCACCTATTAGTAAAAGACTCACCCAGTTAGAAAAGAATTATGTCCAGCTTAGTGTATGTTTCTTTAAAAATGCCGTTAGCATCAGTGCTGCAGTTGTTCTGATTCAAGCTCAGCAGGAGATGAAAAGGATAACACTTGGAGATGTATTTCTAAGAAAATACTTGGCTACAAAATTTGTTCACTATTTTTCGGATTCAGTTTTAATTTTTTTTTTCTTCCTTCCCAGCAATAATTCGGCTGACACTTGAGAATATAGTTAAAATTGTCTGGCCCATCATAAAGGAGTGCTCACATTGTGAGCTTCAGACTTTGGTCTTATTGTGCATCTTGATTTAGTATCTCCATGTTATTATTGTGTCAGGATCCTTAACTTTGTGCAATATTTCATGACTTGCTCAGTGCAGGTAATAGACATTTGTTATAGTCATCGACTGTCTTTTGGGGGTTTTTTTTATATATATATATAATTTTCTATTGACGTTACTGTGTAGTTATGTCGGCAGTCTAGTTCGATTTGCATGAAAGGTGCAAGTGAGTTTAAGGGGCAGTCAAAATAAACTGCATTCCGCCTTAATCTATAAGAGGAAATAGTGTATTTTACATCAGAGGAGGCGCATTTATTTATTTGACAGTGTTTGTGGTCATACTTGATACTTATTGCAGTGTTTTTAATGGATTGTTTTGTTTTCTTGGTTTTGAACACTTTTGACACTAAGCTGAAGTCCGTTAAATGTCTTCTAACATTTCAATAAAAACATGGTGGCTTTTTAAAAAAAATTGAAGAAAAATTAAATGTGTATTTAGAAGCTTGTTGTGGATTTAATCAACGTGATTCTCTTGAAAAAATGAGTAGATGTGCACTTGCACTTTTATGTACATGTTACTGAAGTTAGTGTTGCTGTGATAGGACAGTATTGTTGCACATATTCTTGGTAATATGGAGATGTGATTTAATAGTAGACTTGACATGTAGATCGGAGTTGGAACCTTCTGCAACCAGATGGTGGGGACAGTGAGCAGAGTCAATCCTGAAGCTTATTTTTTCTGCAGCTCTTTGTCTCAGTTTTCCTTCAACTTTAAAATTAAGGCCAAAAATGGGCTTTTCTGAAGTAGAATATGAATATACAATTTCAGACGTCTTATACAATATATTTTAAAAAAAAAACAACAACCCCAAAACAAAACAAACAGCTTCTTCAAAATTGCTTAGAAAGGAAAGAGAAAATTGAAAACAGTCTGGCTATTCTGTTTTGAGTGACTTTGGAATGCTAAAAACTCTTTTATTCAGATACTTAAATAGCTAAGTTGTAGCAAATTTTGTCATTTCAAGCAGCACCTCCTTTTTTCTTTGTCTGTTTTGAGACTTGCATCCTTTTCAGAAGAACTCCCACTTCTTGTGAGTGATGATGTTTGAAAACTAGAAGTGAAAACTTCTTGGCAGTGAAATATGGTACAGGATGACCAGCATACAAGACCGTGCATGGGCTCATTCTGAACAACAAACAGCTAGAAGAATGCCAGAAATAGTGGTTTTATTTTACCTTTTTACTCCCCAGGCCTTAGTTTGCTTTTGGTTTGGATAGATATGGTCCGTTTTGAATTAGATTACCAAAACGTAAAGCATTGTCCTTGTTTGTTTGTTATTTAAATAATAAAAATTAAACCAAAATGCTGAAATGGTGTGTGTGGAAAATTTAAAGCACATCCTTACTGCTTCCACAGGAACTAAGACAGTAAGCAGCTCTATACAAAGTTTTGGCAAATTGCTGGTCTTGGGGTATTCATGTTGCCAAAGAGGAAAGACCTCAGCAATGATCTCATAATGGTCTTAGAAGCAATTGTTGCTGCCCGTCAATGTGGGGATGTGTGTCAAAATACAACTGTTAACGTGTTTAGAGTGTGGGATTAATCCCTGACTCTTGTGTAAAACCTGTGATTATACTTTTTTATTTTTAAGACCTAAGTTGTGCTCCCGAGCCACTAATTTTTGCTGCCCTGTACCAGTAAGTTTTTTTTTTAATTAAGTGACTGCATCTTTGTACATAAATCAGTGCACTGTTGGATCATTCAAAGAACCTTCCATTTCCATTGGTGTATTTCTTCCAATGCATGATCATGCTAATTACCCCAGAGAGGGCTTGCAGTCACAAAACTAACAATGGGTCTTTTTGTAGACAACAGAGGTTTTCCAGAAACTTACTAAATCTTGCCCTAAATATTATGACAGCTTTGATCAATCATTTTGTGCTTGTCAACTTTCTTGCATGAAATATTCTATAAAAATCCAGCTAAATTATAAGTTTACTGAATTTATTTCTCTTAGGAAAAATGGGGAAAAAAGGAAAGTTGAGCACATAAATTCATACATAACACCATTTTTTTAAATTGCTGCTTTTAAGTCATTGCTGCTTAAGGTGGTTTTGCAAGCTGTTGAATTACTGGGTGCACTTAGTTTTTCACACACTGCTTCTGCGTTTTGGTTTAATTTTTGTTTAATAACACTGTAATATGCCATGTTGTTGTTCATCAGAGGTTGTATTCAAGGAATTTTAAGATCTCCTGAAGGACCAGATTATGTAAAAACCTTATAACTGACAGATGCTATACTTTCTTTTTACCTTGCCAAGTATAATCCAGCATGTATCCTGAGCACTGCATATACTGATCTGAAGCTTAATAGTCTCTGAGGTTAATTATTAAAATAAATACTCTCACAGCACTGGTATGTAGCAGGTTTTTATTAGAAATGAACACAAAATTAAAAGCAGTGGTATAAAAACACAAATGATGCTATAATTTCCATTTGCTAGGGATATGTTAGTATATTTCTTAATGTTGCTTTAATATTTATGCATAAACACCTTATCTGACAGAGAGAAAGCCCCTGTTCTGTTGCTCTTTGTCTATTAGCTCCTTATAACATTCAAGTCTTTCAAGGTCTCAGCATTATTGTCAAAAATGAGGCAACGTTAAGGCATTTCAAAACCTAGACTTAAGTTAAAACTGCAATCATGTTTCATTATGACGGGTCTACTGTGGATGTTTAATTGTCCCCCTGGAACTGATAAACACTGATCTCCATCCAATGGATGTCATCGTAACGCATGTTCATGTCAGACATGAACAAGATTTAATAAAATGCATCTCCTCACATCTCTCTACATGCAAAGCTGAGTAGAGACATGCTGTTTTGTACATTATATCAAGTAGTACAGGTTTCTGCATGGCACAGGCTTTGAGTGAACTTTTAGAGCCTCGGTAAGTGCCTTTGTAGGTGCATCTACGTGCTGTAGAAGGCATCGTGTAAAAGTGTCTCAGACTTGACAGAGGTTGTAGCAGGGCACGGGTTTCTCCAGCACGTTGTCTCCATCCACTTCAAACACATAATCGCAGCGATGTGTGATCAGCGGAGCATCAGACAGTGCCACGCTCTGGTTGCCAAAGGAGATTACTGTGTCTCTCTGTAGGGAAGATGACAGCGGTAGGTCTACAGTTAGTTCAAAGTTAGGAGGTGTTGGGGATGACTGACAAGCCAGGGTTTTTGGCAACGTGCGTACATATTGTCATCAGCTATTTGGTTCACATATATTGAGCTGCAGCTATGGTGTTTTCCTTTCCCATTGCCAAGTTTGACATTATATTTGATTTGTAGTTCTAAATAATTACAGCATGTACCTTACTTAGGTACTTATGTACCAAGGTTTCTCTACTGAAGGGCAGGTGGTTCAGCACCAGCAGCTTCTCCAGCTCTTTAAAGCTCACTTTCTCTTAATTGGCTGCCCCTCATAAACAAAGGGATGAACAGCAGGTGGGTGGGGCTTCTGTCCTCACCAAAGCTGTTTTCCTTAGATGAATCTGAAGCCTTAGCATTTGGTTTATGGAGATTACTTGTACATACCTTGACCATATATTTGAAACTCGGTCGTGGTTAATACAAACATAAGAAAATGAAAAAAATAATTATCTCCTTTAATTTTCTCCCACCTTGATTATAGCGATTCACTTTTCACATGCTTCTCTCAGATTTCTCAGTCAATCAGATCAGCTGACTCTGTTATTTGTTTTAAACAATTGCTGAAAACTCACTTTTATAGGTTTCCTTAATCTTTTCCCCTTCATTTTTTGTTTGCAACCATTTGCATGTATGTGTGTATGTTGGAATGAATGTATGTCAGTATGGCTGATTATGTGTCTGTATGTATGTTTAAACATGTACACGTATCATCAATGTGTGGCTTTATTTAAACTGCACTTT
Organism: Oreochromis niloticus; assembly: GCF_001858045.2. NCBI lineage: Eukaryota > Metazoa > Chordata > Actinopteri > Cichliformes > Cichlidae > Oreochromis > Oreochromis niloticus. Next base: position 18,121,132 of record NC_031983.2, on the reverse strand, counting down.
GTAACTCTGTGTTTTTAAAAGTGCTATACAAATTGTTGTTATTATTATTTGAGGATAAATACCTGCAAACTGAGGTTGCAGACTCTTGTTTCTAGTTCATTAACTATATACAGGATTGGATTTTGGGAGAATTTTTTAAATCTTTCATGTATGTGAACTTATACTAACAGATATATACTAACAGAAACTGTCCTTACCCGTTCTTTATTGGCAACAGCAGGTACAGCAGCAGAAGCAGCGGTTGCTGATTTATCAAAGTCCTTCTTGCATATATGAGCCATAATCCCAGCAGCTAAGGCATCACCCAGAACATTGATCATTGTCCTGAATCGATCACTGATGAAATGAGAGGGGAAAAGTTCATCACAAATTGACCAGTTTAGCTAAATAGTAAGACTTACTTAAAGATAATAACTTTTGTGGGACTTACAGCACCCAGTCAATGGCTACGATCAAGGAGATGTCAGCAGGTGGTAAACCCACAGAGGTCAGGACAATCACCATTGTAACCAAACCCGCTTGAGGTATCCCAGCTGCTCCAATGCTGGCTGCGGTTGCTGTTATACTGATGAGACAGGGGAAAAGATGTTAGGGAAACAGATTTTCAACACAAAGAACTTCTCAGCGGAGCATCTGTTCTCAGTATTTATTCTCACCTGATAGTGACCAGCTGGCCAAAGTCCAAGTCATACTCATTGACTTGAGCTATGAAGATGGCTGCCACTGCTTCATACAGGGCTGTTCCATCCATGTTGATAGTGGCTCCCACTGGAAGCACAAATCGAGCAATTTGCCGGTCAACTCCACAGTTCTCCAGGAGACACTTCATAGTGATTGGCAGCGTGGCTGAGCTGCAAAGAAAGAAATCGGAGGATATAAAAAGGTGTCAGGTTAGTCAGCAGACTTCAATCTGAACCAAGGACTGGTAAAATGTCCCAGTTAGAAATGTAGAAAGAGCTACATTGGTGGGATATAACACATAAAAATATCTGTTTTCTCTTACCTGGAAGATGTAGCCAGTGCAATGACAAGAGCCTGCAGCAGCCCTCTGATAAAGGTGAATGGATTTTTGCGAGTAAAGAAGAAATAAAAGAGAGGCAGCAGGATGAGGCCATGCACTAAGAGACCACACAGGACAGTGATGAAGTACATGCCCAGCTTCTCCCCCAGATGTGCTGGGTCGTGCATGTCCAGGATCTTTCCTGCCACCAGGAACACAATGCCGAAGGGAAAATACCTTCAAAGAAAAGAAGATAGAATATGAATTTCATTCATTTTCTCACCTCGTTGACTCCTGAAAATATGTGAAAGCAATTTAGGGGAAAAGTTTTTTTGTTTCTTTCCGTGTGTGCGTCCCTACAGGAAAGGATTTCCATCCTGACCTTAACCCCAAACAACTCCATTGGGATTATTTGAGACAACTGTGATCCAGCATCAGTTTGCTGACCTCACTAATGCTCTTCTGTCTGAATGGGAGTAAATCCCATGTTGTATGCTGCCAGGCATCAGAAGAGTGCCAGCTGTTATAGCAGCAGGCTGAAGCTCATAGACGTGACTTTACATGTTCAAAATCACATATTGTTCACATAGATACAATCAGTCTTTGAAGCTCCAAGTTTTTTCTGACGTACATTGCATGGTGCTTCCCACAATTCAAGTGAGTTGCCTTATGCATTTACTTATGAGTTTGTAGCACTAATGTTATATAAAAGAGTTCTCTTTGCTCCATTCATATAACTGTATTTCAAGAGTCAACTCATTTCCAGTGAGAAGCTTTGAGGTCACTTCAGATACACCACTGAGTTTTCCTCGAATCGCTGTGCGATCTATTTTTGGATGTAATCTGGCTCTGCTGTGTGAACTTTGTGTAGTCTGTCTTTTATTGGATGCATGTGCATGATACAGTAGCGTGTATCTGTGTGTGTCACAGAAAAAGAAAAAGGGAGACAGAGAGTGCAGCCTTACCACATAGCAGCATTGATGATCTTCATGACACACTCGTTGATGCACTGGCACACATTGACGAGTGGTGTGCCACGTTCCCCCATTTTCCCCAGCAGCAGACCTGAGAACAGATAACACAGTCGCATGTTTGTTTGTTAATAGTTGTGGTGCAACCTTCTTATCCCAATAAAGAAAAAAAGACTTTACAAGTTTTAACTAATTGCATAGTAGTTACTTGGTTAGTCATATAAATAAGCTATAAGGCAGAGCGGCTCTTGCTTTGCTGACATTGCTAATAAATCTCAAATAATTTTACTTTTAGCTCCTTTTAGTAAGTCTCCATGATCTGTGAGAGTACAATATTTCAATGAGAAAATACTGTACTTTTTATTCCACGTCATTTATTCGTCATTTATTATGATCAGAACTTTGGTACTTTTCAGATTAAAGTTGTAAAAAACATAAATACCACATTTGCATTGCTGGAAATTAAAATAAAGAAATACATTAAAAAAGCACACCTTCTTTTGCCCTTTCAGATGTTCAGATCCAACATTATGCACTGAGTGGATACAAGTTCTATTTTTTTAGCTTTAACGTGTTTAACACATCCTTGTTTCTTTCTGTTTTACTCTTGTATTAAACTTCCCATAACTTATTTTCCTTTCTAGAGAGAACTATACAACTGGACTGTGTAAAGTAATTTGACTTTCTCTGCATATTTAACATCAGCCAATGCATCATCACTTACATCATTTACTTTTGAAACTTTAAGCACATTGTGCTGATAATAGAGACATTACTTCTGATATCAAAAGTCATGAGTGTATCACTTTTGGAATGGAGACATGTAGAGAGATGGCATGAGACAGCCTGCCAGTGCAAAAGTTATGTCCTGTAATATAACCAATGCCATAATGTTTGATAATTTATTTATGCATTTGACTGCATGTAACTTATTTATGATCTTGAATAGGCTGGCTTATTTTAAAATCCCATGGTTATAGTTATATAAAACATTAAAGCTGAATGGTGATTGTCTTACCCATTGTAGCTGAGAAGATGACAATCCCCAGTACATTCATGCCTTTGCTTGTACTTGGGACAATCTTATACTTGATGTCAGGTGCAGGGGTGATCTCCAGGAAGACTGGATGACCCAGGCGAGGGTTGTGGTAATCAGGCATGACGTATACATAGTTGGCCTGAGACACTTTTGCTTCATTATTCTGTACAATGGGTACCAAATCTGTCCGGTACTGGCATGAAATGAAAGAACAACCATACAGATCTTTTACTACGGGCATCTTGAAATGTGAATATTTGAAATTTGAATAATATTGCGCAGTTCTCAATCAGTAACTCCATGTTGTCGACTCACCTGCTGAAAAGTTGCTTCAATCAGGTTTGATGGGATCATGTTCCTGCAATGTACAATAAAAAGAAAGAAGCCATATGATCACATGTGTAGGATGATATACAGTTCAACTGATGGCAGCTAGATCATTTTTAATTGTGTGTAATAGACTCTGAAATGACGGTCAGCACTTATTGTTGACTTTGAAAACAATAACGGGTTGTGTTAGACACCAAATAAACATGGACGAGAAGTGCTTGGATTGCTCGGGTAAAAGAAAAAAAATTGCCGTGGGTGATTTTCTATAATTCTTTTACAACTGGCCTCATTTATGCATCTACTAGTTAACAGCATGAAAAGCTAGATACTAAATGTGTGTGGTGAGACAGCTTTTTTGAGTATTTAAATATTTTAATTTTATGTTTGAAGAAAGTATGTACTGTTTGTGATGGTTTTGAGGGGGGAAAACATAATGACAACAAGTTGTTTTAATTTTTTCAGTATAACGTATTGGGACGCACAAATACAGTTTTTCACAGTAGAAATGTTCAGAAGCTTAAAATGTAAAAATATGCAATGGGTATGTAAATAATTAGGCTCAAATCATCAATTAAAAAGTGTCATGGTGTTCAGTTATTGAACATTTAGACTTTGTTATATGAATATGATAATGATAAGATCAATGATTAACCAGCTATTATACTGTAAACCTTATAAATAAAACACAGTCTCATATTTGTTTACAGTAGGAAGCTCTTGTAGCTGGTGAATCTAACTGCTAGTACTAAAAATTAAATTGCATATTTTGCATCATTTTGTAAAATAGATCAGCTTATAATATACTGTTATCATTAAAATGAGCCAGTAGAATAAAAAAAGCACCTTGAGTGGCTCAAACAGTACCGCCATTTCTCCATTTTTCTTGCTTCTGGAGTATGTTAACTTTTGATACCTCCATTTATTCTTACAATAATAAGTTTTACATAGCAGATATTTATTTTTCGACCACTACTTGTACTCATATATCATCATATACCGTAAATATCTCCAGTGGCCGAACTCATTAAAGTAGAATAGAATATAGAATGTAAGAATAGTGAGAAAAACACAGGTTACATTTTCACACAGTATAACAGCACAGAGAGTTTCACATGTTAAGGTTGTTGGAAGCTGAAAAGGTAGAGCCAGCATCATCAGACTGTTTTTATTCAGCCTGCGTCAGTGACATTGGCATCGAACACATAAGACGACTGAAATGCGCACCTCACCACAGCTCTCCAGTTTAATCTCATTTAAGAATAAGTGGATCTTTGACATGAATGGCCAGTCAATAAGCCTGAGCCTGTACAGGAGTACAGGTTCAATCTAACAAAGTGACTCTGCAGTAGGATCTTCTGAGAAAGTGTCAGCTTAAAGAGTCACAATTAACTCTTTCCCTATTCTTAGTCAAACTGCTGCAAGGGTAATGACATTGTAACAATGCTACAAGGATTTTAAAGGATGATTTTAAAGTATACCCTTTAAATTCAGTGTTAAAATCCATCCACAGTTGCCAGAAAGAGTTTAATATCAAATGTGAATTAATGTTTTGATGACTATAGAGACCAAACCTGAATGAGGGTTTTTCTGTATATTAATAAAGTACTGCTTGTGGGAAATATGATTTTCCAAATAATACCAAATTAAGACTTTTTCTACTTATTTATGTATTTATTTATTTTAGTTTTATATTAATTAGGGAATATGAAACAGATATAAGAGAGATCACTTTACTGTGAGCTCTAAAAGCTAATCTTGTGAAATGCTCTATTAAAACATATACATACATACATATATATATATATATATATAGATAGATATGAGAAAAAGCTTGCTGAAAAAGTTATTATTTGCAGAGCTTGCAGCTCTGTTAATGTTCACTGCAACATTATACAATTCAGATTCAGATTGCTGCTGAGTAATTGCCTCTTTTTTTTTGTCTTTTTTCTTTTGCCAAGCACATCCTGCTGGCACAACTGCTAGCTTTCATCCAGCAGCATCAGCGTTTTAAAATTTCCTGATTCAGTGACAAATCTTAAGATTCGTTAGATAATCTCTGGTGCCACTGTAGATATGATTAGTAGTAGTAGATATGGCATGGATTACTATGATTAGTAGTGTGAATAGATGAAAGACTGAACTCTTCTGTGTCTGTGTGAATGTTAACCTGATGAGGTCCAGCAGAGCATCAGCAGAGGTCATAACAGGCCCTGAATGTGAATGGTGACTGTCTTTTTCAGAGCCGGTCCCTGGGTGAACGATGATAACCAGCACGATACCAACGATGACAGCGATGAAGGTCGTCCACAGGTAATAAGTGATAGTCAGGACTCCCAGACGACCACTTGCCTTGGTGTCCATGGCTGACAGGCCAGACATAAGACTGAATAGGAAAATAGAAGAGGTGTGATTATGGATGTTGGCTTTACGAAAGACTAGAACTGAAGTAGATTTGGCTGCAGACATTTAACTGGGGGTGTTCAAACTGAAGTGGAGCAATAGGAAGTATGACATCCAACATATGTCCCAGTCCAAATTCAAAGCCAGCATCTCAGCCCTTGAATGACTGTACCATTAATCTTTGTGGAAGACCAGGACATCCCAGACCTCTAATTTCTGTAAAAAATATCTTCCTACAAATATATATTTGATTTAAAAATCAAAGCTATCGTTTACCTGGAGGTGATAAGTGGCAGAATCAACATCTTCAACATCCTCATCAGCAGTTCTCCAGGGAAGGAGAAGTAGATTTTGGCCTGTTAAAGACAGAAACAGTTAAGCTTTGGACTGCTGTTACCATTTTTTTTTGCCTGCAATGAACTCAATACAGTTTAAAAAATCATTATTTACAAAAAATACATACAGAATATTTCAGCTGTTGTAGTGTAGTGTGGTGAGGTTAGGGGTAGACACTGGACAGGTTGCTACCTCATTAGATGGTCAACACACAGAAAAGGGAAACTTTACCCAATCTTAGAATCACCAATAAATTACATTTAGGTACTAAAATTAATTTAGTTAATCTAACGTGGATGGCTTTGGACTGGGGGAGGAGGTCAGAGTATCCAGAGCTGGCACAGAGAGAACATCCAAACTCTGCTCTTGCATAAGTCACATGTAGTAATTCTGATTAATATCAAATTCTTAATAATAAAGAAATGTAGTATTATGCTTGTGTTTCACAGATTCTTTCACTGATCACTGGATGGAAATAAAAATGTACTTTTATAGCATTCTTGCTACTAGACAAGATTACATTGAGGATCCACACTGGACACATAAGCTTCTCGGTTTAAGAGCATCTTACATCACAGTGACTTCATGGGTGTAGTATGTAACCTTGAACGAGACATTGCTACACATCGAAATAAAATCATAAATACAGGCTGGAAAAAAAACAAAACATTGAGAGAAATTCAGTATGGAATGACAGACTAATTCATTAATTTTCAACTACTACTGGGGAAAAAAACTAAACTTATTGAATCTGGAAATTATGTTTATTGTTTATTTTAAATTATGAGGCTCAAATAATGGACGAGTTATTTCTTTATACCACTGTATTTGAAAGGAAACTGATTAATTTTTATTTCTTTTTTTTCTGCTAATGAAATCATCAGCTGATTATTTTAGCTGAATAAATAAAAAAAACACATTTTCAACTGACTGGAGAAGTGAATCAAACCAATAACATTCCAAAAACTCCATAAAACTGATTGAATCCAGGGTTATTTCACATACACAAGGCTGAATGTAATCCAGTATTGATATTTAAAATTTTTACAGTTGTTTAGTTGTTTATGCTCATCTTCTCCTCTTACTTCTGACCTGACTGTCTGCGTCTGCGTTCTTTCTCATTATTGCATAACTGACCTTAACTACAGCCTCAGTGAAGACATGTCAACATGTCAAGAGTACTCATTGCCTATTCCTTTTATCCTAACTGTTCTGGTGATTTTTACATATTCAGGACTACATTCTAATGTAACGAATGTCTGTCAGAGCCTAAGTGAGTCACTTTGTCATTGTTTGATTTACATCCATCCATCCATCAATTCATACCTGTGTGGAGAGGTTGAATGACCGGAGTATAAATCCAAGCACACAGCCGGTCACTACCGCAAAGACCGAGAGTGTCAGCAGACCATTCCTCTTGCAGTAGTCCTTCACGTACGCCCTGACTTTCAGAGACACTATACTTTCTAATAACTTCTGCAGACATTCCATCCTGATTCAGGCTCAGTCTGTATCCCAGCAAATCCCCCCCACCCCTGTCTCTGGCAGCAGATATCTGAATCTCTTGATGAGTGAAAAATGTCAGTATGTATCTCTCGAGATCCACGGCAGAGGAGAACGGGTGAACCTGAAGAAATGTGGGTCCTGTTTAACTCTGAGGAGCTCATCCAGTCTGAGGGAGGAAACACTGACTGACTTATTCCTGGTAAAGCAGTGTCTAAAAGGATTATCCCTATCCCATGTGAACATAGTCTCCTTTAGAGACACTCAGGCTTATTAAAGAGGCTAAAGGTAAGACTTCAGCACAGCTCATTATGAGTTATTACTACCTGTGTCCAAGCCATCCCATTCACAAATGCGCCTTCATGCATTTTGTCATCTGCAACTTAAGCTCTTGAGTGGATGTTTACTCACATGTATGTAATTAAATAGTTACATTGTACCTGCTGACAAGCATAATGTAAGAATTACAGAAAGGTTTTATAAATTTATCGCAAAATCTCTTTTAAGTACTACAGCAATGATTTCTACTCATTAACATAATTGTTGCTTTCTTGTTGTAGAACACAACAGTCTTTTTTTATTTGGCTGAGTTATGACCTGTCCTGCTAGGATTACCAGAGGCGTGAGGCCAAAGGTATGACGCCAGCATCAGCGCTCACTATTCAGCTGTGACGTGAAGCTGATTCACAGGTCAGGACGTACACTGGGTAGCTTTAATGTCATGATTTGTCACTTAAACTAGTAAATAATACCATTTTGGCACAGAAAGAAAGCTCAAATTAGTTTGAAGTTGAAGACTAACCCTACAGGCTGTGAAGGAAAAGATGACCACTCTCACACTAGCATGGTTTACACACTACGATCTACACTGTTATTCAAACAGAATTAAATTTATGGCTAGTTACACCAGATTGATCATATAAAGAATCTAAAGGAAAACTATAAAGTATTGTCTTATGAAGTGGGAAACTAGTGATCAATACAGCTGAGTACTCTGAGCATGCCAGTTGTCGGTCTGCTGTAGTGTGCTGTTTGCATGCTGTTTTAATGCTTTTTGTGGATGTCTGCTAATCCTATTAGTCCACACTGTCCTGGAAAGAGATCCAAACATTACACTGAGCATTCTAACAATGTCTGCCTACATCACCTTTAACCAGTCCAATAGCATTTAATCCTTGGACAATGCACACAGTAAGATTAGTGGATGGAACAAAAGGCAAACAAATACTTACTACTTATCTATTTATCTCTGATTTTAAATCTTAATCCTCCAGCCAAAAGCCCCAATTACTTTCAAACGCATCATAAAATAACATTAACAAAAAATAACTATTATTCTTATTAAAAATATAATTGCTAAAACCTCAATGTGGGTGTAAAACCTCTTATAAGTGAAGTGAATAGCAAACCACCCCTAGTGTCTGTGTATGACTTTGTTGCTTTGTTAGCTGTCACCACGTTATCATCTAGCAACAATTTTATTTTATATATATATTTTTAAGCTATATAATTTAGAGAGATAACCTTTACCATTTAAGTGTTTCTGATGTTGACGATAGAAATGACAACAATTTAAAATATCTCTAATGAAATGAAATGCAAATCTTGTCAGAAGTTTCATAATCTTATTTTTACATTACATTGCAAGTTGTCACATGCACTATAATTGAAGTCATCTGCAGTTGAAAACAAACATACATGATGTGATGTCTTAGAAGTGGGTCAACACATCTTTTTAGATAATCAGAATCAAATATTTAATTTAATGTGTCTTTAAATATGAAGTGTATACTCAGTGAGGTTAGTGCCAGCTCTGTGTTCAGTGGTCTGAGTCAGAGTTTCTCTTCCACTTCAACAGCTGCAGTCAGTTTCTGCTGTAACAGCTCAGTGTCTCTGCAGTCTGACTGAGGGAGGTTTTTGTACGACTAAAAATCACTGTGTGAACACATCAGCACTGTTTATTACATGGATACTCTTACAGTAGTAAACTGCTGCATCTTCAGCCTGAACTCCACTGATGGTCATAGAGAAGTCAGAGCTGCTTCCACTGCCCCTAAATCGAGATGGTGTTCCTGAATGTCTTATGCTCACATGTCGAATTAGGAGCTTTGTGGTCTGTCCAGATTTTTGTTGATACCAGTACATACACAGACCATCACTACAGCTAGCAACAGCTTGGCTGGTCCTACAGGTCAGAGTGACAGTGGATCCAGGAGTAGATGTCAGAACTAGAGGTTGAGTCACAGTCACCTGACCGCTGCATCCTGCAGACAAAAACAAATCATTCATTTATCAGCAGAAATCAATGAGAGAAAAAGCAGCACATCATGTTTGAAATGTTGCTGAGTGAATGAACCTGTAAAACAGCAGCAGGTCAGCGTCCAGATGAGGATGGTGATGAGAGTCATGGTGGTTGTGCTTTCTGCTGTGTTGACTGACAGATGTGAGTCCTGCAGTGTTGAACTCACAGGACTATAAACCTTCTCAGTTCTCTGGAGGATCAGCTGATGATGCAAAGCCTCCTCTCTATGGAAATGATTTCTCTGCTCTTAACACACTGAGGGCAATTTGGAACAACCGAAGAAAATATGTACATTGGGAGTGCAACTGATGTGTCCATGGCTGCAAATGATACGTTTTATTTTGAGTGTGATTAGTATGAAATGTAAAGTATAGAAAATAGTGATATTTTTAACCATACTTTAAATTGGCTTTGTTAGTAGTCATTATCGAGGAGCATTTTGTTAAATACTCTGTTACAAAGACAGTAATTGTTTCTCTTTCCGGTTTGTAGATAGTCAAGATATTATCTTTATTTGTAGGAAAATTATTTTGTCCTTTTTAAAGCATTTTAGATTAAAAACTAGCATGAATTTAGCTGTTTAGCTTAAGTATTGGGGTAGCAGACATTTTCTAAGTGCTTAGATGCTTGTTCTGAGTGCAGGAGGTTTTTGTACAGCCGCTTACTGAGTTTGTATCACTGTGGTACACTTTTGGCAGAGGAACCAAACTCATCGTTGACTTTAAGTACCAAAAACTTTTACTTTGCACAACATGTAGTTTTAATGATATGTGTCTGATGAAAAAATAATCAATTTTATTTTTTGTATATGTTGCTAATAATAAAGGATAAATTGAAAACGTATTCTTTCCAAGCTGCAGTTAGTTAAATTCGTGGAATCAGAAAAGAACATATATCTATTTTCATTATAACTTTAGTATTTTTCCCAAAAAAAAAATTAGAAAAGTCAAACTAAACTAATAAATAAAAATGTAACACTGCAGAAGAGCAGCGGTATTATTTTAATTCATTATTCCAATATCTGCTTATTTTTAGATTTGAAATGTGATCTGTATTTCTGTAAAAAGGTGATTTTTAAGAGTAACTGCAGATCTTCTTGGTTTTCATGGTTCATTAACTTTAAATGTAGTTTTAAAAGAAGTGAAAGAAACAGATGACAAAGATTTAACTGTTCACATGAGTGTTTTAGCTCTGTTCATTTATATGTAGGAACATTATCATAGCAATGAGTTATTCACTCTGAAGTATAATGGAATAGATATAGAAATAAATTACCATGTTACTGCCTTTCAAAGTTTCCTCACCTTTTTGACTCTCCTCTCCCTGCTCTCTACTCCAGTGGGTGTGTTGAGGCCCACCCTGACTGTCCTTCCTCCCTCCAAAGAGGAGAAGAAGAAAAGCAGTGCCACTCTGGTGTGTCTGGCCACTGGGGGATTCCCCTCAGGTTGGAAACTGGGCTGGAAGGTGGGGGGCTGTAGCCCATCTTCAGGGCTGTCAAACAGCCTGGAGGTCTTGGGGACAGACGGCCGCTACAGCTGGAGCAGCACCCTGAGCCTCTCTGCCGACCAGTGGAGGAAGGCGGGCTCAGTGAGCTGTGAGGCCAGTCTGAGTGGACAGAGCCCCGTCACTCAAACCCTGGAGCCTGACCAGTGCTCAGAGTAGAGCTTCAGCAACACTTCCTGTCTACAAATGATGTTTTCAAATCTACAGATCTCTGTTCCAGTGTGTCTGTAAAACTATGTTTGATGTTTCGAGAAATTTTCATATTCATGTTCTGCTTCTTGCCCACTATAATAAGGAATGTAACTTACAGCATGAAATAAAAGTACAATAAAACACAGTGTTTGTACTTACTTAGTTTTGCAATATATATTTTATGTTTAATTATTAAACCTTATGCTGCATTGTGAATCTCATACTTTTGCGCAACATAGTTAAAGATAAAGCTTAACATGTTCATTATATTATAATTAAAATAGTGGTAGGGGTAAATTATGGGGATTGAATATTTTTTTCTATCAATGCATCAATTGCAGCAGCCATGTTTTAGAAAAGATAAAATTAAATGATATAAATTTTTTTGTTAAAACTTCATATTTTAAACTTTTATTTTGTGTATGTGCTTGATGACTCTATTGTTGTGTTCAGTGGACCAGTTATTCTCATCACAGTCTCTTCACTACACTCTGCACCTGCAGCCTTCACTCAGACTGAAGGAGGTTTTTGTGCAGCTCTAAATCACTGTGTGCATACTCCACCAGTATGCACACCCATACAGTAATAATCTCCAGCATCTTCAGCCTGAAACCCACTGATGGTTAAAGTGTACTGAGAACCAGATCTACTGCCACTGAATCGAGATGGAGTTCCTGAGGAGCGAGTTGATGCTTGATATATAAGAAGTTTGGGAGGCTGTCCAGGTTTCTGAAGATACCAGCTGAGATCAGCACCAATATCTGAACTTCCTGTGGCGCTGATGGTCACAGTCCCACTAAGACTGACAGACTTGGATTTATCAGCCTGAGTAAGAAATTTATTGGCCGAGGAATCTGAAATGATAAACAAAATTAAATCTGATAAAAAAAAATCTTGATAATCACTAGAGAAGATTATGATAAAACTAAAACATTTAAATGAAAAAGTGAATAAATGTTCAGAAATTCTCACCTTGCATTAGAAAACCCAACACGAGAGTCACAGTTGTTAGCAACATCATCTTGATGCAGTTTTCAGTGTGAGTGCATGAAAACAGTTCAGACTCTCACTGAAAGGAGAACTTAAACTCCAAAGATCAGTGATGCATAAAATCATGCAAAATGCATTTGGGCACATCTGGCCCTGTGAAACTGAGAGAAGGAGGAGTAAGATAACTCTCCATATCCCTGTGGACTGAATATGCAGAAATGTGACTTCCCACTTCCATGTCTGTGGCTTTCTTATCTTTGCAAGATTATCCAAGGAAGCCTTTGGTCTTTTCAACCATAGATTGTCACAGACTGCCCTCTGCTGACAATCCAAATTCACGACAACTCTTTTGGTAAATGTCCATGATCATGTGTATCAGTTAATCTTGGTGCTTAATCTGTGACATTAGAAACACTGGGAAACACTGCATAGACCAAGATTGTATCGCAACAACAGTGTTCCAATCTTTAAATATTCATGTATGAGTTTTCATTGGCTCCTAGATTACCTTAATCATTAATCTCATGTCAAAATCCCAGTATTACATCTCATTCTATAAACCAAATTTAATGAGTCAAGAAACTGGTTTGGTAAAACGTTTCTGAAAAACTCTGAACATCGTCTCTTGCAGTCAAACACATCTTTTGTAGTTTTCCCATTGTGATGAAAAATTAAAAACATTGAAGGCAGAATTTCAACAGAGCTTATCAACACATTATCTCTTGAACAAACATCTCTAAAATTGTTGCATTTTGTTGCTACTGATGTGATGAAACTAATGTGAGTGAGTTCAGAGTGCACAGCAGGCATATGTGAGCTGACGGTGGATCCAGAAATAGATGGAAACCATTTGAATGAAATGATGAAGATGAACACAAAGATCAAGAACAGCAATTTCAAATGAAATTTTAGTAACCTTGTTAGACTACATTTTTGCACGTGCAATGAGAACCCATGAGTTACATGTCCTGAACAATATTTGTTTTGTACTTTGGTTGTTTGCTGTAAGGTTTTGTCTACTCAGATTGCTGTGACTCAGCTTGTGAACACAAAGAAATCCGTGGGTGAGGTGGTTTTTGTTACATAAATGTAAAGCTGGAAGGCTGCAGGCAGTGGCTACTTCCATTGTTATAATAATTATTTTCTTTTATAAAAAACCTGATTTGTTTTATTATATAAAGACGTCAAACACTTTAAAAAATTTACTTTACTGCAACAGCTTACTGCAGCTTTTTCATATATCCTGGTTGCCAACTTTATTGAATCTAATTTACAACGAATTAAGGCAATGCTGAAGGCAAAAGGCGGTCCAAGATGTACCTAATAAATTGGCTGAAGAGTGCACATCTATGTAGTATATGCTTGTGTTTAATTGACATTACTATGACATACACCTTTGACACAAGAGTGTGTGTTTCCTTTTGTTTCAATAAAACCTCTTCTGAGAAAATGTGTTTGTATTTGCTTTCAGTGGAAGGTCAACTTCACTGCTACCACTGACAGTACGTTACTGGCCTTACTCTTTCTTTCTTACAAGAAGAATCTTGCAAGAACTTTTTATACATTTATACAGCTTTTTAGTACATTCTGGTTAGCATCAGACAGACGTTTTCTGATAGAAATGTAAACACCTTATGCAGATTTCCCAAGTTTTTCTTAAAAATTATTACCTGTCTAGACAGGTGTCCAAACAACAGTTAAAGTTATAGGCCGCTGCGATTGAGAATTAGCACGTTTATTAGTGTGCATGGATACACACTGATAAAACTTAGTAAACAGTCAAGCCTTATAAGTTAAATATTAAATTCATCCGGTGAACTGCAGAGGTCCCTGGATGTGTGGGGAAATTAAAGCATTTTAAGGATGATAGCGGCCCAATACACTAGCAATGTCTTCTGGACCTCCAAATGACTGAGCTTCTTCTGCTGCTGCCCTGCAGCACCAGAACGTGGGCAGCACAAACCGTTTATTTCATCAACTGTAGCGGTCAGCGTTCCTCAGTCGAGCTTTGTGATTGGTCAGACACATCCAGGCTCCTCCCCTCTGCCACCGCAGCCCGGCGGAGCCATCGGACACTCTCACAGCGGCAAGTTTTCGGGCAAGTTATCAAACAAAGGTTAGTAACTAAACCGCCCGTTTTCTTTTAAACTCCTCGAATTTGGGGTCATGTAACATTTGTTTTGTTTTCCTTGCGTTTTTGTTTCGGTCGCAGGCTCGGGAAGGCCCGAAAATGAGTCACTTTAAGGAGCGCTTCGTGACTCTGCTCCATGAGAAGAACTTTGTGACTGATCAGTTGGCAACACTGGAGCAAAAAACAGGAGTGAAGAGAGAGTATATCGCCTTGGGTATGTTAACAGCTCACTAGAATAAACGAACAGCTAGCTACACAAATGTACTTTAAAACACTGGGGGTGTTTATTAACTTTTGCTTAGGAGTTACCCCTCTCCTCCTTGGCACAACCTTCGTGTTAAACAAGTATGCCAACGTTAGCTTTTTAGCTGATAAGCTGTCACGCAAACGGAAACTGGCACACAGTTGAGGTTGCAGTGTTCGTGAGTAGTAGTTGTTTCGTATCCTCCCTCTGTCTCTTAGCTGGCTCATTTTATTTCTCTCTCATGCAAGAATACCAAAGTTCATCCAGCTCAGGCCCTAATGCTTCATTATTGCGTTTGACCTGGTTTAAAAGTACAAACACACACACCTATATGTACACACACACAAATCTATTTCGAAGCGTTGCTGCTGAATGAACTGCTTCTAATATTCGAGATCCACCACCAGCTGATCTCAGGGGTATTTTTGTCATGTCCTGAAATATCCAGGGACAGAAATGGAGGGAGATTCTAGGATGACTGGTTATACAGCTGCAAACAGATCCACTCCTTTATTGCAAACGACGCCCCATACTCCTTAGCTGTTGGGAGTTTTGTTTTGACGCTACTTTGTAGTCAGTTTGCACAGTTAAAGTCAATAAATGTAAAGACACCTCAGGCAAGGTTGTGCTTAGGATGCCACTCAGCTACAGGAAACACCAGGGTGACCTACATTCAAACTCACTGTCTTTACTCTCAGTTGATCAAAAACGGTTGTCTGTTCATGGCAGAACAATGGCATGCCTTCAGATAACCAATTTCAAGGTCGCAAAGGATGCGAATCTTTAGTACTGTATGTGAAGTGCGTTGTTTGAATACTACATACTAAAACCTGAATACAGGCAAAGATAAGAAGTGCTAACAAACAGTACTCCAACATAAGTACTGAAAGAAAGAGTAAGGCCAGTAACGTACTGTCAGTGGTAGCAGTGAAGTTGACCTTCCACTGAAAGCAAATACAAACACATTTTCTCAGAAGAGGTTTAACCTCCTGAGACCCGAACTCTTCCACAACATGCATTTTTAATTTCTCTTTGATATTTGGGCATATTGGGGCCCGATGAATGTAAAAACTAAGAATTACCAGATTTTTTTTTTTTTTTTACCTTATTTTTGTTTTTAAGAAAAATGAGAGCCACAAATGAGGATATTCATTTAAAATTTTGATAGAACAGTAGCAGTATAATGTCCTCGTAAGTGGATATCAGGCCCATGTAGAGCAAAATTGAGTATTTTGGTCTAAATAACCCAAAATGTGATGTCCACATATGTGGACGGCAGGTCCTATAGGTTAAAAAAGATGACTTTAAAAAAGTACATTTGGGGACTTTGTTGATAATTGAAGGTTTAATAAAGCTCTATCACCAATATTTCATCAGCAGATTTATTTTTATGTAACAAATACTACATATTTTTTGGGAAGGATCCTTCAAAAGAACTATGGCTTATATATATGTGTATACACAAAACAAAACATGTCATACTTTTTCATTAATGTAAAAAAAAAATTACACACAACATTTCAAATCTATACACACATGTAGCATAGAAAAGCCAAATGCTGCAATCGAATGACATATTAAGCACAAGCATTTTTTTTTGTAGACTTTCTGGTTTTACTGGAAGTGGTTAACCGTTAAACACGTGGCAGTAAGCCTTAGTAAGAACCATGTTGGGCATGCCTGCTGTTGTTGTATGGGCTTATATTTTCATTCATATATATATATATATATATATATATATATATATATATATATGCAAAAAGCCAGTGTAAGTAAGGCGATTTTGTACTCAAGTTGATGTTGAACACCGTCTATCTCAAGTACTTCAGAATGATTCCAGTTACACAATTGCTCTCAAAAGATTGATAAAACAACCACTTGCACAGACAGTTGCTGTCAGTCAGTGTTTCTGTTTTAGATCTACATGCAAGTACTTCAATGTTTTGTTTTGTTTTCCCACACCCTCCAGCAGACTGAATTGCAAAACAAATATTCTGGACTGTATGTAAACACTTCTACCGGTCTCTACCCTATAATTAATTAGAACCGCACAGAGGTGCCAAATTATACCATGCCTTGTCCTGTTTGCAGAAATATCTGCTTAGCGTCTGGCCAATTTGTAAGTGCCATTATAACGCTTACTTGATATTACGTCCACATTTTCGGGTAAAACTGTGTTGTACACTGAAAAACATTTGAGTACAATAAATTATTTTCTGATGGCTCACTATAATGTGCTGGACTTCACTTTGATCTGAGCTAGTTCAATAACCAAGCTTTGCAACTGTCTGCTGTTTAGCTGAGAGACATCTCAAGTTCATGCTGACTCCTGCAACACTCTGAAGTGTGAATACTAATGTGCTGACTGGAGTAGAGATGCCTCAAGTCAGCTGTGTGCAGCCAGTTGACTGGGTGTTAGTAGTTGTGCATAAACTTCATGTTTTTAAAGCCAACTTCCACCCCCCACCCACTGTACTCATAACAATGGGTCTTTGTCATCATTTGAAATTAAGTCAAACTGGATTTTTAGCTGAGCTTCAAAAATTATGTAAAAAAATACTTTTGAGTCATTCATCACAAGATCACACATCTATGTAATGACTTCTGTGCACATTTTCAGTTGTTCCACAACAAAGATGTTAATGAATATAGATACACAGTTATTGTCCAAGAGAACTCCATGAGTTTCTTTGTCCTATTATTAACTGCTATAATAAAAATCAAGCAGTTGTGGTTTCCTTATTTATCCCATTTCTTAACTACTTATTCATTTCAGGGTTATGAAGTAATGACTCTATGTAAGCTGTCAAAATCTAGTGGGGAAAAAAGCATTTTCTTTATTGCTGGCACATTGGTTTGAAAATTACCATATGCTTTAAGTGCTTTGTGCTGCAGCTGGTGTGTTTATTTACACTGGCCATTGTCTGTAACCTAGCCTGGGGTCTTCGCTGTCAACCGGTTCTTCCAGTTTGGTCTTCATTAGGGAGAGAGAGAGTGCGTGAGCTGGATAGGCTGGGATCAGCACAGATATTTGTATATGAGCTGTGACAAACAAATGAGATGTAAAGAGCAGGCAATGGTTACAACAGCATCATATGCTTTTAGTGCTTTTGATAATGTATGACCTTTTATATTAGCTGAATTTAAATGAACAGTTGACTTTTGCATAAATTTGAATAGTATATTGAAGTACTGACAGTACCTTTGAGATTACACATTGTTTATTTTTGTTCTGTTTTACATCAACTCGCTATGGAGTCACCTTAGTTACATTTTATACTGACTCTCTGTGTGATAATCAACTCTGCATTGCTTGAAACTCCACCTGCCTCTGAAAGCTACCAGCTATTCATGCCCGCAGAGATCAGTAGCAGGGATATAGTATTATTAATGTATTTAGTAAGCAGTAACTGGGCTACAAGCAGTGTACCAATATTCCTCGTTTGTTTTCTTGATAATTTTAGCAAATATTTTTATGATTAAAAGTATTGCAAATGCATATATAAATATGTTGCAGGGATCAGAGGTGACCCCACTTGGTCACTTAGAAGTTTAAACCTGTTTTTTCAGGTTTACATGAATAGAGTTTCTACGAAATTTTGATAAGATGTTATTTAAAACTCAGTGTTGAAAAAGCTGAAGAAATATTATTGGGAAAATAATAATTTGATGATATACTAGAAATGTAAGGATGAAACTCTAGTATGTGACAGAAATGGGTAGGTAAACCTTTGCATGCTAAACTGTAGTGTGTATCTGCTGTTTGTTAATCGAATTCAAAGTTACCAGTTTGCAGTTCTGCAGTATTTCTGGTTTTTCAGTTACATGTTTATTATCTTTATTCATAGCTATATCATGGCTTAATGCTGTGTTCTAGACCATATTATATTATCCATATACCATTTTCATCATTTTATTAATTTGGCAGTTATTAGGTTATAAAATGACAGAAAACTGTTTGAAAAATCTGAGTCCCTATGATGAAATTTATGATGATGCATTCCCAGAAATACTCCGTTTACTTTTTAGCATGGCAGAGAGTAATTTCGTCCCAGTCAATAAATAAGGAACTTGAGTCATTTCCACTCAAAGTCAGTCTGTTTCCTTAGACACAAAGTATACACACTGAATTGGGAAGTCATGTTTTTAAGATACTGATTGAATTATAGTTTCACATACTGCACACTATCATAAACATATTATTTTAAGTTGCATAAAACCTGTGGTGTTTGTGGAGTCGATCATGCCTCAGGTGTGTAGGCTTGAAGTTTATACTTTCCTGTGGCTGCATGAGCTTTGAAATATATTTAAAAAAAATCAACTCTTGTTTTGGCTGCATTAAGATCAGTGTTTGGTGTGTGTTCATTGCTCCTCCTGATCCTGGTACTGTGTTTTCCTCATATCCTGCTGTGAGACACACAGTAATGTAGCTTGACATTAGAAGTGTTTGTAAAGTAACTGGATAACCTTACACTCCCCCTCCCTGTCGCGCCGTCTGCTCTCAGCTCACTGCCGCCTCTCGTGTTTCTCTCTCTGCAGGTTTCCTGAGTTTTGTTGCGATTTATCTTCTGTTTGGATATGGAGCCTCACTACTCTGCAACCTGATTGGATTTGTCTATCCAGCATATTTCTCGTATGTATGACATCTGTTCAAAAAAATGTCCACTCTAATATATGAACACTTCTTTTAGAATCCAAAGTTCAATGTCAACCCAACCCAAGACTGCTATTACTAATACTAATTGTGGCCTTTTTCAAGGTAGTCAGTCTGATAATACCAGTTCCTATCTGTGTTACTGATGCGTTTTAGTGGAATGCTCCATTGTTAATCATTAAATATCCTTGATAAGATTAGTGCTTTACCTGCTGTAACATGAAAATGAACATGACAAAAGTCTATTTTGCCTCTTGTATTTAACAGACTTTTAGAGATTGCTGACCATTTCCTATTCTTTCAGTGTTATTATGAAAGGCAGGTTAGATTAAATCAGTGTAAACATGCATTGCTTGCATGCCTGTGTGTATGTTGAAGCATGTATGTGTCATTTCTTTACTTCTTACTGGCTGTAAAAGTAGGTTTTTCTATCTGATTTTCTTTTCTACAGGATTGTTTCTTTGTGTAACTGAAGCTCAATAAGACAATAATGCGGGCAATACAATGAAACGAAAATGCTTTACTAAAAAAGGCTACATTGAAAAATAAGTTTGACTAACTTCGCTAAAGAATTTATTTTTACATAGAAGAATTTTGGTGTGGGATGAATACAGTGGGCAGTAACTCCTTCAGTGCACATATTGGAATAAATTCTGATATTCTTACTGTTGACCAACTTTCAGCTCACCAAATCACATCATGCATGTCCCGATGAGACCACCTGTACTACAGCCACAAATTTTTGTAGAAACTAACAGAGCTGCATGTAAGAACGTAAATGTCTGATAGAGTTAAACAGACTTTATCAGCTCGCTAATACAAAGTGATGTGCAGTGATTTGCACTGATGGGAGAGAAGCACAGATAATAGTTGAATTTGTGGTTTTCAAGTGGTCATCATGTGTACCTTCTGCTTCTGGCAGCATTCTGGACACTACTTCCAGTAGTGAATCCATCTCCAGGTCTGTGTTTGGGAAAGGACAACTTGAGACAGTGTCTCTACAAGTTATGGGTTTTTTTCCCCCCCTATAGTTCATGTAGCTTTGCAGAATACATTGACCCTCTCCTTTCATGAATTTCTTGTTGTACAGTGCTGCTAATTGTCACATTCGCATAATATCGTCCTATCAGGTTTAGAGTTTAGACTTTTCATGTTAATGTACCATGGATGTCGTGACCTCATCAGTCTCTTGTTCTCCTCTCCATTCAGTATTAAGGCCATCGAGAGCAATATTAAGGAGGATGACACACAGTGGCTCACCTACTGGGTTGTTTACGGACTCTTCAGCGTTGTTGAGTTCTTCTCTGACATCTTCCTCTTCTGGTTCCCCTTTTACTATGCTGGCAAGGTAGGCTGACATTTTAATATGGTTTTTGTGGTTATTTTGTACATTATCACTGTATGCAGCTGACACTGGCCCAAGTATGCTCACACTGTCATGCAGTAGATAGTCATACTGTCTTGAATTACGTAAGAGCAGATGGCTTTTCTTTTACAGTGGCGCTTGCCAACACCACCCTCTTGTGGACATTTTGTGTAACTGCTAAATAAAGAATGCACTATGCAGAAATGTTTTTCCCGTATAAAAAAAATAATAACAATAATAATATGACATAATGGAAACTAAAAGCCACCATACTGATGAAACACTGTGGTCTTAATGTTATGACAATTTTGGCTCACCTTCATTAAAACACTATGCTTATATTGAAAACCTTAATCGCAGTATACATTTGTTGATTGAACTTCTAAGACTGCAGCTAACCTTTCATTTTCATTATCAGCCAAGAACTGCATGCTTGTACCATCTATCAGTATAAAATGTATAGCTCTCCCTTTTATTATAACAGAAAATGTGCTCTTTCTACAGTGTTTGTTCCTCATATGGTGTATGGCTCCGGTAACGTGGAATGGCTCCGAAATCCTGTACAAGCGCGTGATCCGACCATTTTTTCTGAAACACCAGGCCACCATGGACAGTATGGTCAGCGATCTGAGTGCAAAGGCTAAGAACATAACTGAGACCGTCACAAAGGAGGGTGAGCCCTTCACAGTGTACATGCAAGTACAGCCACGTTTATACTCTGCATGTATCGCAGCAACACATTAATACACCAGACAAACTTGTGCATGACCACACAGTTTCACACTGTCAAAATATATCCTCATATACACCAGTCTTATATTTTTCATGTATTTTCTATAAAATATTATGTGTTTTTTTTTCTGTTCTGTTTTTTCCTTCCCTGTATTTTTCATCAGCTGTTAACCGGGCCCTCAACCACGAAAAGGACCAGTAAGAAACATGGGAAAGCTGAGTGACAGGAAATATATGTGATTTCACTTTTGGATTCCCCTCCTCCTCCTTCTGTGACACAGTGGTGACTGGTTTCCATCCTCTCTTCACATCATGGAAGCGTCACACTTCTAAAATAAATAAAGCCGTTTTTACTTCTACATCAGTTTACTCCTTTTGGTACTGCTAAGGCAATTGGTGAAACTGTGACCTGTTTTGTGAGCTTTTCTTTTTGTTTGTTTGTTTTAGTGTGACAAAATATGTTAACATAAAAGAAAAATACAGTTTTAAACCTGCAGGTGCTCTGAATAGTGGGCATGTCGGCAGTGTTGTCTAACTGAGCCACTAGTGACAGAAAACCAAGGTTGAATAACAGTATAGTTATAAAAGCAGGTTACCCTAAGATGTGTTCTTTTTTTCTCTTTTTTTTGAATTGACAATCAAAACTGGAACGCTTGGGTCATTGGTGTCTTCTTGCTTTTACAAGCTTTATTTTTGCCTGTGCAAAGCAGAATTTAAAGCTTGTTATGAAGGTTCTCAGTCTTTAACTTGACTTCTGTGTTTTTTGATGTCTTAATTTATCACCTTGTAATGATGAAGCAATAAAACTGGACCCCTGGTGCTGCTGCGTCTGTCTTTACTATCTGTTTCTTTGAGAATCCGTTTTCCAATCACTTCACATAGTGCCAAATGGGATTTTATTTGTTCTGGATTGCAACATTCACGCAACAGCGATTTTTATATTTTATTTATTTTTTAGCAGAGCTAGTGAATCAAGGAAATTGTGCCGCTTGATCTGTAACCTGTGAGGATTTTGGTCTTTACAGCAGTATTTATTTTTTTTAATATAGAATTTTATCTGCAGTAATTTTAAAACTGGCGTATACCTACCTAAGATTTAAACATGTTTACCAGTTTCTCATTTGTGTATAATAACTTATAGCGTAATTTCAGACCAGAGGTCACAGGAAATGTTATTTAATGTTTTTATTTTGGGGTTTGTTGCAGGGAAAATACCACTGTCACAGTCTCTTTATTACTTGATCTTTTGACCTGTCCCCTGTAGTACATTTACCAGCTTTCAGATAGCCCAACCACCCACGCATTAATTTGTGTTTTCCTCTCTATTCACGCTTGAGGAGCTCTGAATGGGATTTCCTTTGTGATTGTGCGCTGGATGTAATTCTTTGGAAATGGTGGATGGAGCCAGTGCGGTGGCCACACTCCACCTCAGGGAGAAAGGAAGGAACCCATCTGGAAATGGCTCCTGTGAAGATGTGCCTGCTGGGCGTTTTGTTGTTGTGTAGTCCCTCAGCCGATGGGTTATTGATTTAACAGAAATGGGACCCAGACACCAGTTATTGCACTTTGTTGCTGTGTGGTTTGAGAAAAGGCTTTTTATTGAGTGTGAGGGCTGTAATGGCTTAGGACAGTGGAAGAAGAGCTAAACGGAAGGAGACAAAGCATGTGTTGTACATTCACAAATCTTTCTCAACCACCTTTGTGTTTTTTTCAAAAAGCTTCATAATGTGAATTATTTGTCACGTAGCTCCACTAGCTTTCGCTTACTGCTATACTAACTTACTCCTGTTTGCATTGCTGCATACAGGTAGAAAGTACTAATGAAAATGTGCCATAAATGTCAATATCTTCACACACTTGTAGGCAGGCCTGATTGTTTTGAAGTCTTGTTTTAGTTTTTTGGTTTGAATCTGAATCGTCTTGTCTTCTGTTTAAACCACCTCCTCCTCCTCCTCCCTGGTGTTTTCCTCATTATCTCCTCTCCTCAATCGATGCTGCTTGAACGAACCACGCACGTACGGATCTGCGTCTCCCCGCTCTCCCAAAGCATCTGTAGTTCCCCTTCTCACCGACAGAGGGGGACAAAGACAAGACCCTGCAGATGGAGTTGGTGAGTCATACAGCGAGACCGTCACGTACAGACACCACAGCTCAAAACAAGGCTTGGTCTGACTTGGCCTTGGACCTATATTACCGTGAAGTAGATGCTTATTCACACTTAGCTGTGATGTTACCTGACACTGTCAAGCGGATATTGACATGGGCTGATGATTTATTTAGACTTACTGTTATATCGACGCGTGTTTGTCATCACGTCATTCATTTTTCCATTCTCTACGCTCTGGTTAGCTTTGTATTATACACACCAGTCTACTGCATTCATACGTTCTCGGCGCTCTCCACGGTGCTGAAACACAAAGGGGTCTCTGTCCATGGTGCTGAAACACCATCGAACACGGGATTTTCTTTTTCATTAAAATCTTTCCGTGTCACTTTAAATATATTTTTATTCCATTACAGCTAGCTCTATAACATCACTGACTTAATATGCCAACTTCACATACCTTTGCTCTAAGTGATACAGGACTGATTTGGATGTAATCTTTGCATTTATACTGGCATAGCTTATGTTAAAAGTGTAAGGATTCTTTGTGTCGATGCCAGCCGAATATTAAATGAAAACCCTGGCCTAATAAATCCAACGAGTCTGACATTTTTCATCTTGCAATTTCCATCTCAGGACTTCAGGAGTCTGCAGCTTTTCATTTATGCGGCCCCAAGTCAACGGGAAATGCCACAAGTCTGCCATGGCCCTGGGGATGTCTGAAGGCTACAATATATTTGTCTGTGGCCGACACGTTTTGAAAGAAATGGGGCCCTTGTTGGGTTATATTTTTGACCATAAATTGCATTTCACCCATTAACTTAAATATGATTTGTTGCTTAGTGGTCACCAATGAATTTGCCTCCAGCTATTAAAAATATATTATATGCACTGATCCATATGTATCTCTATGCAGTGATATATTCTTTATTCTTATATTTCAGTGCAATTTCTTTCCATTTTGGGGGGTAGGTGGTTGATTACATTTAATCAAATTCCCACACATCCAGCCTTCACATAATATTTTTTAAGAGGAAGACATTTTAAAATAACTTATTTTGCTGGCATCCAACCACTAGGAAGTGTATGAACCGAAAGAAAATCAAGTGTGGATAGAAAAGGGAGAGAGCATAGCACCTCCCACGTCCTATGTGCGAGAAAGAGAGAGGGAGAGACTGACAGAGAAAGAAAGAAAGAGAGAGAGGGAGAGAGAGAGTCTGCTGTGGTGGTGTTGGGAATCGGACGACATGAGCTCTACATGAAACGAGTAAAATGCTCTAAGACGCTTTCGGCGTTTGTCTTTCATCCTTCCGAACCAAGGACGAGCCAGAAGCGGAGCCGTTCTTCACGATCAGGTATCGAGATGCTCCTCAGCCTCCACATCTTACATAGAGATCAGATGTTGGTATTCAGTGGCGTAGCCGCGGTCCTTCTGGCTGGCTGGTTGTTATGCGCACACGATTCCTGCTGCTCACGGCCAACCCGGGACAGCAAATCTCACTTTCTGCATCCATCTCGCCGCTGTTGTACCACAAGTTACATTTCTGCTCGCTAACCTCGGTCGTGTCAGTTGCAAACTACTGCCTATATCCTCGTACAGCCATATTGGCAGTAAGCAAGAGAGGGAGAGGGAGAGGGAGGGCAAATATATGAGGGTATTGGGGTTGTCATATTGCTTTGAGGAGTAAGGGAGGTGAGAGGGAGAGGGTTGGGAGGAGGGGGCTCGCTGCGACTGCGAAATGATGGCAGCACTGCGAGATGGCGATCCTCCGGTATTTATGAATGAACCACGCAGAGTAGGGTGGTCTGTAATGGCGTTGCGCACAAATCTGCGGAACCACGGCAAGCCCTCTCCCGCCACCGCTTCCTGACTACAATCGAGGCGGAGAATGCACGTCAACATTAATGCACATACACTAATAATGACGCCAGCGTGACGAATAAAGCTCGATTTCTGTGGCAAATGCTACAGTTAATCATCCATCTGCTTCTGTGCTCCCCCCCTGGATCTGTGATCTTAGTTGTGGGTTTCAAGACTGGAAAGGAGATCCACCGTGAAATGTAAAGGAGCTGTGAATCATTTAGGTCCCCCGTGCCCCGGCGCGTGTGTTCGTGCTCGCATGTATATATGTGAACTTCCTGTATGCGTTTAACACTGCCAGTCATGATTTTGTGTGTGTGTGTGTGTGTGTGTGTGAGAGAGAGAGAGAGAGATGGAGAGGAGAGCAGAGCAGAGCAGAGATGTATGGCAGTAAATCCTGTGAGTAAGCTTTAAAGTGTGTGGTTGAGAGTAGTTAGAGATGCAGACTGCATTAAAGCATTGGAGGAAAAGTGGACATGTAGGGGGAGTGTCCTGCCTGTCTGCCTGCCTGCCTGTCTCTCTTGAATGGCCACGGTTCAGTTGCATAAGAACATGTCTCTCTGCCGAAACAGGACAAAGAAGTGATTCAGTGGTAACAAGCAAAACCAAAGCGAGTTTATGAAGGTGATGATGTTTGATGTGAGTATGGGAGTGGATATTCAGTACTGATGATGATGATAAAGGACCAGTAAAAACATAAGGCTAATGTGAAAAAAAAATCCATAAAAACCTGAGATCCAGAAACAACTGGATGACAGGAAGGTTGTTAGCTGATAAAATCTGAATAAAGAAAGTTTATTTAGAAAAAAAAATCTCTGTACTACTATTGTGTAATGTTTCATCCATGGACTGGAGCCTGTGTGTGGTTGCTGTGTGTTGGATGACTGCCATTTTTCAGTGAATGAAACAGTGAGAATTTGAACTAGTTTGAGTTTTTCAGAAAGCATATGCATGCTCAGTGAACAGTTTATGGCTAATTAAAAGATCAATTACGATTCATTTTTAGGCAACTTTTTCATCACATTTGAACCCTTCTGTGCTGTCTTAAATTTACCATTTTATGAAATGGTCATTACATGAAACTAGAAAAAATATATAAAACATAAAATTTGAAGCTTCATTGAGAAATCAGCAAGTGACATATGATGAAAGAAAACGTGGCAGCAGAGGCTTTATCTTCACCTGCTCATTTATAGTCTGCCTGTTGCTTTGACAGCACAAGTCTGGTCAAGTGCACCATCCCCGCTGAGTACCTCTGAACTATATATGGCATAGTGTCTGCTTTAATATTGGAACAGATCAATGCTAAAGCATTTTAGCTCTTCTGAAAGCATAAGCTCAGCTAAAAGATTTATATTGTCTTACTTATTCATATCATTAAGCAGAACTGCCCGAGTCTTGTGAATAACTAATCATGGCCCAGAATAGCTGACATGGTCATTTAAGCACACTGCAACCTGTAATATAAACAATATTTTAATTAAATTTTTTTCCCCACATATCAGCCTTTCAATGCCATCCATCTTCAGCGCTCCTAAAAAGACATATATTTTTCTACAATTTGAGGTTTTAGATGAGGAAAAGTTAAAGGTCCGTTTCTTATAATCCCAACTGCGTCATGTCAGCATCACAAGCAGTCTGGACTAGAACGCCTGTGTTGTTTCCTCCTTTAACCATCTGCGTTGTTATCAAACCTGGATCAACTACTTATAAAAAAGAGAAAGAAAAGGGGGAAAAAAACTGTTCGGTTGATCTTGCCAGTAGAAACCAATGGAGCCAATCCAAAACTACCAACCCTGTCACCATCTGTCACTGCAGGCAGGATTCTGCAGCACACTCCACCGGCCTGCAGTTAGTGCTTCAGTCAGGTCAGGGCCTTTACTGTGTCTAAAAATAGTCTTTCTTGAAAAAAATAAACCTGTGCACATTATGGCAGCTTTGAAAACAAGCTTAAGTGTTTTGTCACAGAGTCAGAATCTCAGTTTCTTTACTTTTCCGCAGCTAAATTGCAGTGCGATTAGCCAGGTGCCTGTGTGTCTCACAGATTGCCAGGCTGATGTATTAACAGGGTTTTACAGAGAGGCCAGACGGAGCAATCCATGGGTTCCCCCGGTCACACTAATACTCAGCGCTAGTAAACACTCAAAGACTAATTACACAGAAATGTTACACACTGTCCTGTGTAAAAGTGCTGCATAGCAACAGCATGATTAAGATTACAAATGCTGGTTACAGCTCAGGAATGAATCACCCTGAGAGGGAAACATTTTCCTCTTAAATTCTTTTTAAAAGTGCACATTTAGATATATTAAGGAGAAAGTGCAGGTAGAGGGGTGTATATGTTAATCACAACTATTACCAAATCAGTCATAGTAGTATGGCAGCTTAAATGAATGCTTATCATCTCTCAAAATGCAAAGCTCTTTGGCTTAAGTGTGAGGCTATCACCATAAAACTGCTATGTGCAATAATCCAGACCCTGTACATGTATATGTGTTTTCTTAAAACTACTGAAAAAATCTTTTTCATTATTTGTATTTTAAATGTTTCTGTGAAATCTGGGGTTATTTTAATTACCTCTTCTAGTGATATTCTGACTTTGGATAGTTAAAGTAGTCATGTTGGTCACTAATAAAGCATCTGAGCATTTTTTTTCCCTTTCCTACTCACTTAGAACAGGTCTGTACAGTGCACACCACCTTGATGAACTTATGCCAAGGTGAGAAATTAGGGTGCTCTGATGAGTCCTTTTTGAACTACACACAGGCAGACCTTTACAGTTTTGTGGCTGAGCTGATGTTCCCATGGCTCTATTTTAGTGTCCGTTTGTCCGTTTCACACTGAATCAAAGAGATGCTCCGAGGATATCAGAGGGCCTCAGGGTACGTGTAGTCTTATACAGAGACTGCTGGTAACTTAAGTCCTGGGAATTGGGTCAATGCAGAGCTGGCCACAAGCACAGAGGAGGTTAAGCTCAATGATTAGCTACTAAGCCAAGACCACAGGGCGTTCAATCTCTTGGACAATGTAGCACACCCACTCCATGCATGAACGGTGCCGTCTGTCCAGTCACAGTATAGACTGACAGGGATGATACCTGTAGTCACACACATAGCTTCCAGGATAACCACAGGCATTTTATCATACATAAATCATTTACATTGAGTCTAAACTGAACTTTATCAATTACCATCTGTATCATATGTGATACATGAGTTTTGACACATCAGCATGTTTTTTTTCCCCTGAAAAATATGCATAAATTGCACAATAAATTTTTAAGCAATAAATTACACAAAGTGCCAGATGTAAGGACATCAACACAAATTAAAATTCATATATATCAGACAGTTCAATAACTGGTTAATAACTGGGTTTTTTTGTGGCAGTTATTTCATGGTTCAGGCATTACGGGGTTAAAACAAATTTTCACTTGGACAGTAAAAGTTTTTTACAACCACATACTTTCATACAGGGAACTATTTACTTCCTTTCCTGACAAGAACTAGATGGGAACATTAATGCCAAACTTATAAGTGTCCATTGAATATAAAGCTGGAGCCAGGAGGCAGTTCATTTAAGACAAAGCCTACAAGCAGAGAGAAACTGCTAACCTGGCTTTTGCTGGAGGTCACAAAATTTACTATGTTTGCGTAAATTGTACAAAAACTACGTAAGCCTTTTTTCTTGGCTTGGCCGAATAACTCTCCAAACTTAGATGGAGTCAGGCTAACTGTCTTCTCTCATTTTCAGTCTTTGTGCTGAGCAAACTGGCTGCTGGCTGTAGCTTACTCTGAGAAAGGTATTGTTATTTTCTTCTAACTCTCAACAGCTAATATCAGAATTCTCCAACCTAGTCCCCTAACTTCAAAAATGCACCATCATCTAACTAAAGTGGCCTTTTTTCATTCAACAGAATCAGAAGAATCGGTGTTTGGATTCACTGGAAGGACAGTAGCTGTATCAGGGGACAATAATCCAGAAAGTAAATAGAGAAAACTGCATATTCTTTATTCTGTGCAAAGCACCACACATAATATTTTAACTTCTATGGATGCCCTGTCTGTGCGTCACCATGCTCCAACAGACGCACACACGGACAGTAAAGGTGACAAAAATATGCAGCTTCGTCAGTCTTTTTTTAGGAAACTTATGGAGATGAGTTTTCACTTTCAAGAACTGTAAATGAAATCCAACAGAGGCTCTAAGATAAACACATTCTGCAGGCTTTCCATGTGTGTGTTTTAGCAGGTGTGAGTGTGGCGAAGCAGAAGCGGCGACGGCGTGCCTGAATGTGTGAGACTGAATCAAAATTTATAAATCGAACCTCTACTGTCTGCTCAAACCTAATGAAAACGCCCGTGTCTAAAAATTGCCTTGCCGAGAGCACAGATTAAATCCCGTGGTAAAACACACACATGCATACACACTTTTGAAAAGACCTGAGCTGATGTGTGCACCGAGAACAGGGAATCTTCTGCTTCACTGCACAGAGGCAGACACACATGACACACACACTCATTCATACAGCAACTGACAGGCTGACAGCTTAAGAAACTTTGTGTAGGTTTCACTGTGGCCAGAAAAAGACAAAATATTTCAGGCTGATAATCTGTTGATCCTGTAAAACACTCATTGCCAAATAGCGGTGTATTCTCAGCATTCCACTATGCACAGCCTGATTAAAATCCTTTCTCTACAAGATACCATGGGACCGCTTTGTGGGTGTCTATTTAATCACGCTCTTGATCTGTTGAATGGCATTGTGTTTGATGTTGGTTAATGCGCTTCCTTTGTGCCGCTGCGTAAGTGGCTCTCTTGAGGGAAATTATGTGCATATTTTTGTTAAAGGTGACATTTCCTTGCTCGCTCTGTGAAATAAACGAGTGGAGAAGGCTGCGTTGCAGCTATTTTCTGGCGGAGAAGAGCAGAGGCCTCCTTGGTCTGTGCCAAATGCTATCTGCTAATGGAGTTTGGCTGCACTGACGCAGATGCATTTATAGTATACCATTAATTCATTAAGGAACTGCAGTCCTCTCATTTCAAATAAAACCAGAGAAGAGGACAGGGGAAAGGAGAGAGACAGCTTGCATTTGGGAAGAGTGTCATAAATCTCAAAAGCCTGGTATCAAGGACAAATGGTGAAGGAGCGGAAGTACAGTATGTGTGCCACTGTGAGGTTGCACCTGTGTGTGCAGTTATAGTTGCTGACAGAGGGAGGGAGAGAGCTAATTATAGCTCAGGTGAAAAGTGGGGGGAGGTTTTGATGAGCAGGATCTTTGTCACAGAGCTAAAATCCACATCCAAAGAAACCAAACAGACACCAACCAAGGCAGGACAACAGACTGACGGGGCCCACAGAGACAGGGCCCCACCGATTAAAACCGGAGCAGCTTTAGTTTATTGATCAAACACCATGGAGACCTGGGGAGTGACAGAGCAGCAAGAGGAAGTTTAGGTAGCAGCTCAAAGAAAGACTAAAGTAAAGAGAATATTTAAGAGTGTATCAGAGCATGCATGTATCAGATGCACCGATATATCAGCTTTAAAACAAAGACATCATACCAGTCTGTGTAGCTTTGTCTAGATAGGTGGCTGAGTGTGGATCTTTGTGGACTTTTGTGATGGTGTTTGCTGCAGTATTTCATTAAAACTAGATCTGGTTTATTACCAGAAACTAGTAACTTGGATCCTATTTTTGCAGCAGTCACCGTCATTTCTCCCTGTAATACTAACACTATACTCTTCACATTTCTGAGCTCTAGAAACACTGCTACACTAACCAAGCTGTATACTTTGATTATCATTCCACAGTTTGCAGATGACTCCTTGGTTCTGTATTTGAATGGCATTTCTGATGCACTGTAAGATTAGCTCTAAGTGTTTGAGTTAAACCGTTGGCTTGTTTCTGGCGTGTTTTCTGTTTCGGGCCTCTTGGATGCAGCAAAACAAAATGGAAACAAAGCAAAGCAAATGCAAGTCAAATATTTACACTGTTTTTGTTTTGGTCTCTACCAGCTCCAGAGGGAAATATCAGATTCCCCCAGGAGCTAAATGCTCCACTGTGTTCACCAGTTAGGTGCGAACATTGTCAGTCTGCCATTTGGTGCCTGCTGCCACCATATACCGCACAGATTAGAGCAGGAAGCCAGAGTGTACTGCAACACTCACGCCAGTTTTACATAAGGAGTTAAAAGATAGATGAAGATGCTAAAATGCTTTGCAGATCTGAGATGGACTGCAGAGTTTTGTGATAATTCTACGTGGGTTTATCACAACTTTCATATAAACAGCCATTTTAACCACCAGTAGGAGAAATATAAACTGTAGCAGCTTTAAAGACTGCAGCATTGTCTCAAGAATTAACTGTAATAAAGAATTAATCCTCTCTAGATGCCAAATTACATCCAAGAAGGCCAAAATAAATTCACTTAGAAATTGGCTTTTTAAACTATGTTGAGGCATCATTCCTGCTTATGTGTGTGTCTGTTATTAAGCAGGTTAAGCAAAAATCACTGTGCAGCTTTGACAGCTACATGGCAATTTTTAAAGTGTTATCTTTTTTTCATCACTGACTGCCTCATTAAAGCTAAGAGTAAGGCACTGTAGACGACTATTGTTTCTGGCAATTTTACAGCAGCGCCTTGTAGTTATGTTGCACTTAAGAGTTGTAAAGGTTAACATGACCCTCACTGCACATGTTTTCATTACCGCAGCCACGGTCTGAAAGAGAAATACGACAGGCTTGAAGTCCCAAGAGGTTAAACTTCAGTCATACACCCCTCTATCTAAAAAATGCAGTTTCAAGTTTATCACCTTTCTGAAGCATCAAGAGAGCCATTAGGGAAGATTTTCTGCTTCTTCCAGACCCGAGTAAAACAGTAGCCACAGGCTCACCTGAAAATTAAACTGTGGTGGTGTTCTCAGCAAGATATGAAGCAGTCTTATACGTCACACATGCTTACAGCTGAGAGACTGACTATAAAATTCAAGAGGCACTCCCCAAATCCTCATTTATTTCGAACTCCTGGACTGATATTATCTAGAACCCAGCAAAGCAATTACAGGCACCCCGCCATCAATAGTGGGTTCCTGCAGTGCAAGCATGACAGAAATCCACTTATTCCATATGGTATTGATGCCGATTTACTGTTTTCATTATGACTGCAGCTTAGAGAGCAGCATGATCACAGCTGATAGAATATCTTATTACGGAACATTAAAGCACGTTTAGCACCAAAGCGAATAAATAATGCAACAGATACGATATGCAATCATGTGCAGACAGCACAAGCCCTCACAAAGATAGCAGTAGATTCTGTGCGAGGACATTGTTTAGATGCATATGCATGAGCTGCAGCAGGTAATGTTAGGAGTGATTAATTGTAGAGTCTTTCACAGCGCTTTGCTGCCACTGTCTACAAACTGGGCTTTTTCAGTTAGTTGAGTTCATTTGCATGTTATCTTTATTACCCGATATATATAATCTGATATCACACAGTCTGGATTTAGCATTTTTAGTTTGTTGATGACCAAGGATGAAATCTGCTGTGAATTATGCAATGCAACACTTTCTTTAAAGCCCTGAGCTTGTGTTATTTTGTAAAGCAAACACTAAACCTGGACTCTTTTCAAATTTTTAATACCATAAAACCATCCTAACAAGCACTGGCCACTTGCAGCAGCAAAGCTGCAAATGTAACACTGACAGGTGTAACACTGAAGCCGGTTTGGAGTAAATCAGTATGCCTTTGTGATGTGTTTAGCCAGCTGGTGAATTCAAACCCAATAGTCCATCTATTTTCTCAAATAGATTTCTGTGTTTACCCTTCACACACAATTGGTTTTCATCTTTTTACTTTTAATTCAATTCACTTGTATTTATACAGCACCAAATCACAACAACAGTTGCCTCGAGCTGCTTAATTTGTAAGGTAGACCCTGCGATGGCTTTAGTTGCTCTGATTCACTCTTTTGGATCCATATTAGTGGAAAGCAAAGTGATCGGTGTTAGCCATGCGTAGTCTTTTGATGTACTTTGTTCTTTGAGGCTTCTGTGTTGGCTTGATGATTAATTAGAAACTGCGGGATTGTTTTTAGGGCTGAAACTGAGGAACTGTGACTATGCGAAGGGTATTGATTAGGGAAATGTCTGCATGAGGTGAAAAACTTGGATCATCACCAAACTCATCTTCTCTAATTTGTACTCTGGCTCATAGTCAGACAACGAAAGATGGAGTGTTTTAAAACCCACTGGCCTGAGGTTAAGTTCTGCCAGCATATACCCCTCCTGTTCTGATTCATTAAACAAATGCTCCGGATTTTCTGTTAGAATCTTATCTTCTCATGTTCCCTTTCTTAATCTCATAGGTGTAAGACTATCTTAAACCCGAGGGGACAGAATGCCAGAACAGAGCAACGACTATCGTGTGGTGGTGTTCGGTGCTGGGGGAGTAGGGAAGAGCTCCCTGGTTCTGCGCTTTGTCAAAGGCACATTCAGGGACACCTACATCCCCACGGTGGAGGACACCTATCGCCAGGTGATCAGCTGTGATAAGAGCGTGTGCACCCTCCAGATCACAGACACAACAGGCAGTCACCAGTTCCCTGCCATGCAGCGCCTTTCCATCTCTAAAGGCCACGCCTTCATCCTGGTCTACTCGATCACAAGCAGACAGTCCCTGGAGGAGCTCAAACCCATTTACCAACAGGTGAGGAGTGTTTGTGTGTCTTTGGATGGCTGAGCTTGTTTAATCGCGCTGGGCTTTTATACTGAAGCATGCTGATGATTTTTTTTCTACATTGTACTAAATATAAAGAGCAAAAATAATTATGCTGTCTGGGGTAATCTGTATTGCATTAGTTCCTCAACTTTGTCACTGATGATGTCTAAACCACAAACGCTTTCATTTGTAATGATGTATTCTCTTTGGGTGCTAAAATGAGAAGCAAAATTCCCAGAAAATAACAAATCCATTTGCTTGCCTTTGCAGGTCCTGGCTATAAAGGGCAATGTTGAGGCTATCCCAATCATGCTTGTGGGAAATAAAAGTGATGAGACCCAGCGAGAGGTGGAAACCAAGGACGGAGAGGCCCAGGCCAACCAGTGGAAGTGCGCCTTCATGGAAACATCAGCTAAGACCAACCACAACGTAACCGAGCTCTTTCAAGAGCTGCTCAACCTGGACAAGAAGAGGAACATGAGCCTCAACATCGACGGCAAGCGCTCTGGGAAGCAATCCCGTGCCGAGAGACTGAAGGGCAAATGCAGCGTGATGTAAAATCCAAGAGAGGAAAGGGAAGGGAGGTGGAGGAGAGAGAGGGAGATGAAATACGGAGAAGTAAAGAAGGAGGACGCCAGACACCAAACGTACCATTCAGAGCAACAAGGTTTTTAACGGCAGCGGGGTTCTCATCATCGACACGCTCCTCTGTTTGACTGGTGCATTCACAAACACAACTTACATACAGGAAACGTTTCAGTTTGGAGCATAAATCCATGCACATCCTGCTAAACTGAGAAACTGATGAGGTGACAAGTAGTGTGTGACACAGATGAATACAGAAATGGCAGGGGTGTGGACTTTGCATCCTCCAAGTGTCACAAAAACCTGGATGGCGCACTCTTCGAGAACTTGGATGAGAGTACTGACCACGAAGACCAGAAGTCCATAAAAACACAGGTTTCTGATCAGCGCAAAACCTTAAATATCTTCTCTCACTTCTGCACCTCCCTGCTCAGCTCACACTTCACCCTTCTCATCTTTTTCATACCCTCTATTATATCAACTGTAGAGAAATGTAATGTACAAGTAAGCGAGTTCCGGAGCTCACTCATCTGGTAGAGACCCTGTTGTAAGTGACTGAGGTGTCTTGTCATGCTAGTACACAGAGGACTCAAAAGTTTGACACTGCTAGCATGAAGCATCACAGCAACAAAACACATGACCCAGCCACACCCCAAGGACTTTGATGTATATAAATATGGGATATTTACATATATTCCATCCAGTCTGCACATCCTCAGCCCCAACTAGTATATGATGTTGACTCAAGTTTGATGCTCTGAAGCTCAATTTTCAATTGCCATCGTCATATAAAAACACTTATTTGCGTTTATCCCACAAATCCTTATGGTAAAAGGTCATCTATGAACCCTTGAAATGTCCTCATCTGATGTGGAGAAACATCCAGCGGCAGGGGCTTCATGCATGCCATTGATACGACGCAACAATCCTTTTAAGACTCTCATCAAGTGTAGAATAACTCTGGCTGAAAGGAAGCTGGACTCTCATTAAAACATGAAACAGAAATACGAGTCTGCCTTGCCTACGAGGTTAATACACTTAGATAATCATTGCCAAGCTGGTAAGATGAAAGAGAACTTTTGGTTCTGAGAATGTCAGTTTGCTTTGGCACTTTTCATGTGAGAGTTTCTCTTTTTGCCTTTTTTTTTCTAGTTTTCTTTATGATGCTCTTATAAAGTTACATTTAAACACATCTCCTTTCACAAAAAGCACACAGGGGAGAAAAGGGGGAGGGTGGATCTTTAAAGCTCCATGCAGATTATCCAATGCACCCTGATGCATCTCCGTACACTCATCCCCTGTAACTCCAGGCATCAGGAAACAGAATGGGTCACAGAGATGTGCAGACACAACACGCACATGACGCATCCATGCAAAAAGAAAAGAAACACACACACATTTAGCTCTCTGATAGTCAATCTGAGTAACATCGTTGACTGAGTACAGGAAGAAGAACAGGGCTCACTCAGCCTAAATGCCCTCACATTGCACTTTATATCACCACACACAATTTTATTTGCCATGTTTCCGCCTACATGTGTATTAATAATTATCTCTGTTGTGCTGTATGTCCAAAGTGCATATATATATACCCTTTTTTTCATGTAGGACCTCTAAAATTGTACAC
Organism: Oreochromis niloticus; assembly: GCF_001858045.2. NCBI lineage: Eukaryota > Metazoa > Chordata > Actinopteri > Cichliformes > Cichlidae > Oreochromis > Oreochromis niloticus. Next base: position 18,084,539 of record NC_031983.2, on the reverse strand, counting down.
AGTGTATACAGAGCAGCCAAAAGCACAATACTTTTTACCAACATATCTAATTCTATTTTTTTGTTTGTTCTTTTATTGTATTTGTGTGCAGTTTCCATCCTTAGCTTTCATTCACCAGTCCTGAACATGGATTGCATAGGTAGCATGATCACAGGTAGCTCTCTGTCTTGATGTATGGCGCTTTATTTTGTCTGGTTCTTGGCACAATGAGGTTGTGGTTCTGCTGAACAACAGGGTATTGTGATGTGACCGGTTAGCTGTGGACACAAAGAGCGTAAACGTTATGTAACATCAACCCCCACGCCACCCCCACCGGATCACAGGTTGTGGGACGACGATGAGGGGTCAGATTATTTGTCTACTTTTCTCCATCTCTCAGGCGGTTTTGACAACAATTAGCGTGGCGGATAATCTGCTCCTGTACTGTTAAACCCAAAGACACAGATGATTACCCCTTTTAACCGTGTGTTCATTTCTCCCAAAAAAAGGACGAAAAAAGAGAAAAAGCACAGCAACTAGTCTCGTCTGTCTCCTTCTCTGTCTTTATGTGTGCAGCAGGATCAACAACTGGGCACTTTAGGGTGACATTTTACTTGAAGACTTGCTTATTAATCAGCGACGCCTCATTCATAAGTCCTACCTTTATCATTCATGCCCACAAACCACTATAAAATGATTTCAGTTGTGTAGATAAGCAGATGGAAATTCACCGAAATGTTCACAAGAGCTTCAAGTAAGATGTTACCCATGTAAAGAAATACTGTACCCACTGTCTTTCTGGGAAATGTTGTTACAGTAGAAGGTTCAGTGAGTGTTGCTATGTACTGTAATATACGGCTTAATAACGATACTCATGATCTATTGTATTTGACGCATCCACTCTTCAGATCTATCAATTAGATAGCACTAGCAAAATGTGAATATGTAACTAAAAGTTCCACTCCAGGCTGTTAATTTTGTTTTTCTGTTTATTTTGAAAGCTGAATGAATCTGTTGTTATTACTGTGTTGTACTTTGCACTAATGTGAGGTCCTGTTAAACTCAAACATTTATATTGTAAACATACCCTTTACTTGTTAGATGCCAGGGATGCTCACTTGTACTCTCTTATTTTCTTTTTTGAAAATCTGTTTAAATTCCAAAAACAAGATGTGTAAAACAGATATATAAGTTGTATTTTAATCACTTTCTTTTTTTTCCTTTTTTTTATTAATTCATTTATTTTTAACCTGCTCTATATAGATGGAGTGCAACCTTCAGGTTGTGGCCATTTGACGAGCTAAAATTGAAAAAGAAAAACGTAAAAATCGCCTTGCAATGATTTTCAGACCGAGTTCTTTTCTGGTCTGACGCAAAGCCACCGGCAGCGGTGCACACGCTGCATAAATATCAGCTTGACACGTCTGGTTGCTTCACGCAAATGCCAGATTGTGTGCGCATGTTTGTGCAAACTGTGGTTCTGCTGACGTTAACAGGAGACTGTCATTGTTCATGTCCCTGCATGGAATATGATACAACAGGGAAGGAAAAACAACAATGAGGCAGCGTGAGAGAGCATTATGGACAACAAGCTGGAGCGAGGGGGGGGCGGCTGTGCTATTAATAGACATAGAGCGAATATATGAAGTTCAACTGCACTAGCCGTGGCCTGTATAAGAATCGTTCGAGCTTTCATGTGGGAGCCTTGGAAAGAAGATGGTGTGCATGTGGAGTGTGTGAGCTATTGAGTTTGTGGACTGTGTGAGTTAAGTGCTCGGAAGAATCAGGACAGACACTTCTGCCCCTGTCCCTCCATGGCGCGTCTCATCTCATTCATCCATGACCATGTTCCCTGTTCTGTGTGTTTAACCGGGAGTGCATTCATGTACATGCACATCCATCCACCTTTTTTTTTTTTTTCTTGTTAATTCACTCTGGCCTGCACGGGTGTGTATGTGCGCGTGCTTGTGTTGTTGTTACTGTTGTACAATCTCATGAAGTGTCTGTCAGATGTTTGCAGCTTTCCCATGGAGAGTGCCTACACATTCTGCATGAGTCATCCTGCACAACACACACCTCCTATACGCACACACACTAGTATATAAATCAGGCATGGAGCTGAAATAGAATGACTGCATGCCCTCGGTTGCACACACACACACACACACACGTACACACATATTACATTCACACAGGCCTTGTCAGTGAAACATCATTCGCTCTCTGGCTGTTTTCCGCTGTTGTACGGTCACCTCTGTCAGCATTACTTCTGCACAAATCCGCATAAATTGTGAGCCGTTTTCATATTCATTCTGTGTGTTTTTGCTTGCCGTTTGCACTTGAACATACTGAAAACCAACCCTCCTCGCATCTGATTGTAGATAGCTGTAAATATTGTTCAAAGGTTTCAGAGAAGCGAAGGGAGAGCGTGCAGATAAAGGAAGCTGTGGTGGGAGCGTGCAGTCTCCTGCGCATTCTTTGTATAGTCAAAACCTCCAATCAGAAGTAGGACAGTTAAAGTTTTCTTCATGTGAAAGCTTTACATTGGGCTTTTTTTTTTTTGTATGCTGTAGCAAGAGAAGCACTAACTGACTTTAAAGGAGGAACTCTATGGAGACCAGCTATGTTAAAGGTGACTAAATGATAAGTTATAAAATGAATAATCATATGACTGGATGCAGAAAGATGTAATTGAACCATGAAATTGTGGAACTTGGTGAATATTTTAAATTCAGAATCATTTTTGCAATTCCACACTCTTCTTTAATTTAAAAAAATCCTGCAGTTATTTTCATTAAAATGTTACTTGTGCGATGATATTTTCATGGTTAAATTACACATTTAGTCTTAATATTGTTGGCATGATTACTTATTTTATAACATCAAATATACTTATTGCCTAGTAACAGCTATAGATTGGGCCTCCATAGATAACTACATTGGTGGCACAGATTTTTGTGTAGGACCTGGTAAAGTTTACTTGAGTTGTTTGCCACCAGTGAGGTCACAGGGTACTTTCTGTTCATCTTGCTGAGGAGTCTCATACAATAAAGGGAGTGAGGTTCGGATTTGTTCTTCTGTGGCTGCAAGGGAAACTTCAGACCATGTGAAGCTTAAAGAAAGCGCACTCAGTTGAACCTTTATACTCAAGAAAAGCTGTGGTTTTCTGACACACCAGGCTTTTTTGTTACCAGCGAGGGGCAGGTTGTGCTCCTGTCCAGCAGGGCTTCATGTCACAGGAGCTAAAGGAAATCGGTACCGGAGGATCGAAATAGAAAAGAACTCCCACTCTTCCTGCCAATCACTCTGGCTCACCCCTTTACATTTCATCTGATCGCCTCAGATCCTAACGAGCAGCGTACGGCGAGGAATTTAGCCTAGACTTTGTGGGTAATGTAGTTTGGTACTATCGAGTCGCTCTGGCCCTTCATTCCTGCATGGTCCCTATTGGTGTTCCAGCCAGCATGAGAACAAGGACACAAACTGTGAATCATCTTTGTATTTTTTAAATAAATTCCTCTGCAACATTTATGGCTTTGGTTTTGCAAATGGGTTATTTCTTTTAAGCTCTCATTGTTTTTGTAAATGATTTTTCTTTGGTTCTTCTTTTTTTCGTTGGGATTTTTTTATTTGACTAATTATAATGTATAGATATTTATTCTAGCAATAGTCTTCCTATTAAAATATACTGTGCTGATGCATCCTCTGAATAACTGAAACTAACATATAAATATATATATATATATATATATATATACATAGAGAGAGAGAGAGAGCGAGAGAGAGAGCGAGAGAGGTGATAATAATAATCAAATCTGCAAAATGATTTTCCTAATAAAAATATGAACTCAGGAGTGTTTCCTGTCATTTTTTTTTTTTTTTGAATCTCACCTTTTGCTTGCCGTTTGTATCCATGCAGTGATGTGGATCTAAGAAAATCAGTGATATTATGGTCAGCCACTTCAGTCCAAAAACTTGGGGAAATCACACACGATAAATACACATAAGGGGCAACAGGGTAACAAGGAACAGGTGGACATATGAAAGGGAGGGGAAAGAGCAAAGACAGGAAGTAAAAACTTGGCAGAGAAAAAATAAACCAGCCTTCAAAATAAGAGAGGAAATAACTGAAAGAATCAAAAGCATGCTGTAGAAACCCTCTGTGTAAGCATCATACGACACAGCATATTCCTTGAGGAAGCATATGTGGATATAGTTTTGGAGGTTTTACCCTATAAAATGTACGATATATAAAAGGGACAACATTTAACAGTGTGCAATATTTCCATCTTATCTAACATACAAATAGAAAAACGGCTTCCATCTGCCTCATCTTTCATTTAAGAGTACTAAAACACTTAGTATTCAGTTACATTTACAGTAGTGGGCCAATATTTTCCCACAATCCTTTGCCATTTACAGTACATTACTGTTAAAACCTACTACAATATCTTACTGTTTCTGTTACATTGTAGATGCTGTTTAAATGACAAGTTACAGTGCAGCAATCTTCTCTGCATGTTGACTTATATGCATGTAAAAGCTCTGCTGCTGGCATGACTTTGGAAGGGGTTTATTTCTTTTCAGTGACTCTCAGTGGTTCTCTTTGATACTTCTTTTATCTTTTTTTTTTTTTATTTAAAATTTTACTAAAATAATTTTAATTATTTTCCCAACTCGGGATTGTTGAGTTATTTCACTTTCCCTTGTCGTGCTGACATGACATGCAGACTCTTTACAGTTCATTAATTCATCACACAGAGATACTGGCTTCGCACCCCCTTTCCTTTCATTCTCTCTTCTCTTTTAACCCTCCAACATCTGCTCAGAGATGCTGTGACCGGCACGGTTGCTATGGAGACCGTGTGACGTTGACGGCGGTTGTCGCATCAGTGTGGTGTGACCCTGGTGGCGGAGATGCGGCGACAGGCGGGTCTCCCATCCTGCTCCTGGGGTGGATTAAAAAACATGTCATTCCCCATGAAGGCCAGTGTGGCAACCCCTCTGCTGGGTCTTAATTAGACAATCATCGTGTCCACATACACACATAATAATGAAACACATGAGACACCCTGGGAAAGTCTGTGTTTCCCTTTGGGTCTAAGATTAGGCTGCAGGAGTACACGTGGCATACGACAAAAAAGGTGTGGGTGGGTGGATGCCACCTGTCAGGCTGTGAACATCTTTAAGTGGTGACTCATGGGCTTCCACCGCTGATTTCTTAGAAAATGAAAAGTATTGCTCTAATCCACTGTAACCTATGCTGCTTCCTCACACACACACACACACACACACACACACACACACACACACACACACACACACACACACAGGATGGAGAGGGAGGGAGGGAAGCACGTCTGAAATGGAAGAGAGAAAAATGAAGAGGGGAGAGAGAGCCAGCCAACGGAGAAAAGGGGGATATGAGAAAGGTGAGGAAATGAAAGGGAAATGTATAGGCATCAGCATAATTTCACTGGTCGCTGGAAACGAGGCCAATGCGGTACTCTGTGTGAGATATAAATAGCTCTCCTGTGTTTATAATAAGCAGGAAGGAAAACGTTGCTATACAACCACTATATATGTATATGCGCATCAAAACCAGAATATAGATCAGAATTTCCATCTCCATCAGCACCACCAGGGTTTAAATGGACTAAAACAGAGATTTTTTGTGTAAAAATGAGATCCTGCACACATCAGACCTTTTCCTTCTTAGCGCAGTGAAACCGGCCCATGTTCAACCAAAAACCACGGAACAGATGCAGCGCTTTTTAGCTCTGTGTGGAGGAGTGGACTACAGCTTGGTGGAAAGGGAGGTTGCGTGTTTGCGGGGCCTGCCAGGAATAGAAGGAGAGGCCCACACCTCTCTTGAGAAAGTCAGAACAGCAGATGGGTCAATGGCGCCATCACGTGGTAACACAACGCACTGGAGTCACGTCGAAACCAGTCATTTTTACTGTAATGTAGGTACACAAATCCAGATGTGCATGCCGCTATCTGTTATCTCGTGTCCGTGGGGAATACTGGTGGGTAATGAACAATCCAGTGGTCTTTAAGAGGACACTAGCTGTTGTCCAAACGTGTATTTAATATAGAAGTTGTGTGGGTCGTGCACTACTGTCTTTATTTAACGCATTTGACATGACTTAAAGTATTTCCTACCACAAAGAGAAACACGGTTATTACCATTTTTGCAAACAAAACTAAAGTATAAAAAGTATTAAATTATTATTCATTTTATTTATGAAGTGAAAATAGTCATTTTATTTATTTATTTATTTATCTGCAATCTGCAAACGGCAGAAAATTTACAGCAAATAAAAGGTCAGATTAGATTGGGCCAAAGTTCCTAGAAATTGAGATTTGGTCATCATTGTAAATAACAATAATAATATTAATAACAACAACAACAACAACACTGAGAGGACGTAAAGAAATGCATTTTAACAAAATTTCAATGGGGCTTTAGTTCGTGCAAGTGCCCAATCTACACTTCACAATACAGGAGCCGCTAGGAGACCCCGTCATTTTATACATGACTTGCATTATTTATTTCTTTGTGAACGTATATCTGGGAAATTTAGTCTGCCATTTAAAATTCTGTTGTTCGGAGGATACTTTCCCAGGATATATATAGCTATAGATCTTTAAAAATGCTTATTTGGGAGCCCCTTGCTAAATCTGCTGTCACCCCATCGGATCGAGGGAGGGAGAAGGAGAGAGGGAGGAAGAGAGCAGGAGGGGGGTAGAGGAGTGGACAGGCACTGGTAACGGAGGGGGAGGCGTTTGGCTCGGTGAAAACGGGGAGTGAACGCGCAGAGAGGGTGAGAAACTAGCGGATCTGGCCCTTTAAATCACCAATACAGCACATTCGGAGGTGAGTTTGGAGATATTTGGCTATTTTTCTCCCCGTGCATAATATTTGTAGCGCCTCTGTGTGCTGCTGCAGCCCCGCATTCTCGCATCCGAGGGCGGCTGCAGCGAAAGGGGGCTCGTCAGTGTCACGAATCCGGATTTCCCCAGCCCTTTGCCGGCAGAGAGGGTGGGGAGGACCGGGGACAGGGTCAGTGGAAGATTTCCTTCAGCTCGGCTGGACTCCGAGGACGCACGAGCCACAGTAACTGGATCTTATATGCCGAAGTAGGCCGTATGCCCATCAATTTGCATAATAGCGGAATATAACGGCATGCGCTCCGGTCTTGTGCTCGTTGTCGTTGGATGGGTTTATATTTGCCGGAGCTTGCCTCCCTCAAAACATGTCACCACCCTGCTCCCACGGCTAACAATCAGGGCCTATTTGCAGACCCGGAGCGGTGTAGTCTGGTCTTCACTGGGATAAATATATCTGGCTTTGATATGTGCACTGTGTTTGCGCTCCCGTGCGTATTCGTCTGTATGTTGGCGTGTGTGAGAGTCTATGCGTGTATGTGTGTGTGGTACGTGGATAGCCACGGGAGAGAGGACATGCTGTTCTATCCATCAAAATGCCCGCATTGTGTTTTCACACGGTAGAGCAGCAAGCAGGCCCTATAGCAGAGGACATGGCTTCGTACTGTAGGCCCGATCAACGCTCAGGAGCTGCTAGGATCAATAAGGATTGATGCAGTTTTGCGCGTCTTGAGAGCCTCAGTGTGCTCGCTGGCGGGCTGGTTGAGGCCTGTCCAGCTCTGGTGGTGTTTATGTTCTCCAGGCCGAACCAAATGATCAGCTTAGTGTATATGTTTTGCTTCTGCTAAGAAGAAAGGCGTTCAGTTTGGGGCAAGAAGGGAGAGATGTGGCTGTGTTGGGGGAGAATTTCGTCTGCTGTTTTTAAAGGCTTCTCTTCTCTCACGGTATGCGCCATAGCAAAAAGTTTGAAAAATCAACAGGCTGAGGAAATTAAAGAACTAGGTTAGTAGTGTCTATGAAGTGATAAATGAGTCATTTAAGTATAGCTGGTACTTATTTGTATGCAGCGGCTGTGCCAGTTGAAACCACCGTGGTTTACCCACTTGATAGAACAGAAAAAAAGCACACATTTATGTTTACGTCAAAGGTACAGCAGCTTATAACTAAAGAGGATGCAAGTGCTGCCATGTCCTTTAATGTTAGCATGATTGTGTCAAAAGCATGCAACAGCATGTGAACAATCCCTGCAATAAGCCTTATAGAGTTGAGTTTTTATTATATTCATATGCATATACTCTGCTCTTGGCTTCCAGTGATGCTGCACGCTGTGATTTAGGAGCATTCATTAAATCCTGACAGATAATAGGAAGCGTAGAATGTGTTGTGAGGGAACAGGTGTGTGTCTCTGTTTATTTGCACTTGTTATAGACACATCTGAGGGATATCTGTTCACACAGCCATAACCAAGGGACTCACCCCCCATTGCTGGACAGAGGCCCATGTGTGTACATTATATTTTAGTTCTGGTGTCAGTATTGGGCACTAAGGGTTAAAGGGGAAAAAAAGAAATCTAGTGCCAAGTAAGGCTACGGTCAGTATTTCTGTCTCTTACAAGCAGTTCATGTAGGAAGAGTCATGTGCCACAATTTGCCAAACATTATGCTTTTCTTTTTGCTATCTTCAGTTTCTATGAATATGTGTACTCCTAATCTAGGAATGAATCGAAATCAATGCAACTCTTAAGTCCCGTGAGTGTCTAAATGTAAAAAGAAAAAAGACGGAAAGGAAAAAAAAATGAAGATATGTTGTTCCTGAATTAGGATTTGGGTTCAAGATTCAAGATTAGGATTAAAAATTAGAATTTGGATAGAGGAAAGTCGGCAAATATCCTCATAAGTCTGTTAATACCAACGTGCAGGCAAAGACAGAATGAGAATTTGTTCAGGTGTTACAGTGGTAATCTCTAGCTTCATTCTCTCTCTCTCTCTCTCTCTCTCTCCCTCCCTCTCTCTCTCTCTCTCTCTCTCTCTCTCTCTCTCTCTCTCTCTCTCTCTTCCTCCTTCTCTTACACACACACACACAGACACACAAGCTTTAATTACAGACATGAATCTCTGAGCGACTCCACAGCAGGAGTAATTAAAGCAGGACTCTCCTCCTTAGAGAGGGAGACAGACAGAAACACAGACTGAGAGACCCGGTGGTAACATGCTCATTGTGATGTATTTGAGGTATGTGTTGTTCACATCTACAGAAGCAAGTTTCCTGCTGTGCTAATCTGAAGGTTTGTAGTGATTTAAAATGAGTTTGGGACCCCCCCCCCATATGACAGAATGTCCCACCACCCATTCAGAAAAGTGGTCTTACAGGTGCTTTGTGAAAGAAAATGAGGTGATGGCTATCACCTCATTTTATATCCACCTCATAGTTAATGGATATGATGACTATGACATTTTCTTGTGTTTGAAGTAGCAGCTGTGTCATAATAATATTTTTTATTGCAGTTTTCATATTTGCAGTCGTTATCTCACCTTTAGTTTTTATTATTTTGCTAACTCATTGCTAAAACAGTAAAACCTCTTTGTATGTGGATATGTGGAAGTAAAATTGAAACCTATTTGTAAAAGCAAACAGAAGCGAACATTTCGAAATGTGTATGACTACTGAACTGCCTGTTTATAACGGTCTTTGTCAGCAGGCAGCTCACTTGTTTGCCCATTCTTCTTTTACACAGAGACAAGCCAATGTAAGCTCAGCCGCCGTCCAGCTCTGTCACTGTGACTGCTGTTCCTGCACTGCCCAGACCGCCTCCATCCATTCATATTAGTGTTCAGAGGGAGTCCTGTCTGCACACCATCAGTCAGGTAATACTCTGTTTGCTGTGGTCACTGTATCACGTTCCACATTCCCAGGCTGCTTAATCTGCAAAGTATCTTAAACTCGAATTTTCTTGTGAATTACCCAGTGGACTCAGGAGTCCCTGAGGCAGTGGAATGTGGAATGAATTTATTTGAATGTCTGGATCACAACATTCTCAATCCCAAAGATCTCACTGAGGTTTATTACAATAACCTAATAATGTATTCCTATTTAAACATGTTGTTTGTGCAGTGTGTGAATTACATTCAGACGACAAATATCAGATGCTGATGCGTATTAGCATCTTTAATATAAGGGCTTTTATTTAATTGCTTTTTTGTTAAATATCAAATTCATTTTTGGTTACATTGTCGTTACACTGTTGCCTTCAATCGTCATGTTATGAATTAAAATGCTGCTATGTTTCACTCTAAATTTCTGCTGCACGACTATGTAGTCACCTCATGGTGGTGCTATAGCACCGCAGCTGAGGTTCCACACAATCCTCTTAACTGATTTAAATTTATGACCCATAACACTAAAAAGGGAATTTAAGCCATCATTTCATTTCTGATCTAATGGCAAAAAACCAAAACATATTACACTCTCAGTTGTGCTTTGTTTATAGTTGATCCTCTGCAGGCTTTCTTTTGTTTGTTTTTGTGCGATTCATTTTGATATGATATCACAGCAGCAGTGCTATAAAGGACAGTTTCAGGGAATAATCAGGGAATTATCTAGTACTTAAATTCACATCTCTATTAAATATACATGAAATGAATGTTTCTCGGTCTCTGACAAATCTAGTGAAGTAAACCAAACACATTGCACATTCTGTTTTTTCACCCCTTCAGTTTTCTCCTGTGTTGGTGTATTCTGATGGATCAGTATGTCTACCACTAATAATATCGCCCAGGCCAGGAAACTGGTGGAACAGCTGAGGATTGAGGCAGGGATTGAGCGCATTAAGGTAAAACAACCGTTTTCTGCTGTGTTAGCAAATGTGTGTGCGTAATTATTCATACACATTTAACTGCTCTCCCTCTCTACTCATTCTTGTTCCCCCTTTGCTGCTTCTCCCTTCATTTACCCTTACAACTTTATTATTTGTCATACCTCCAATGCCCTCCTTTTAAATTTCACACCTTCTTATCTATCCCCTTTTTTGCCTTCCCCCATTCCCTTTCTCCTTTTCTCTCCCTCCCCTCTCTGTCCGGTCAGGTGTCTAAAGCAGCAGCAGACCTGATGAGTTACTGTGAGCAGCACGCTCGTAGCGACCCTCTGCTGGTTGGTGTTCCCACCTCTGAAAACCCTTTCAAGGACAAGAAACCTTGCATCATCCTATAGCTGCATCCCGCTTCTCCTACCCCTCTCACGCACACACACACAAACACACATCCTCACACACTCTTGCACATACATATACACGCGAACACATAAACGTACACTTTTGCCATTTAACTAGATCCCCTCATTTACCGAGACACACCTTGGAGCAGCCCTGTTTGATCTTACAGGGCTGTCGCGCATCGACACACACACAGAGAAACACACACGCTCCCAGAATCGCCACTCTGGAAAAGCGCCATACCCCGGAGCAACAGCTAGGGGGCGCGTATGCTGCGCTCACAGTGGCTGAGATCAGTATATCACTGAGTATGATCCAAGGTGCTTTGGTAATATTCACATATGCTGGTGAATTAACTACAAGTTTCAGCTAAACTTGAAAAGGGATTTGGACATTAATGATCGATAGGAAATCAGCATTTTCTTTTTTTTGTTATCGTGAAATGAGGTGTTGGTTCAATGATGGGTAGCTGTGCCATAGGCAGGCAGTGGGAGGATGCATGTGCGAAAAAACAGAGTGAGTGGTAGGCGCTAGGCCAATCGTGCCAAACTGGACCTCGTGTCCCATTAAAAGTTCAATAAATGCTTCTTTTTCTGTGGGAGATTTTTAAAAAAGTGTGAAAGCTTCATTCTTGGGTCATTTTGGAGCAACTGGCTAAAGCCTTTGCCTTTATCAGACCATAGCATGTTCCCACCCAAACCTATATCAACAGACCTTCTCTGCCTGTGGCCTCACAATGGCTGCCCGCAGCCTTTGGCCAAGCCTCCAGCTGTGCCAACCTGTACAAAAATGCTTCTCTAGATGCCGATCTGCTGTCACTGATTCCACTGCGGCTCATGATAGCCGCCGCTGGCTGATGTCTAAGCTGACCCCAGATCTGCACCTATGAGAGCAAGCAGTGAACGGCTCTACACAGAACTCAAGCTATTAACCGCAGACGTTTACTGCATTTTTTCTTAAGAAATACTTGTTTGTGAACTCAATGTACGTTTTAGATATTTTGTTGAAGCATTACTTAACAGATAGGACAATACTGTACATTTTTTAGATCGTTTTCTTTTCACGTAGGTGTTGCCCCTGGCGGATCAGGTTTCTTTTCCTGCTTGCATTAATGAAATAACAGGATATCTGGTTGTAAGCCAGGGGTAATACCTAACCAGATCTACTGTACATCAAGCCTCCCTGTGCTTTACCCCAAGAGAGGGCGAGGCCACAGAATGATCACATCAGAGAATCAGTCTGTAAGGGACTGCGAGGCTGGAGGAGATGACCCAGACTTAGAAAGTAAAAATGAAGGTGCCCTCTTCCCACCCTCTCAGCCCATATTTGAGTGTAGGGTGAATAGAATGAAAATGAGAGGAGTGGGTAGTCTGAAAATAAGGAGGCACCTCTCTGTTCAAGGGGTTTACATCTTGTTTTAATGCTTTGCAATTATGGCTATTAATCAGATTACCTGCCTTCACCAGTCTAAAGGTTCCAGTCTCCCCAGCATAAGAGCTCACTCTGGCGTTATCCCAGCTTGATCACAGGCTGGATCAGTAGGAGCTGGCAGTCTCCTTTCTGTGTCCCTCCTCCCTCGTCTCCTCCACAGCGCTCCTCCTGTCTGACAAACCAAACTTGATTGTAAAAACTGAAACATGAAGAAGAAAAAAATCAAGTTAAGAGAAACCAACTAAGTGTATAAACTTTCTTTCAGACATGTGCAGAAGTGATAAGTTGAAGAGTAGCTGTTTTGGCTTTCTTTTTTTTCTTTTTCTTTTTTTTTAAGTTCTCTTCTTTCTATGGAGTCCATGGAACCTGGTCAGTTGAGTATTACCCTGTACAGTGTTTGTAAGATACAAACTCAAAACACAGATTTCCCCTCTGTGGATGTTGGATTTTTTTAGTACTACTTATTCTGTCAATCAGGATCACGTCTGTCCTTTTCTTTTTCCTTTTTTACGTCAATCAGGTTTTAGAGGCCTGCGATAGCTGAGGTTGGTTTCGGCCACAGATAAAACCGATGAGGATGAAGTCATGTACCGGAAACAAAAGCTGTGTTTGGTTTAGAGTCATGCCCCATAAGAAGATGAATCAACATCGGACCTCATTACGGTGGTGCAAAACCAACCTCCTGATCTGACCTTTAACACCAAAGCTGTCCTTGTTTTTTTTGTTTTTGTTTTTTTGGGGGCAACAGGCATCTAGACCAACATGCAACATACACCTACATCCTGTGCTTTGGGTGCTTTTCAAGCTTGAATGATGTTTATCAGAGGTAAAAGGTTAATAGCTGTAAGGAGAATTGGTGAAAGAGGGGATCTTCCTTCCGTCATATTTACACTTCAGCATTTAGCCGAGGCTTTTGTCAGGGTGGGATTATTTGGACATGGCTTATATCTGCTGACAGAGAGTCACAAGGGTTCATCCTACTAGTTTCCTGCTTTCATGTCACTTAAGGTCAGTGTGACCCAGCTGCTGTCCAGACTTTGTAGGTGGGTGGAAAGAGTTGTTTGCATCCACACGTGCTCATGCATACCTGGCAATGTGTGGGGTTTACACAAATCGGCATTAGAATAATGGTAATTGTTACCCTTAGCAATCTCAAACTGTGTGAAAGAGAACAAAAGAGAATAAGCGTATTTCCCAAAATGTCAAATGATTCCTTTAAAAATTCAGCTTTGTGATTAATTACCAGTTTAAATCGCTGCTTTGCATCTGTGTTTTTGCACCGTAGGCAATGGCTTATGATACAGACAAAGATAGAAGTATAGAGAGCAGGAGCTGGAGAAAGGCCATAGAGAGGGTGTGCAAGTGTGCGTGCGTGTGTGTGGGTTCTTGTGTTTGGTAGCTGAAAAGGGATGATTTGGCAGAGCAGTAGGTGGAGAGGAGAAAATAGAGGAGCGTGCAAGTGTGCATGGTCTGTGTGTGTTTGTGCGAGTGACACAGTGCGTAAGAACGAGCAGTGCCTCCAGTGCTGCAGTGTTGGACTGTAATGTTACAGTACTGCAGTCCTGCAGTTCTAGGTCAGGGTTAGTCTGACCAGAGGAGAGGTCATGTGATACCACAAGTCAGAACAACATGTATGGCTTCCACTTCCTCCTTTTCTCACTTAATAAGTCTGCATATTTTGAAGAGTGAAAAGGGGGATTGTGTCACAGCCTAAAATTGATCAGGTGAAATGTGGGAAAACAAATAATTTAATTGCCACTAATGTAAGCCTTGGATACGTAAAGGAACATGCTGACATTTGAGGAAATGTGTATATTTGCTTTCTCCTGCAGCTGGTTAGCTTACCTTAAAGACAGGAAAGAGGGAGAAACTCTTCTGTTCACCTGCAATAAAGGCCACGTCTCAGCTCTTTTAAAGTTCTCAGTCAAGGTGTTATATCACTTTGATGTTTTGCCATTATCGCAGTGAGACATAGAGGTGCTGGTAGACAGGTTTTGTTGCTGCCAGCCTGGCTGTTTCAAGCTGTTTATCTTTATGCTAAGCTAAAGCAGGTAGCCCTAGAAGCAGATATGATGAAAGGGATGATTGAAGAGATTATTTAGGCTGATATAAATGAACAGTGCTCTTTTACAAAAGGAAAGACATGTGATGGCATAGCAACAGTATTGACTTAACTCATATGTAATTATTTGGCCTAGGTTTGCTTTTCAAGGACCTGAACTATTCTAATATGAAAGAACTGATTCCCTGTCAGTTTACAGGAATGTGATAAACACTTTCATTTCTTTGCAAGCTAAAGTGAAAGAGAATTCTTGCTGCAGAGGTTTCACACAAGGAAACATACATGCATAACTTATCATCAGACAAATGCACATACACACACAACCACACACACACACACACACACACACACAGATGTCCTGGTATTGCCGAACATATGCTGTTTTTTTTTTTTTTTATTACTATCATTCCATCCCTGGTTGGGCTGCAATCAGAGACACAGCTTGGATTGCTGGATTGTCTGATTGACTGGTTGTTAGTTTGCCTTATAGTGGTGTATATCATGTAAATGCTGGACTTAGGGGTGGGGGGCAGTTTTAAACAGTCTTAAAAGTGGAACACATGGCTCAAGGTGGAAATTTACTGGTGTTGTGCGCAAAAATGCAAGCCTCTCGAAATTAATTTCAGGCCTGGTGAGGAGAGCCGAGGCTCCTCCCTGGTGGACTTTCATATCAAGCTTCTCTGATTTGGCTCCGAGCCCTTCCTGAGAATCATCTTTTGTGTTCTGATCTCCTGTGTATGCATACAGTATATGTATCTTTTTGCCTTGATTGATTATGAAGAAAATATATCTATTTTTTGTAACTGTTCTCTGATGTGCCATAACTCATGTTTTCTTGCACACTGTTAATATTTTGTGGATATTGCTGTTTAAAAAAGATGATATTGAGAAGTAGATAACATTAATAAAAAGATGATATAATAACAGACTTTTCCTGTATTGTTTTTTTTATTTTGTTTTGATGTTAACATCAGTGTATTTCAAGTTGGGCAGATCACAAACATCAGATACAATACCAGTATGAGCCTCGCAGAGCTGCTGGTATAGCTGCAGAATAGTAGTGTTTTTGATTATTATCAGTTTATTGGTTTAAAAATGCAACTCTGCAATGCACTTACAGAAAACATGCTCTCTGGCCTACTGGCTGTACGATGTGCAGAGCATGATGCATGTAAGACAATGCATCAAACAGAGTAAACGAAGAGCAGAGCTAGGTAAAAGTCTCCCAGTTTGGTCATTTCACAGGAATTCCATTGTTGTAGCCGTCTCAGGCCTTCACTGTGCCCTTTTGAGTGTGCTTTCAACCGTCACAAGCTTGTCTCCAAGTTTCAAACCATACTTCCCATGACCCTTCTGCAAGTCCCAGCCAATCAGATTTAGGCTGGATGAGCCACGGCCTTTGAGAAGACACTCCCCTCACCAGTCACTACCCTGTGTGATTGTAAACAAGTGTGAGGTCCATGTGCCTCAATATGTTCCTCTCTCCTCTAGCTGCAGACAGAGCTGTGAACAGCCATGTGAGAGCAGAGGGTGGAATAGATTGCAAAGCAGAGGGAAGATCCTGAGATTAAGCAGAGATAATAGAGGGATCAGAGGCTTCACCCACACACACACACACACGCACACATTAATACACATTATGTTATTTGCATGCAACATTGTTGCAGGGCTTTAGCTGCAATATATAATGCAAAACGTGCATTTTTAAAAGATTCTTGTTATGCAGGTATGGAATCTGGCTTGGGAATAAATAAAAACATTTGACACGCAGGTAATGCGTCTTTCCTGTAATGCTTCATTGCTTCCTGACTTGCAGGGACAGTAGGTCTGCATGAGCTTGTTATGCTTGTTTTAGTGAGTTTCTGTCCCCACCCCAGTTTCATTCTCACTGACTTATGCTCACGACAATAGAAGGGGCTGGCAATGACAAAGACTTTGCCCTAAGTGTGCATGCATTTTCCATGACTTCAGCCTGAATGTAAACTGTAGTTGCGTGACTCAGCAGGTTCCATGACGCACACATGGCTTTTGTTTTGAAATCTGAGCAGAAGCCCCAGGAACAAGAAGAATTTATGAATAAAATAATTTATTTACTTAGATAACAGAGCACAAAATAGATTACAAATAACTACAAAAAAACAATACAATCAATAAATTAACAGTGTAGCATCTTTACATTAGTTATTTATCAGAAAGGCAGCGCTCTTGAAGGCACAAAGAAGTTGATAGTTTTACAATACATTTAAAGCTGACCTGATCAGACAGCACAGGCATTCTGCATCATTGTGAATCTCAGATCCTGACTAAAATGTATCATCCTCAGAGTCTCTTTACATTGTTTTTTCTTTTGTTTCTTCCAGTGTCAATAGGTCCTGTGTGTCTTTAACATTATTTCCATTTCAGTTTCCATGGTGACAATTCCCCAGCAGCTTTCAGCTGCTCATTTTAAGAATGCACACACTGCACACCCAGTCTTTTCTACAGAAAAATACAAGTATTGTAAATGCATACCACACATAGACATACCACACATACAAACACACACCTCTCCTCTCCTTTCCTGGGACTCTCCCAGGAATGTCTGGTACAGTTTCAGCACTGCAACATTCCTGTCCAGTCAAACAAACAAGACGTCCAGGTATAAGCTGGGTGTGGATGTGTTCCTTTCAAAACTACTACTCCTCTTAATGTTTACTATGTCACACCCCATAAACATTGTGAGCACCCAGAGAGCAGCACAAAACAGATTGTGTTTTAATGGCATTGTAAAAACATTGTGACTTTTCTCTCTGTATCTTATGCACAAGTACAGATTTTAGAAACCAGTGTCCAGTCCAGCTGTTTCACTAGTCTTTGAGTGGGAATCCATGGTTTTGCTGGTCATTAAGGATAGTGGACTGGAGTAGCTACACTCCAGGTCATCCCTGCTTAAGCGTAAAGATCCTTCAGTGTATCAGTATCTGGCCACAAAAGTTCCTGTATGCAGACCCTTCAGCGTTCCTGCAGGACTAGTTCAGGCACCCACTGGTCAAGGCGCCGACTCTCCTGGCAGTAGGTCCCCACTTCCTGCAGTCTGCAGTGCTCTGCCTGAGGATTCTGTGTGGGAGAAAAAAAGAATCATGTTCAGCGTTCAATTTGAATTGAACCTGCAAAGTAAGAGTAAAAATCACAAGACGATGACAAAGAAAAGGTGCAATATCTTAGCTGAAAATTGTGCATGAAAAAGATCACCATCTGCCTTTCAGTTACATAAGAGGTAGCCACTATGCTGAGTCAACACACCGTAACCAGCATGCAGTTAAGGTCTCTGTGCTCTTCCTGGTTCCTGTTGGCATCCACAGCTCCCAGCAGCCGCTGGAGTCGCTGAAACCCAGAGACTCGCAAGATGGTGATGCCGCTGTCGCAGCAGAAGGACTGTAGCAACGTGAAGTGGATCTGCAGCGCCACATCGTTTTCATCGTCGGCTGCCAGCACGCATAGCACCACGCTGTCTGGATCTCTGAGGGGGAAGAGAAAAGAAAAAAAATGAGGAAAAACCTGTATTAACATGTCTGGGATGATCAGTTTGGGCAATGAGAAGAGAAGCACAAACCAAAATTAATACTTTCAACTCACACATTAAGAAGCTTGGCTGATTCATAAATGCCAACAGTGAGGCAGCCTTGTTTCTGAGCAGTTACCAGCAACTCCTCCAGAGCCAGACCTACAGACTGCATCCTAAGGGATAAGGACAGGACATTTAGCCTTTTGTATTCTGCAATATGACAAAACATTAGTGGTATTAAATATATGCAGTACTGCTTCAAAAATTACCCCTCTTCCATATTAATAGAATTAAAAGTCGTTAGAACACTGAAATACAAGCTCCGATCAGTTTCATTATCAGTTTCATGCATGGGGATGATTGTGGTGATATAAAACAAGCCATAAATACGCATTTTACAGTTTCAAGGAATTTCGCTGCAGGTTGTGCAACGTGCATGCGTAGTATTGTGTATGCCAGTACAAAGATATTAACACTGAGGTCTTATGACTCATAATAATTCATGCATAATCTCTGGATTTTGGCTTTTACGCGCATGCTGGTGTCAAACTTTTACAGCACAGAAAAGATTGTAACATTTTGTGCACCCAGATGTTAAATAACAGAAAGTCTCTGCGTTCTAGTCTCAAATCAAAGCTTTCAAAAAGCACTTTAATTACATCAGCCTAAGCAATCCACACAACGGAGGGGTCAAAGGACGATCAGCATACTCTTCCAGCACATGATCACGCACATGCACATGCTGAACCAACATAAAAATAGAGCTGAAGCAAGAAATCTTACTTGTTCTCGATGGAAGCAAAGCTTTCTTCGGGAATCATGATTGCAAATTAAAAACTGATCCCACTGCGTAAATGCGTGACAACTGCCGGTGTACCAAAGTTATGCCAGTTTCTTCTGCGTTTGTTGTTGGCAACGTTGCGTCACAGTTTTATAGTGAAGCTGGAAGGTGGGCGGCACCGAAACTAGGCGAGTTTTGCAATTGGCTCAAAGGAAAACCAACATCTTTTCTTGTCATGTGGCCTCGTGGGTTTGTTTGGTTACAGTGAGTGATGACTTTACGGGACAAAAGTACGCTTGTCATTCTGACATAACTGACATTGTGCATAAACAAATACATACATCTGTTCAAGTGAAATGATCCAACTAGCTCCCGTGTTGGACTATGAGATAAAATTGTGTAATAAGAGCCTCACCTTTTCATAACAACGTCTTTACAGGACTGATGTGATTATGTAATTATGACTGACATCTAGTGGCTGAATGAAGGGGGGACGTCTATGTAACCCTCCCACTACTGAAAGACTGCAGTCATGCATATAAAGCCAGCAAGCGATTCGTAGAACCATATCATCAGTAAAAATGGACCTAGAGTCACATTTGCTATATGTAACAAATTGAAGTAAAGCATGTGATAAAGCATATTAACTTTCTCTGTTTTCCTTTATTTTTATTATTTTTACACAATAAGAGCAGGACACGGATGAATATATTTGCAAATTAATATTTTCAGAATATCCAAAAGAAGTGCACACAACAGACTCTGCTTCTAAGGATCTGAAACTCAAGCCTGACTTAAGGATCTACCTCAAGATCCTTAAGTCAGGACCCATGATTGGATCACGTGGCATCTGTTAATGACTTTAACTGAGCTCAATGATTTTAGCCTCAGAGCACAAAAAGATGGCATTTTGACCCAGTGGCTTTTAGTTTAGAGAAAGCAGCATGCAATGTGCTGGCACATCTTTGGAGACATGAAATGAACAGTGAATATTTATAAATGTTTTTATTGTTTCACTCATGAAACAAACATAGTTTCAGTTTGCCTACAATACAAGGGTTTTACTTTAAGATAATTTGTTGCAACCATTATGGAGAACCTAATTAATTGGCAGTTTGGGAAGCTTATATGTTTTGGATTTCAAATAATCTGATGTTCTTTCTGTTCTCGATAATCAGGGCGGGAAATATCACTGGATCTGTAAAGCTCCATCTGATCATTCCCTTCCTGAATTTCAGCCTGATTCTCAAAAAAGCTGTCTGCAAAGTTCAGCATCTGCTGCACAGCACCAAACAGTAGAGTGTCAGTGTCCTGGTCCAGGTCCAGCTCCTCACTGTAGTTCTTCACCGGCAGTATACAGGATAACGGGATGCCCAGAGACTCACTCAGCTCACGCGCCTGATTACACAGATAACACAGGTACACAGATTAAATGAGCATTATTGCCATGTCAAATTTTGACCTGCTACTGTAAATGCATCTAAAAACATCACCTTCTTCTGGATGTAAAAACTGCGATAAACATTCTTTAAGTCTTCCGCCACCAGCGGACAGGCCTCGTCCACTTTAGTCATCAGCAACAGCTGAGGAATTCCTTTGAGGGACCGGAAATACAAATCATGACTGAAACAGTTTACTGACAACAAGAAAAGGGTTACCCTGTATTGTATGTCCCTAATATTGCCTTACATATTTACATATATATAAAACTGCATGCCGCACATGCTGTTTTCAATGTTTTCTAAAAAAAAAAAAAATCCAAAAATGTTCTGCTGACCCAGCTGATTAGTTTTTCTCCGGATGGCACAAAGTTTTTCCAGCACTTTTTGGCTGAGAATAGAGACCTTGCAGGTGTCGACCACATACACCACACAGTGAATCCTGTCACTCAGAGTCACATGCTTCTTATAGCCAGGAGCATCTGTTAGAATAGGGCCAGATGTGCTAAACTGAAGTACAAAAAAACATAGTTGTTACTTATCAATCAGCTGCCTACGCTTTTAGTATTTAATCGTTTACTATTTAATCAGTTAACATGAAATGCACCTGGTAGCGATCCTTGATGTGACCTTTATAGATGTTGACCAAGTCCTCAATGTCCAAACCACCATTTTCCTCCAGCCCCATTGTGTCACAGAGGATCAGTGGGACGACGCAACCACCTTTCCCTGCCTTGATGGTGTAAGTGCGAAACTACAGAAAAGATAGAAAATGTCATTTAATGGGAAAACACTGTACAGTACAGGTAAAGCATGCAGATTCAGTTATACAGAAAATCCTGTGCCAGTACCTGAGTGGTCACACTCGCCCCCGCTGTGCCAGCGATGGCCTGGGAAGTCATGTTGCCTCGAAATGCTGAGTTGATGGAGTTGAAGAAGCTGGACTTGCCTGCTCCAATCGGGCCTACCAACAACACACGGGCTTGGTGTACTGTTTTGATGTCAGGCTTATAGTTCAGGATAGCCTTCATCAGTTGCTGTTTTTTTCTAGAAGAAAGAAAATGTACCCACACCACCCAGAGTGCAAGTATAAAAAAAGTTTACATGATGACAAGCTTAAATAAGCTTATACTGATGATGAACGCTTTAGTTTTTCTTAGAATTACAAAATCCAAACATAAATTGATATATTTTACACAAACACCACTAATAACAGTGCTGCAGGTTTCTACATACTCAGCTGTCCATTCGATGTTCCTCCAGGCCTTGGGCAAGAGATCTTCTAGGTCTATAAGTGAAAAAATCGATTAATAAGAACAGGATCACTTTTTAATCATATCAATATTAATTCTCTAAAAAATGCACAGTAAAATTACAAGCCTTGGTTTAAGCATAAGCTCATGAGTGCACATGGCCATTTCTGCAAGTAGGTGAGCATGTTTCTTAATGGTCATGAAATGTCTGTTTTGAAAGTATAACCATGGGAGACATCTTTTTAATTCTATAAAACTCAGGGATTACTTTTACACACCTTCAACTCGATACACCTCGAACTCTGTCAGTGTCAAGTCATTTCCATGCATATCTGCAGCCTGAAAGTTGAAGCCTGTGCCTGGATTTGACTGCACTTCAGGTTTGTTATCATGTAAGAAAACCAGAGCACCGTAATTTGGACCGGTGCCTCCATCAGTGAAAGCACACTGCCCGCTGATAGCTGCTACCCTCAGTGGTTTGTTTCTCTCAGCACTGATACTGTAGAGAAATGTCTTCTCATCATTGACACCATTTCCACCTTGAGTGTAATCTTTGGAGGTGTAGGCTCCATAGATGAACCCGGCAGCATTGTAGGCTACAATAACCGTGGGCCCTTGACTGTCACAGTGTCTGTGGAAGACATCAGCAGTGAACCCATGGATGCTGGCTTTGTGGAGCAGATGGAGTTTGACACGACCGAGAAGAGAGAGGAGCTGCTTCTCCTGATCCTTAGACAAGGCAGATTTCATTGCTGCCATGATGGAAAATCACCTGATGATGTAGACAGATCAGATCAAGTTTAACAAGTTATCTCAGAAAACCACAACTGCACATGCAGATGTTATAACCTGTGACCATTTATATAAAATATTATTAAGGTTCTTTTTTTAAATAAAATTTCATGTAAACCTGCAAGTGGATCATCCCACCCCCACCTTACTGAAAACTCTTTTGCTTGTGAAACACTTTCTTTTTGAAGGGCACGTTTGCTGACTTTCATTAAAACATGTAAAATACAATCACCACCAGCCCACATAGCAAAATTGGTATGGCCCGGATCTGGCCCACACAGTGTGCTTACACATGGCCCACATGCCTCAAAAAATGACGGCCCTTTGGTGGCCCAGATCTGGCCCACACAAAGCCAGTTGCAGACACACTGGTGGTCCTGTGCTGGCCCAGAGCAGTTTCAGCTCTGGCCCCAGATGTCAGCCTAATGTGTACCTTAATTAAGCCATGTAATAACAACATGTGCCAGAACATGCAAAAGTAACATGACAAAACTCTGTTCAGACAGTGAATGGACTGATTCTTATATAGCGCTTCTCTACTCTCCCGGATTACTCAAAGTGCTCTATACAGCATGCCACATTCACCCAATTTCTCTAAACTGAGTGCTTCCTAACTACATTCATACACATTCACACTCTTGACATACAGACTGGAGGAGCCAGGGATCGAACCACTTACCTTACGATCAGTAAGTGACCTGCTCTACCTCCTGAGCTACAGCCAACCACTGGCAAAGACGAGTAAACCGTCAGTGGGTTCTGGATAAAGTGTACACTCACAAACCTGTCAATACTGCATTTGAAACATTGGCTACCATAGCAGTATAATATTGCAACATGGCATTTGTGTCTTCTAACTAAAAAATAGGAAAATAGGAACATAAATAGTGTCACCATTGCCAGACCTGGCCCACATCTGGTTGACATACACCCTGCCATGACACTGGTCAGTCAGAAGTGCCAGCTTACTTTAAAGTAATGCTCTGAGAATTTGGGGTTTTATTTATCTGACTTCACTTTTCCTAGTTTTCATATTTGCAGTCAGGAGAAAATATGTTAATTTACAGCTACCAATTTTATTATGCAGGATAATCAGCAGAGAAAACATTTCATGTTTGATTCTCAAACAAAAAATATAATGGAAGAAACATTTTTTCAGACTAAGAGAAACCAAAAGTAAAGCCTCAGTTACCATAAAACCACCTTCAAGAAACCAGCTGAAGTGATAAAAGTCATACTTGAGGCAGAAAGTTGCGAGTGCATAGAGATGCTGCTGTGGATGAAGTTAGACGTTATCAAACCAAACTCACCTTCAGAAGACAAACTGATGCGGGAAAAATACAGTCCGTGGCACGCCGCAGTGGTTTAATATGTGCTGTGGAGGTTCAAACAGGAATGAAAGTAAAAATAAACCTTTTTTCTTTATCGCTGTTGTGATTGGTCACATTGTAAAGGCTACAAAATGACTGCAACCAATAAGATTTACATGAAACATGATTCTTCTGTGATACTGAGTTTTGCAGTTCAGTCAGTTATGAGGAAAATACAGTATAATAAGCCTTATGAATAAATTATTCAATTAGTATGTATTTGTTCCTTTATTCATGTGTATTTTAGTCATTTTCAGAGTTTTTTTTTTAAGTACAATCACATTCAGATGCATACACATACACACAGTATTGTGCAAAAGTATTTAGTTACTCCTTTTTTTATACTTTGTCTTCAAGGAACCACACCTTGTTGATATTTTAAACCGGTCTTAAGCAATAGTTTTCCAGGCTTTCCAAAAGACTTTTAAACTTTTTCCTTTGGACGTTGGCTGCTTTTCCTCTAAAAAACAACCTTGTAGGTTTACCCCTTCCCCAATAACAACCTCAGTCAGTATAAACCAAATTCATTTTTAAACTCACTGACTTTTATGGTAACATATAGCAAAATAAGCAGAAATAAGAAACAGACTGCATAAACGAAAAGTGACCACACCGTACATTTTACTGACTTATTCAGGGGTTGTTACTATGTAATAAGATGCTTTGGTTAATCTTGTGTTATGTAGTATCCTAAATTACAGTTCTTTGTCTCTTTTAATCAAAATTTTATAATCCTAATCCTAAGTATGTAACACCATCCAAAGCACTTCCAGAAATATAAAATTAATTAAAATGTAGCTACAATAAGTAAAAGTGGGTAATTTGTTCTATTGTGTTGTAAGATTATGATAATTTGATTCAACATCCACAGGGCAACTCTCAGCAGACCTTTGAATGGTGATGCACATTCTTTATTCATACATTGCTCACTGCCCTACAACCCACACATTTTGACATTGTTATTGTATGTTCTTACAGACAATTACAAAGTGACACTTTCCCATTGCCCACAACACCTTGCTCTGCCCAGTCTCCCACAGTGCTTTGCTCTCTTTCTTCATGAATATCATGAATGAACAACAACATACAGTACATATTTTATACATGCAGGACACATACACATAGTTACAATTCACTTGGATACTGTGGGGTTCAAGTAGTCAATCGTTTAAAACCTCAAACTGGCGCCATTTTGCAGAAAAAAGGCAGTCGTGAGTTGTTACAAATTAGCATTGGACATCATTGTAACATTATTGGGATGAGTGATGATTTTTTTTCTCAAGTATAATAAGAACTTATGACTAGTTTTCATAGCATCTTTAAACAACTGGAAAAACAGAACTTGGATTTAAAAAGCAAAATGGGTCGTTGTGTCTTTGTGATCATTTGCTTTGGTATTAATCAAACTCTGCATTCCACATGCACATTCATGTGACAGGAACAGAGAGCGCTGATGATTTCTTATACATCCCTCCATGGATTCGTGGATATCTAGTCTGGGCTCAAGTAAAAGGAGGGCCTGTCACTGTGACTACACCAGTTTTTCTGATGTGCGGACGCAATAAAAAATCAACACTTACTATTGAGAGACTGTATTTACAGTACTTTGGACACATTTCCTTGTACTTTGCACTTCCCTTGCAATTTCTTTGGCCTTTTGTAACGTCTGTGCAATTGATTTAATTAGTTTGTAATCTTTTTTTTTTCAAGAACAATTTCCTTGAGGGCAGAGCTACATTTAAATATTTACGTTCAAAAGTGATAAATTGTGCATTTATGTATAGCCAGATTGGATTTAATGTCTCAGTTATAATAATTAAAATCTGGATATGCATTGAATATGTTCTTTATTTTCCCTTTGTTTTGTTTTGGCTTTTTTAAAACTATTTTCAACATGAACAATAAATAAAAATTTTAAATGAAAAAAATGATGTCACTATATTAAACAAAGTGCCCTGTGTACTGTAGTCTATTTTATTAAAACTGTTAAGTATTAGGGTGGGGTGGAGGGGTGGGTGCTTTCCACCTTTGGGATGTCTTCACTGTTTAAATACAATCTGATTGTTAAGTTATTCTTATTTACACTTTGGCAAGACTCTACAACAGACCGTGTGATTATATCCACAATCCAAATACATATCATTAACAGGTTGAGCCTCACACGCTTATGATCATAAGCATTTTTAACTGATTACAATTGCAGGACTAATATTAATATCACGATTGCTGTAATGCTGTTAAATTTAATCTGGTACTCTAATCCCTTCTGGCAGATTTGCACACTC
The DNA here is from genome assembly GCF_001858045.2 of Oreochromis niloticus. Classification (NCBI taxonomy): domain Eukaryota; kingdom Metazoa; phylum Chordata; class Actinopteri; order Cichliformes; family Cichlidae; genus Oreochromis; species Oreochromis niloticus. The sequence continues at coordinate 18,058,505 of NC_031983.2, read as the reverse complement.
ATTTTCAGTAATCTCAGAGTCAGTAATTGTCATTTTCAGTATTTCTGAGAGTCTGTTTGCTCAGCATAGTTGACACTGCAGCCACTTTGGCGTAAAGCAGTTAAAACACAAGCGCAGCAAACATCACATGTACTTACAGTGCTCAGAACAAAATGCTTTACCACTCAATATAATTACTTGTTGTTGGACTCTCATTAAGAAATAAATGATCAAATGAGTCTAATTAAAAGAAAAATAAACAAAAGCACGGCTTTCATAATTAATAGTTTGCACACTTTCACCAGTTGCATGTAATATGGATAAATGTTGTTAGAAAGCTGTTAATGTTAAAAGCAGCAAAACGGGCCCAGGTACACAGCACAAACTACGATCACGTTTCAGTGCAAGCCTACACAAAGTGCCATTAACCCCGTGTACATTATTTTCAGTAATCTATAGCATCAGCTTTCATGTACATCTACATTTATGCAGGCTGACATGCTTCTCTTGCAGCCAGTATGACCTCCTCTCCTGTTTTGCACAGGGTCATGGGTCAGTGAAGTCATGCATTACCCCCCAGAGGGAAGAGATCTAAGGGCCCCTCGGTGCAACAACACCCTAAAGGAAGTGTTATACCAGGAGGAGTGAGGCAAAAGCCTCATATCGTTATCTACTCAGTCGTGAACGTGCAGAAAGAGTTGCACTTTATTTGTTTCTAACTTCCTATTCTGTCACTCCATCAGTCCTCAAGCTCTCTACCTTAATGTCACAGTTTAATTTAGCCCAGATCCACCTTCCATCCTCCAGGCTGCAGATCCTATTTTGTCTCAGAACTCTATTTTGCAGGCAGGGAAAGTTTCATCCTGCATGGCAACGGTGCTGTTAGATCCCAGGACGGTGATTCCTAGTTCACGCTGTTTGTCCAAGGTCTGCTGGTACCACTCCTGCATCGACACTGATTCGAAGGTAGGGATCACTGTTACCTGGAGAAATAAAAAGGGCCGCTTTTAGCCATTCAGTAACAGCTGATGATTTCAGCATTTGGAGGGATGTACAGATTGTAGTCTGGGATTCAGTAATTTTCATGGAAATGATCTATGTGATTGCATTTTACATTTTCTCATTTTGGGGGAAAAAAACACTTACATAATAATCTACTGTATATTGTTTCTACCTGCATAGAGTCTGGCCATGATGTCTTTCCATCCACCAGAGCATCCAGGGTTTGCCTCATTAGTTCCTCCCGCTCTGGGCTGTCACCACTGATGATGTAGCAAGAAGAGCGAACACACTTGAAGAAGTCCACACTCACTGTGGGAGAGGAGGCTCCAGAGGGGGTATAAGCCAGGTCCACATACACACTGACTTCCCCAGCAGAGGTAGCCTTAGGGCCTGTGGCCGAAAGAAGAGGAGAAATTACAGCCTAATAGTGCTCATACCGAGACACAACACTTAAATGTTGAAGTTGCCCTTAAATTACTCAGGGTAAGAGAAAAAATCCCACTTCACAGCTCATACCTGGACTGGATGAGGATTTTGCTGGTGCTGATCGAGTGCTGGTGGAGGGTGTACGAGTTAAAGAGACGCTTCCTTTTGTGACTCCACTTTGGCTCCCTGTCCTGCTTTTCCCTGAGCCTGATTTTTGGGAGGTCTCAATGACCTGATCACAAAAAATATCAAATGTAATACAAAGTTCAGTGGTAGATTTTGTTTAAATAGATTACGCTTCAGATGATTTTATGGCCCAAAACTTTAAAATAATAATGAGGTTATTTAGGTTACACTTTACAAATAAAAATAACATGAGTCAAAAGGTCCACTTTGAGTATTTTGATGGCTTTTATGAAGTAACAGAAAACACTCCTTGTGTTCAAAATGTCAGATATGTTGAAGCAGCCATTCACATAATGATCATTTTTACTCTTCTAAAATAAAGACACATGCTTTCACCTGTGGCCAAAACTAATCAGTTACACTTCAGACCAAGTATGTCTTAAGTATAATTAATCTTTCATATATTTCCATAAATCACATATTTTGCCTTCAATCTAGCAGACGAGACAAATTCAGTAATTGCTCGGACCTCTTTCATTAAGTGTGTGACAGCACAACAAAAAAATTCAACCTGTCTTCAGCTTAGAAATACAACCAATCCACCTGAAGCCACAATAAAACTCATACATGGTCTTAACACAGGCATGTGTTTCTGCTCACGAGACAAACTCACCCCTGCAATTTTTTTTCCTCGCATGCCCGTGGCTTTTGCTCTCTTGCCATGAACATCTGAGTCAAACTGGGGAACTGGCATGGAGGCGTCAGGATGTGGAGGCAGAGGTGGACTGTCCCTGAGAGGTGCTGGAAGAGGGTCCTGCGGCAGAGCCTGATGGGTTAGGATGTTTTGTGGAGAATTAGAAGGCTCGCTACATGACTCATCCTCATCCGAGTCCAGAGCTCCATCAGCAGTGGTGGACGGGCAGTCCTCAGTGCAGACAGGGGCATTTGAGTCACTGGGTGACGTGTCCTTAGTGTTGTTATTGTTGTTGCCGTGATGATGCGGAGTAAAGGCTCCTCTGGAGGCCTCGCTGGTGCCTGAGCCGGAGTCGGGCTGTTTAAAATGTTTAAACTCACAGGGAGAAACCAAACACAGGTCTACATCATGACCTGAAGCCTCGAAATGAAGTGTGCTGGGAGCCAAAGGTCGTGCTGCCTCTGAACCCTGACCTAAAGATTTGAGAGGCTTCTTCATTTGTAAAGACATTCCTACAAAGTGGCTGCCATTGGAGTGAGAGTGATAAACGCTGTCATCGCCCTCTCTCTGGCTCCCAGTGGTTGGTCCCTGCTCAAAGGACATGGACAATGATTCATCTACCTCTGTGGACTGAGGTGAGCTCACCTCTGCTGGCATGGAGTGTGTAGTGGTGGTGGCAACAGAGGGAGACGGGTCTGAAGAAACTTCCTTAAGTGCCCCCAAAGGAAGAAAACTTAAATGCTTCTCTCTGGGATGTGTGGGGTTCTCTGGAGTGCTTTTAGGCTGGGATAGCTGCCCCTCACTTTGCCTGGATGACCCATTTGGCTGGTTAACATCAGCAGAATCTAGGCTACTCTGGGCTTGTAGCCGGCTAAGAGCGGACCTGTTGCACCAAACATCGTCTGGGGACAAACAGTAAGGAGTGTGGCCTGCGCTGTTGGGCCGTGAGTCGGGGGAGGCTGGTTCTACGGTCTCCTCATCGGGGCTGACATGAGCCTGGTTCTCTGGAGAGGATCGCGAGGGTGGACTATATTTCAAAGCCCCATCAAGAAGCGTGTACTCAGTTGGGGTTAAGTCTAACTGGACTGTACGCTCATTCTTTGGTGCCTTGTTCAAAGGAGATGGAAATCCTACAACCTTTGCAGGTTTTGTAGCATTTCCAGGCTGGTCTACAAGGCTTTTCTGCAAGTTTGTATCAGCTCTCTCACCAGTTCCAGGCATATGTTGCACTCCATTATCACCACTCCCTCCACTACCTGCTGCTTCTTCTACTGATCTGTCAGCTGTTTCATTACAAGTGTCTTCTTGGCTCAGGCCTCCTAGGCTCTTTTCATTTCCTGGATCACTGCTTTTCTGCTTATCTACCGTTTCCACCTGTGCCTCTTCTCGTTCGATTTCCTCCCTCAGCTTAAGAAAATCAGCTGTCATATCTTCAGGGGTAGACATTTTGGAGCCACAGGGATTTTCCTCGGGGTCCATTTTTTTATTTTCCTGCTTAGTAACAGTGCACTCTGGATCAAGCATTTCTGGCACAGCTCCAGTGTCAGATTTGGCTGAGTCATTATTTGGCAGCGCACTGTTGACATGCAGCTTCTTGCCATCATTTGCTTCCTTTCCTGATGGCTTTTTTGCTTTCTTCTCTCCTATTTTAGAGTCATTCTTTGCTTCTTTTTTGAGCTTCATTTTATTTTCGTTCTTTAATTTGGAGGGGACGCCATCCTTCTTGCTCTGACTGTTCTTTCTAGCTATGCTCCCCTCTTTGTTGTCAGTCTTCTCCTCTTTTTTCCCATCCTTTCCTCCTTTTTTTGAAGTATTCTTCTCTGCTGCTTTATCCTTTATGCCTGTCTCTTTTATTTTGGTTTTATCAGTATCCATCATGCCAGTTCCATTTAATGCTTTTCCTTTTTCCTTTAAAGACACATCCTTACCATCGCCTCGCTCTTTCCTTTGTTTGTGTGTTCCCTCCTTTCCTTGTGACTTGACACTGTCCTGGCTCTCTGTCCTTTTGGTCTTTTTCTCTTCTCCTAGTTTCTCTAAGTCTCCCGTTGTTACTGTGGGTTTCTGGAGAAAGGCCAGCCCCTTTAGCTTTTCCAGCCCCTGCAGCAGCTTTGCCTGTGGGGTAATGCCAGAGAAAAGCACCCTGACCACCTTCTCTTGAGGACACGCTGGATGCCACACAAGCAGAGCACACACAGAGGTGAGGGCGGTGAGAGGGAGAGTTTGGGATTTAGATGCTGATGACACTCCATCGGGCCAATTTTGCATGAATGTCTGGTATTCCTGGTTGTTTTTGCCTGGGTTTAGGATGTATAAATCCAGCTGTCCCACTCCCATCTTTTGGAAAAGGGTTAAGGGCTCAAAGGGGACTCCTTGCGGTCGAAACATTGGTTGCGGTCTGATGTCTAACTTCTTTAACAGCTGTAGGGTTAGAGCAGCCTGCTGGGTGCTCTTCAGTACATTGTCCACACCTGACAGGAGAATAATGATAACTTATATAACCAATCAGTCATATAATTGTTTTTAGCAGTTAAAAATTGTCATGCGATAACATGCACAAGTAGATGTTTTTGGTGCTTGAACATTACACTGATTGCTTAGTGCAAAACAAAACAAAAAGTAAATAAATGAACAAATGATATTAATATAAATGCATTTATCAGCAAAATGAATGAGAGCTCATATTAACAGTTTGGTTATTTTTTCACTTTTTACTCTATTGTTGTTTTATTGCAACACTCACAGGGCTGTTGTTCCACCTGCAACCTGCTGGGAGCATTAAAGAACACAACCCCAAGCTCTGGAGAGATGAGCCTCTTACATGAGTCCTCTGTGGAGCAGTATAAAGAAAGAAAGAGAGCCACAATGTGTTATTTCAGAAAATGAAACAAATAAAGAGAGCATAATTTCCTCATTATCCACTGTTATGCTACCTATGACGTCTGTTCTCAGCTCCTGCTCAGCCACCTTCCTCTCCAGGAAGGAGACGACACCAGGGAGGTTCTCTGTCCCAACATGCGTCAACAACACAGCATCAACTCTGTCGAGGTGGCGGACCAGCTTCCAGAAGCAGGCCTGAGAGTCCGAGCCTCCGTCCACCAGCACTGTAAACCCGTTAACGGCAAAGAAGGCACAATCACCACGGCCAGCAGGGAATACGTAACAGCAGGGGCGGGACAGCTTGAGGAAACCCACAGTGGTAGGAGGCGGCAGCAGGTCAAAGGGGGAAGAAGGACAAATGGTGCCAGAGATGAGTGACGTGAATTCCCCCAGAGCCTCCATCGCAGGCAGCACCTCTGGGGGATTGATGCAGAGAGTGAAAGGACCTTGCAGGGGCTGGTTTTCCACGAGAGTCTTTCTCCACTGGCCAATGTTGGGACAGCTGAGGGTCAGATGGATCCTGCTGGGTGGAAGTGAGGAGGCAGAGCTCTCCTGGTCAAAAAACTGAAGAGAGACAAGTTTCCAGCATTATATATACAATTTTTAATGTTATACTTCACAATTTACAGTAAAGTCACTCAAAGCTATATCTTAGTCATGTCAGTGGATAGCTCCTCACATTTATTAAACAGGCAAACTGTTGGGAGAACTTGATGTTTACCCTTCACTGCAAACTTTAATAGTTTTGCACTGTTTATTAAAAGATCATTTTTAAGACCACAGTCCAGGAATTTTTAACAATTTTCTGACCCTGAAACTGAAAGAATGATCAGTAATATGAGAAAATAATCATTAGTCACTGCTCTGAATTAAGCCTGGATTTGTAGGTGGTAATAAAGGTTTACTTTAAAACTGTACTATTGTTACATGTATAATTTTAAAACCTCTGTTGTAATTTCAAAGAGTGTGCTTGAAAACATGATGTTTGTTCTATAAGCGTGTACCCTCAACATATTTGGGGTTCAAGGTGTGGCAAGTTTGTGCATTCAGAATTATAATTGCAATTTTGTGGTTAAGTGTGTACCTGTTCTGTTAAGATTTGTTTCAGTTGGTATGGTGAAAACAGTCCTCTGTTAAAAACCACGTCTCCGCTTTCCTCCTCACTCAGGCCAGCCAAGATCAACAGCTTATGAGCCGATTCTCTGGACAGGAACGCGAACACCTGACCAGGGAACAGAGATGGAAAAAATCAGGCCTAATCGAAAGTCAACAGAAAAGCAGTGAAGATAAATGTAAAAATATAGATGGAGAAAAATCAAAGAATAGCAAACAGTACTGTGAAAACATGTGAAATACTCTTAGGCAGGTTTTCTTGTAATTTCTTTAAGAAATGTTCTCCAAGCATCTTGAAAGAAATTCAAATCACATGATTACATTTCAGGATTACTCCATAGTAAAGTAAATGAGCAGCTACAGGCCTCATTTTTACCATGCAAAAAAAATGTGCATATTGCTTATAGACCAATCAGCCACCACATTTAAAACACTGATCGTGTTTATCACCGATCATCTAATTGCAACGCAATGTTGTGAATTGAAATCTTGGATTTGAATTTGTTGCCACAGTGAATTCTTTATACTTTCTTAACTTTGTGCACAATCTACTACATGGTTATTTTTATTTTTGGAGTCTTGCGTTTAGGTCACAGTCGTGCAAAACATAATAAAGGTAACATGTTTGTGCCCTGATAACAGAGCTGTTATGTTAGGTTAGGCTGCAGGGGGGGGGTTCCTCTAAATCAGGGGTGGGCACCGAGGGTCGGTGTCCCTGCAGGTTTTACATGTGTCCTTGAACCAACACAGCTGATTTAAATGGCTAAATTATCTCCTCAACATGTCCTGATGTTCTCCAGAGGCCTGGTAACGAACTAATCATGTGATTCAGGTGTGTTGACCCAGGGTGAGATCTAAAACCTGCAGGGACACCGGGCCTCGGGGCCTGGAATTGCCCACCCCTGCTCTAAATACACATGCATAACTGCACACTGGTCTTCATCAGTGTGCAGTTATGACTTTGGTCAGTTTGAAATTTAGAGGAAAAAGTAAATGCACTGCAAAAAATATTCAACAGATTTTCAAAAATGCAGGATATTATCATAATAGCCAGGTATTTCCCAATATGATGGAGAGGCAAACTTTTGTGCATGGAAGAAAATGTAATTGATTGAGCCCCAACATCCCCTCTCTGGTCTGTGTTAGGCCAGAAATAGTCAATAACAGCCACGGCCAGACAGCCAGGGAAATGTTCCGAAACCAGTGAACTGCCACATGGCCCTTTTATCCATCTGACTGGTGTGCGAATGTGTTGGACTGTCTGTGCTTCCACATGACAAATTGTGTGCTAATTGGGTTCTGACAGTGATGATTTGAGTTAAGTGTGTTTTAGAGCATGCCGGTGCTTTTGATATGAACACGAGGTGACATACGAGGGTAGAGTTTTTCACAGAAAGCTCAACAAATCTGGATCCCGTGTGAAGACAGTGGAATAGTGTTTATAGTTTGGGGAGAAGAGGGTGTGTGTTTTGGTATATTGCACCTGGCTTTGAGATGTTGCATATTATACATATTATACTAAATAAAATAGCCCAGTTATAGTGTGGAAGTATTTGAGACAATAATGTTGTAATTTTGCATATTTATTCAAGGCATCTGCAGCCTAATGAAAATAATGTACATGTATAAATGTTGCACCTGCTTTAACATAGTGATGGCAATAAAACAACAATTCATACATTTGGGAAATTATTATATTCAACTTATTTCTGAATAACTGAATCATTTTAACACAGCATCATTTTGTCAGCTGCCACCTGAGGATTTATCCCCTCACCTCTGCATGAACCTGTTCCTGAGATGGACTGATCACCACCTGAGTGTCCAACACTCTGGTACAGTGACGTAGACACTTATGCCCTGAAGAGGCAGAGAGAAAAATAAGAAGAGATATACATAAAGAGAAGGACAAACAGACAGCCACAGGGATGCAAACAAGAGGGAGATAAGCCGACAGATCCGAGCATTGAGTGACAGACTGGAAGCAAATAGGAGAAGAGCTCAAAGAGGAGAAAGTGAACTGGGCGAATCGGACGGGTGATTGACTCACTGGGTGAAAAAGAGGAAGTAAGAAAAGTGGAACAGCTGAGTCAGAAGGTTTGTCTGAGGAAGAGATGCCAAGTTTCCTCAATCTGAGAAGGACATTCAGTCTGAGAGGCTGGACTGGGTGAACAGCTAAGAATACAGAGGCGTACTCAGCCGACTGGAATTTCATGACCCAAATATGAACAAATGTTTCTCAGTCTTTTTACACAAAGGGAAACAGAAAGGGTTCCTCGCTGGCTATTTCACTACATGACATTTTGCATAATTCAACCAATTGGATTGTTAGTATTATTAGTATTAAAGCAAGATACATAGTTTTGACACTAAATGCAAGTGAGTGTTATTGATTGTTGTCTAACTTTTGGACAAGAAATTAAATAAATGCATGCCTCACACTATTCATTTCTGTAGTACAGCTTATTATGGAAGCTGTACTACAGTGCAGGCAACCTCTCTGGATAGACAAATGTCTGCTCTTGACCATTTTTATCACTTCACCTCACACAGATCAGCTGTGACACAACTGTTTAATTCTATTTGTCTGTCTTTGTTCCTGTGCTCAGCTGTCCTTAATTGCCATCCATACAGAGAGAACGAGAGGTGGCACAGCTTGGCTGCAGGTTTCTATTGTTTTCTGTATCGAGGGCCCACCCATGCTCAACAATCGCCCTGTCTGACTGCTTGTCCACTTTCCTTCCTTCCTTCCTTAGTGACCCCAGATTGGCTGAGCTGAAATATTGCCATGGCAATGGGAGTTTCCCTAGTAGGGCCAAAGAGTTTGGCAAGAAAGATGACTTAAATCTTACCTGCACCCTTGAAAGACGCCGTGTGATGGGAGAGGAATTCTTGGAGGAAGAGGTTCAGGTTACAGGATTTTAAGTCCACATCCCATGACCGAATACCTGACAGCAAGAAAGTTAGAGGCTATACTGTCACATGGTGCAATGTGATAAAAGCCAACACATGTCCAGGGATTCACAAAACTGGCTGTTATAATTGTAGCTATCCCATAGTATATTTTATTTCAATATTTAATGCATTCAACCAAATCTGCTCTCTCTTTTTAACATAGTACAACGAGTATCATTGTATCATTGGAAATCTGTCATATAAACACGATAAAGAGTCTGTAGCATTTCCTTTCAGCTAATTATGCACATTAAAAACACAATGTACCATCTTATATTGTACATTTAAATGTATTTGCTGTTTTTAGCTGACAAGTGAGGAGAATTTGAGGTTTTTCTTTGAAACACGTGACAGTAAGCTGAATGTGGTTTTAGACTGCTAAAGACACATGATGAAAACTGAAAAACTGGAGGACACTATAGCAGACGATTTTCCCAATCTGTAGGACAAACAGTTGTTAAATTGTTTGTCCCTCACTATTTTTTATGATTAACTGATGAAGACATAATCTTTAGCTGCAGATGTACATTCAAAAAACTGGGCTGTTTGTTCAGTTCATGAAAAGTTGATGACATTTTTGAAGTACATAGCTTTCACCAGACTGTAATGAAATGTTCATTGGGCCAGTTAGCTACAGTGCAGGAATATGAGTCAGTCTGTTTTTCTATCTGTGTCTGTCCTCGTGGTTCTTCTTTAATTTCCCTATCTATCCTGTTTTACATTAACTGTCTGCTACACATGCTGGCTTCCATAAAATATCTACAGCTGCAAAACAGCAAAGCAATAAAACATAGACTGTAATGGATCGTTATGAGCATGCACTATCTGGTCTGCAGTATCCACAATTACAGCTGTGCATAAATGCACAAAGGTTAATGGGACATCGCTTACAAGTGGCTGTGTGTTGACTGAAAATCCCCGGCGCAACATTTCCCTCAAAGCTTGTCCTTACATAACTAAAAACTAAAGCTGAGGCGAAAGGCAAAGCACCCACTCCAGACAGCTTTTAATTATAATGTGTCCGGAGGGATGAGGGGGTGATGCTGATGGTGGAGTGTCGCCAGATGACGCATCCTCGGTCAGTACGGTGGGGAAAAATTGCATAAAAAAACTGCAGTGTGCTCAGTATATCACCCCCAGTGATGATTTAGGCAAGAAGAACTTGCAGGAAGCTGTTTTTTGGGAGGGGGTTTGTAATACAATTGTATAGCAAAAAGCAAAATGGCACACAGCAGCTATGGGACGCAGGCTCAAATAAACCTACCTCGCTCTATCTCCCTGCTGATGTGTTCCGTCTGCCTGAGGCGAGCGGTCCGTCCGATTATGATGAGCAGGGAGTATTTGTGGAGGCAGAAGTCGAGGTTTGCGGTAGCAGCGCGCTTCGGCTCCTCCTGGACCTCCCTCTCCAGCACCCGGCTGGACGCCATGTTGGAAAATTGCGCTTCTATGTGATGTCATTGAAAAAGCCTGACAGCGCCTTTTATTACAGGGATGACAGCTGCTGTGCTGGAATTCAGCCGCGCATCAGTGAATGGGCAGGAAGAGGCTGAATTATTGATCACACGTGGCAAATGGATCAATAAATATTTTTATTAATTGCGGATCCCATTGCAAATTACCTCCATGTATATTTTATAATATCCCATGCAATATTATTATACCGCAAAGGTGCAGCAGTAACACTCTACAGACCCTTGAATTCAAGTTCATTTATTGGTATTTTCATCTTACAAATCTATTTATAAACTAACTGTGCGGTATTTCCAACAATCAGGGGGAAAGAAATAAATATATTAAAATATTATGACCAAAAACGTCTTCCACAAGATGCCGCAATCATTAACACAATAATGTGACACAATAATTAACACGAACGAGAAAAAAAAAAATGAAAAAGACAGACTCACAAAAACCCTTATTCATAACAGTCAATGTTTATAAAGGCAAAAAAAGTCACATTCTACAGCATTTTATTTTCTATCACAAATGTATTTAACAGAAGCAGACCTTCCTGTTATTTCTCACATTCATCTTTTTTTATCAGCCCTGAACTCTTCCGTTATTTCTTGCACTTCTGTTATCTTTTTCTTTTCCTCATCACAAACATTTCAGAACATAGAAGTTGCAAGTAGTCCCCCGTGGACAGCTACACAGCGTGCCAATACGCGCGCCTTTACGCACGGCGCACGGCTCCCCTGCGTCACACTGAAAGGGTAACATAAAATTAGTATACTCTAGACAAAACATTGTAATTTTTTGCGATTTATAGAACTTAAAAATCTTGATTAGATAAAAGCAAATGTCTAAAAATGCTCATTTTTTTCTGACTGTTGTAAATTCAGAGAATCTTAAATAAGAAAATTAAATACTCTCTTCTTCGATAAACGAATTAATTCGTTGTCCTGAAATCTAACAGGTTTCGTGCTGTTTTATTTCTCATTTGTCTGCTTACCGAAGGTAACCATCCATGCTTTTTCTCCAAGGGCATCTCTTTGCTCCTCAGCTTCTCCAGAACTTCTTGCAATGCGTCAATCTGCACAGGGGGGGACAAATAGTCGTATTATCAAGAAACGTTTACTGTGGACTTTGTTTTTAAGAAAATTGTTGTTCAAATAATTTAAATACCCTAAATATAGAAAAAATCAACATCCTTCTTTACACAAATTAAATCGACTTAACCCACATCTCCAACAAAAGCACTCACCAAGTCTTTCTCTTGTTGAGTTTTCAGGGTGAAATCCAGCGAGCGCGTCTCCAATGAGGAGTCCTCTGCGCGAACGAGGTACAGGTAGGCGTAGCAGCAGGTGACCGCGAGGAGGAGAGTCCGCGCACTGACCATTGTGTACAGACACATACAGGAGGAGTCCTTCTCTTCAGCGGGTGGAGCTCTTTTCCAGTAGACAAACGCTTCTTTGAAGTGTGGAGGATGGAAGTCTTTGGTCCCCAGAAGCTGGCTTTATAGGCTCTTTGCAGATGCTGCTGACATCAGCCAGTCTTTGAAATATTCATGGAAACTTTGACATGGATGACACTGCTCGGCACCTTTGCATCTTTAACAGGAAGCGATAAGAGAAGATGAAAACCAAACGTCGATGTGAGACATTAAAATTTGTGATGATGAAACCAAAGAGTAATCAAACTCCTTTATCTAAAACTTTTTATTCCAGTCTTCCAATCAGTTTCAGTTAACTGATCCCATTGAATTCCCAACAAATCACATTTTTTCACCTGTTTCTGTGGCCTTTTTGGTTAATCAGATATCTGACTCACTGATGCGTCACATTGATGTGTCAGAATCAGAGTGAGAAATCAAGTAAAACAAAACAAAATCTGCATTTTGATTGCACAGTTATCGAAATAATAAAACAAAAAAGACAACAACAGAATTGTTTCCAACTTTTGAAAGTGGTGTTTTGCAACGCCTTGATAATTTCACTGAAAAATACAATTTACTGCGTGAATGAAATGCACAACAAGGAATCCACTGGGGATATTTTATGACTTGCATTTGACACTATAAATTACAGATTACCAATGAAAAAGTTAGGAATTTACAATATTATTGGGATAGCACACTCGTGGCGACAGTCATCTTGATGAAAAGGGTCAGTATGTGCAAACAAAATATTTGTTTTTGTGTAATTTATTATTTTTCTTTCATGTTTGCCATTGGTGAAAGATGCTCTCATTCAGAAAATACACCCTAAAAGGGTAGTTCTAAAAGGTTAATGCTTCCACCTATACTTTTTCAGTCAACAAATTGTGTTGTCTCCTTTTAATTCAATTCTTTAAAAAATAGTAATAATAGCAGAAACAAAAATCCTTAATCTTAAAGTTAAACTTTATTTATATCTTATTCTTATTTAACGATTTGCCCTTCTGATGTCACTGCTGTTCTGCAAAGTTTAAATCAGACAGGCTGACCAACACAGAGACCAATCTGTAATCAAGATCCAATTTCCTTTTGTAGGAATAACCTTAACCCTCGCCTTACCCTCCCAAGAGTAATTGGAATGAATATGTGTGGCTGTCAGGCTTCTGTTTACACACCAAACCATATTACTGACCCCCACATCACTGACAAATCTTTTTTACCCCATTTACCATGCTGGTCATGATCCCTTTCACTATGTTGGGAAAAAAAAGACACAGCAGACAGCACCTGAGGGCCCTGTTCAATATATAAAGCTTATATGAGTCATTCAGGTAGAATGGCAGCAAAGGATAAAGGGCTTTTGAGGGTTTTTTTGAAGGAGAGAACTGTAAAAATTCAAGTAATTCAAGTCGTTATACATGTATTTCCCTTGACAATTATTTTTTTTAAATAATAAATGTATTCAATATTCATTGTTAAAAATATTTTGTTGTTGCTGTTGTTGCTTACTTATACCGCGCGGGGGCGCGAGCGCGATTTGGAGGGCGGAAGCAATTGAACGAGCAACCGGAAGGTTATCTTGCAGTTTACAAGAGGTGTTGTGACTTTTCAACGTTTCTTTCTGTACGTCTGGGTAACAGCAACAGCAAAAATGTCCGAAAGAAAAGTATTGAATGTAAGTATATGAACTCTAAAATTCGTACTTCACTGCTGTTATTAAAAATACTATAGGACCAGAGCAGGTTGACGTTAGCATTGAAGCTAAGTGTGGCGTTTTTTATAGTTTCTGTTTAATTTAACTAAAAGCTGGTAGGTAGCGTTGCTTTTTCAAGTACTGTTACTACGATAGTGTGTATCAAGACTATATTGTAATAAAATTAGACATTATTAGTCTCATGGCTACAAGTTTGTAAGCTAACCTGTGTGTTTTGCTATCCACAGAAATACTACCCTCCGGATTTCGATCCGTCCAAAATCCCGAAGCTAAAGCTCCCCAAAGATCGTCAGTATGTGGTCAGATTGATGGCTCCATTTAATATGAGGTATGCTTGTCTTACCCACGTATATCTAAGAAGTTGTTTCTACATTCCTGGTTACACTACTGAAGTTTAACTTTCTTACAATGAAATGCAGCTGATGTTGTAAAGGATGCTGTTATGAATATACAACCAAACAACATGTGAGAAGGCGAACAAAAACGCCCCCAGCAGCGTTATGAATTGACTGGTATCAACAGTTGTGGTCAGACATATACACTCATTATGGTCATGACTGTCATGGTAATTTTGGGCTTTTAATGATTTAATTGAACCGTGCTTTTTTTTTCATTTTTTCATTTTATTTTTTTCAAGATATTAAGCTTCTGGAATGGCCCCAGCTTCAATCCGGTTGAAAATTTGTGGACTACGTTTAAAAGTCAGTTTTCTGCTAGGAGACCAACCAATTTAAATTAACCCTACCAGTTATGCCAAGACGAGTGGTCAGATATCCAGCAAGAATTATGCCAGAAGCTTGTTGATGGCTACCAAAACAGTACAGCAACTTGCTCTAGGGATGTTTAATCAAGCATTGTGTGTATATATTTGAGTCTGTATGTATGCTTTTGATCCAATGTGGATCTAAAATCCAAAATAAATTAAAACATGTGCATCCATTTTTTTTTTTTCCATTTTCTAAAGTCATTAAAAATGTATGCTGTGCAATCATTGAAAGCCTACAATTACCATGACTTTCATGCTCATGACTAGTGATGTAAACTTCTAAACAAAACTGTATGTATAGTGCTTTTTACTCTTACTGAACATGCAAAGCAATCTTTAGAACACATTCACCCACTCAGACACAGCCACTGTGAGCCTTTATAACATTAGTAACCCGGGACCTCATGACTGTTTGCATACTTCGGTTCACATCAGTTTCAGAGATTTAACAAATAGGATTTTAAACAGTGGGACGTGTTTAAAAAAGTAAAATCTACTGTTCTTAATAACTCTGGTAAATGACCTTCATCCAGCACATAATATTTTAACATTTTTTCCAGTTTCAGAAACAATGAGAGTATAACAGCTGATGTCATGCTCTTGGAATGACTATATGACACAAACATCGTATTTTTCAAGTTGTTGGGAGAAGGTAGAGCTGTTGTAGAGCTTTTTTTCCAAATGGAGACTTCCAGGTCCAGTTTAGTCATGGCCTTAATATATATTTCTGCTTTTTAGTGACTGGAGAGTACAGTTACAATTACTCCTGTCACTACAGTGTCATCATTTCTTCTACTTTGCAGGTGTAAAACATGCGGTGAGTACATCTACAAGGGGAAGAAGTTCAATGCACGCAAAGAGACCGTTCAGAATGAGACGTACATGGGACTGCCTATCTTTCGTTTCTACATCAAATGTACCCGCTGTCTTGCTGAAATTACATTTAAGGTAAGTGTGAATGATCTGATCATCGAAGTTGCAAGAGATATCTCAGAGATATCCCTTATATTGGGCATAAAATACCCGTTGACAATCCTATATCTTATGATGATGTCATAGACTGACCCGGAGAACACAGACTACGCCATGGAGCATGGCGCAACGCGAAACTTCCAGGCAGAGAAACTCCTTGAGGAGGAGGAGAAGAGAATCCAGCAGGAGAGGGAAGAAGAGGAACTGAACAACCCCATGAAGGTCAGTGTTTTAAAAGTCATCCACTGTTCTTACTTGAATTGGCGCATGAAACACAGAATGAATGGTTTCCCAATCCTCGACCAGGTGCTGGAGAACCGCACAAAGGATTCAAAGTTAGAGATGGAGGTTTTGGAGAACCTGCAGGAGTTGAAGGAGCTGAATCAGAGACAGGCTCTGGTGGACTTTGAGGGAATGATCGACCAGTACAGAGAGATGGAGAAGAGGGAGCGGGAAAGGGAGAAAGAGGAGGATGAGCGTGAAATGAAGTGAGTTGTGCATGCTCAGAAAAATGGTCTGTGTAAGAAAAAAAAAAAAAAAATCGATCTCAAGCATGTTTCATATTTAATTGAAAATGTGTTTTGCTCTAATATCTAATACATAGTTAGAACTATATGTGGAAATTAAAGTGGCACTGTGCTTTGTTCAACAGGGAGATGTTGGAGCGCGCTCTCGTGAAAAGACTCAGAGAGTCTGACTCTGATTCAGAAACAGAAGAAGAGAGCAGCAGCAGCAAACAGTCAGACAAGTCCAGCTCAGACAAACCAACAGACATCCTCACTGCTGACAAACCAACAGAGGCAGAGGTCTGTATAGCCACCCACATGTGATGTATCTAAATATCTGTCAAGATTATTTAGTCATAATCCTCAAGGTTTCAGTGAGTGCCTCTTCATTTTCCTGTTTTACCTCCAATGTTTTAAAGTTTGAATAAAGAACTATGATTTTGTTTTTATAGTTTAGAGTCTGGAGATCAATATATTGGGCTGGGTTTTCATAAACATAGTCACCTAACATGACATATGTGAACGTGATCCAGAAATACAGCCGTCTTCTGTGGGCCAAACCTAACTTAAAATTGACTGAGGCAAAGTGAAAAGCAACAATGCTGAAAAGGTTTTAGAGCAACATATTCTTCCATCCAGACCGTGTCTTTCTGGGAGGGCTTTGCATATTTCAGCAAGACAACAAACTATTAATAAACTATTACAGCAGCATGGTATTGTAGTAGAAAAGTCCAGGTGCTGAGCTGGGCTGTTTGTGTTCATCAGTGGAAAACATTTGGACAATCATGAAATGAAAAATATGGCAAAGACTGCTGAGCAGCTAGAATCTCTTATCAGACGAGAATGAGACAAAATTCCTCTCCTAAAAGTCCATCAGCTGGTTGCTAACAAACTACTGTTAAAAGACGAGGTGATACTACACAGTGGTTTTCAGTTTAAACGTTAAATATGATGTTCTATGTTCTGTTTTTCATTTACATTTTACACACTTTCTCAGCTTGGTTGGAAGTGGGTTTATATGTAAGGTTGTGTCAGTTAAGGCCAGTGACTTTCACAGTGCTCATGGTCTTTAAATACAGAATTCCACAATCACAATGTACGTAATGAGAATTTTCTATGTGTTGCTGACCGAAAAGCTTTGGGCTGTATTTTCCTCATCCTTTCTACAGGGAGCTTCAGCTGGAGGAGCAAAGAAGGCCAAGGTGGAGAGCTGGGAGAGGAGTGTCGGGACACTGGGTGGTAAAGGAGCATTAGGTTCACTGGTTGTCCGAAAGAAACCAGCAGTGACTGTGAGCAAACCCAGTTCAGTAACGGAAACTGCTGCTCCTATCTCACAAACAGGTAACACATCGGTATCCTGCACACTTTGACCTCTTTTATTTGAAGTCTCTGGCATTTTGTACTTGACTTTTGTTTTTCTCTCACCAAACTATGTCCTTCATGTTGGTACTTGTTCACATCTTTAATCAAAAGTTAGCTTTTTCTTCATTGTAAGGCACAGTCTTTGTTTGTCTTGTTTTTCAGATTCAAAGCCAGCGACAACAGACTCCACAGACGCTTCTAAACCCGTCACCACACAAAATGGGTCATCATCCCTCAGCCTGTTGGGGGCGTATTCAGACAGTGACAGCAATGACAGCGAATGAGAACAAGATGACTCAAGTGACTGACATACAATTGTATGAATGATGCAGAAAGGAATACAGTGCTTAAGCCCTGTTTGTGATGCTGTACAGATATTGAAATCTCATATAAATCAGCTTAAGGATTTTTTTTTCCCCCCCTAGTTGTTTAAATCCAGTCAGATCCACAGAAAAATGGGTCCGTTTGTCCTGTGACTATACCACCTGTATATTTTAATGTTTATTAAAATGTCTGTACTGTTTGTATGTAGCATTTTTTTAAACTTAGTCTCTTAAAAGCATATTATAATTCTGGTGTTTCCAAGCCAGCAGAGACACATATGTGCATGTTTGGGTTATTTCTCAGCTTGTCCTTGGTCTCGACCTAAGAGCCATCCAGGTCCAGGAGGGGGCATCCTAGTCTAGTCCCCAAACCAATTCAACTGGCATCCTTCATTGTGGAACAGTAGATGTTCTGCTGTTGTAAATGAAGCTCCCCACCTTGCCTCAAAGGGAGAGCCAGACACCTTTCAAAGGAAGCTCATTTTCAACATTTCACCACAAAGCCAAGATAAAAGTCAGTAAATCAAATTGATTTGTGTAGTGTTTTTGTTCCCCCACGGATGGGATTAACTGGATTTAACTTATTTCGTATACATAAAGTGACTCCACCTCAGGCAGCCAGCATTATTAAAAATCAAATAACATACTGTAGTCTAACTCTCAGATCCCAAAACCGATTTAATAGTTGTGGTCAGATATTTAGATAGACACATCATGGGCATGAATGTCATAATAATTTGGGGCTTTGAATGACTTATTTGAACTTTTCTTTTACCTGGGTGGAATTGTTGCACAGCATCTTTAATGATCTTTGTTAAAGTTTCATCTTTGCCATACTCCTCCGCTAGCCATCAACAAGCCTCTGGCAAGATATTTGATCACTGTTTTTGGTAGAATCAGTAGAGTTCAATGAAATTTGCTAATTTCCTCACACCAACCTGGCTTTTAAGCAGTTCACAAATTTCCAGCAGGACTGAGGTTTTGTCTTTGGGAAGGCCATTCCAGAAGCTTAATTTTAGCCTGCTTTTTCCGTTCCCATAGGACCATAGTCCTCTTGGAACACCAACTGTGTCTAGCTTTTGAGTTGAGGTGAAGTAGAAGAATTTGGAGGTAGGCCTAGTTCTTTGCACTTTGTGAAATGAACTAGTTCAACTGACAGCAAAACAGCTCCAGAGAATGAACCACCATCATTTACATTTGGTACCCTACAGTGTTTTTAGATTTAAAAGTCTCACCTCTACTCCTCCAAACATACCTCTTGTAATTGTGGCCAGATAGGTCAGGCTTTCTCTTGCCTGACAATCCATTTTTTTTCCCAGAAGGCATTTGACTTGTTCATGTGGTCAGCTTCACATTTCAGTCAAGCTTGAAGGTGTTGATTTTGGAGTAGCGGCATCTTTCTTAGTCAGCACCCTCTCCGTCTACAGATATGTAAAACACTCCTCGCTGTGGACCGTGACACTGTGTTTCAGCAGTTTCCAGGTCATGGCAGGCATGAGCCTAGGTCCTTCTTGGGTTGTTCCTAACATCTTAACCAATTTTTTTCTCATCTGAGGATGACAATTTTGGTCTTCCTCCAGTCCTTGGCGATTACGTACAGCTGTTTGAAGTGAAAATCTTGGAATATGCAGTTATTTTGAAGTGGTTCCAAAATACCTTTGCCTCTTTTATGCAATTTTCTTCCTTATTTCCTTGGAATTTTCCATTGTTATGAGAATTGGTCAATCCAATGTGTGCTGTCAAATAAATCTTTTATATGCTGGCAAAGAGAAACTAGTTGTAGTCGATTGTGATCACCAATGAGGACTTAATAGGCCTTGGCCTCGTCAAGTTATTAGATGCTGTAGAACCTTCAAACACCACTTATTAAAATACATGGTGAGTGTATTTATATATGTAGGCTGTATGTATATTTTTGACCCAGTGTGGATTAGAAAAAGCAAAAATAGATTTTAAAAAAATTCACCCAATTTTTGTTTTTAAAAGTAATTAAAATTGTATGCAGTGCAATCATTTAAAGCCCAATTCAAAGTTCAAAGATAATCTAAAATATAGCATATATTAACAATGTTGCAGGTTAAAGTTCACAGTTATATCTCACACACTCTTCAGTGTGGAAAACAGATGAAAAGCAAAATATTCCACGATGGCGGGGATTATTCACAGCGCTGCATCTTAAACAGTGGATTAGGCAGGGTTCGTATGACTTTAATGTCGACTCACAAAAATAATGAACAAATAAATAAATAAATAAATAAATAAATGTGTGTCCTCCCCTTTAATCCAGTCCGCCGTGGCTCTGAGTGGTGTGTCGGAGACTGTCTGCTCCAGTGTCTCCTCTGGTCCGGCTAGCATTAGCTGTCTGACCTGCTTGGCTCCGAAGCAAATTTTAGCGATTGTATTTGTTTTACTTTGAGGCTGGACAGCATTAACACTAAAACCCGGATGGTAACCACAAAGACATAACTGGAACGGGTAACCGTCAATGCAAAGAAAAAGGGTGAGCCTAAAGAAGTAACGTTAGCAGAAACTGACGGTAGCTGCTACTCGGCTAACTTAGCATAGACATATTAACACTGCAGTGACTCATATTTAACTGCACAGCTCATTACTCCAACTCATAACTTCTTAAACTAAAAGACAATGGGATTCGTTAGCTGTTAAGCTCTTTAAGAGTATTTTTTAGGAGGGAAATGCTCCCCTTAATCCAGTGTTATGAGAAAGTGATTGATTGAACCCCCTTAATTTACAACCTAATGCTAACTAGCGATTGTCAGTGGACGCTGAGCTCTGCTTTGCTGTTTATTAAACTAGAGGAAATCTTATGCAAGCTAACCACATGGGTTCAAGATTAGGGGTTAATCTTGCCTAACCTGTTGAGTATATTGTTGTAACAATAGCTCTTTGTTGTGGGGGTGACTTTGTCAGGGAATATTAAAAACAAAGGTGTCCAAATGTAGCAGCTGAAGTGGCCAATTTAATAATCACTAAACAGCCCCTGTAGTGTGATATGCGATCTGTTTACTACTTCATCCCCACAGATCCATGGCAAAGTGGCTGAAGGACTACCTGAACTTTGGCAGCAGGCGTGATCCTCCACAACCCCCGAGGCCAGATTACAGCGAGAGCGAGATTTTGAGGGCCTACAGAGCTCAGAAGGAGCTAGATTTTGAGGACCCGTACCAGCACACTGATAAGGAGCATCAGAATGGGGGTTTCGGCTCCTGTAATGCCACTGTGAGCCTTCCCTCTTTCCCTGCATTTGGTTCAGTGCTGCCTAATGGTGTAGAGGTATGACTTGGACTTTTTTTACAGTCATGCGCAGATGCAGCTTATGTTCCCTCCCCAAAAAAGCCATGTGTCCCTACATAAATTGCCTCACAATGACCACTTTTAAATGCACATGCTCCAAAAAAGATATGTGCATGTTTGGGTGATGTTTGATTCATTATCTAATGGGTTCTCTATCCATGTCTTATATTTAGGTAAAACTCGTGTCTCCAAAACACAGACTGATTAAAGTGGACTCTCAGGAGTTTGGTCGCTGTAAAGTCCCTCTGAGCCCTGTGACTGTTCAGGAGGAACCTGTAAGCATTGTTATTTCAGACAATCACAATCTCAAAACACTTAGGTCCAGTGTCATTGCATTTCATTTGTGTAATTCGCTTTGTTTCTATCCCCCCACTAAGGTGGTTCCCTCTGCCCCAGCAGCGTCAGAGGCCGACACAGATTACTCTGATCCTTTTGACGCACATCCACACCCAAGAGCCAGAACAAACTGGGAGCCCAAATCTGCACCAGCAGACTGCTGCAGTTACATGGAGCCATTTGAGGCCCAGCGAATCATTTCAGGTTTGCTCTACATAAAAGTTGCTACTTGTATATGGTGAAATACTTACTGTACAATAAATAATTCACATTTATTGTGCATTTTATGGAGGTACAAGTGTTTTGGGAAGAATTACTTACCTAATTCTTAGAAGGGGTAAAGGTGAAAAGTTTTCACTGTCTATGTGTCCTGTGCAGAACTACAGCACAACATGATGGCCAACCGGTCTGGGAGTGGAGATGGCAGCCAGCTATATGACAACCCTTATGAGGAGAAGACTCGGCACCACCATCGAGCTGGTCCGCCTCAGAAGGTTGAGGGTGGGGTGATAGACAGCAAGGAGAGCAGGCTGCCTCAGGATGACGAGAGGCCGGCTGATGAATATGACCAGCCGTGGGAGTGGAAGAAGGACAACATCTCTAAAGCCCTAGCAGGTAAATTTGGGATTTCCTGGTACTACAGTTCTGTAGCTATTTGTCTTTGACTTATCATTTTCTCTCTGTGTGCCCATAGTTCAGTTTGAAGGGACAGAAAGAGAGCGATCACGAGGTCAGACAGAACAGTCCAGGCTTACCATGACAGGCGCCACATCAGAGGCAACTACACTCCGTCTTGTAGGTGACACTCCTTCGCTCTTGGGAGAGAGGGTGGATCCATCTCTGCCGCTTGAGAAGCAAGTGTAAGTTGAGATTCATAGTCTTAACCTTTGATGTTGGCTCTACTAGTTTTCTTTTTCTTTTTTTTATTCTACTTCCAATAAATAGCAGTCTTTCTTGCACAACATACCCTTCAACTTTCATCATGCTTCTAAGTAATTAATTGTCTTTCGTTTTTAAGTGAAGTTCCTCAAAATCTTTTTTTTTTTTTTCTTCAAAATGGGGGGGAAAGGTCATTCAAATAAACCAAAACAAAAAATGGTCATGAACTTAAACCAGTTCAAGAAGTCCATCATGTACTTTGATTCTATGGGAGGAAACAACGATAAAGCATGTGAAATATTGTTTGAATACCTGCATGCATCGTCTTGCTTAAAAAAAAAAAAAGAAGTTCGCAGGTTTAGTTTGTTTTGTTAAGTTTCTTTACATTGTGTGTGTGTGTGTGTGAGAGACAGACAAAGTAAAAGCCAGTACTTGTTAGGCTACAAAGTGTTTAGTTTCTGTTGTTGTAAAGGGAAATTTTATGAACTGACAGCCATCCCAGACGAAATGAACTTCATAAAGGAAATGCCTACAACTTAACGACTTGATAAATTCATCCCAGCTTTCAGTTTTTTTTTTTTCTTTAAAAAAAAAATTGAAACATGCAAAACTTGGCTTAAGAACAAAGTCCGACCTGTGTGACTCACAGAATAAATCAGAAATGTCATGATTCAGATGTCTGGAGGCTGGAGCTTTGCATTGGCGCTCGCATTTGCATCTGCAAAACACAACCAACCGCACTCGGCTTGGCTTATTTTCTTTTTTTATTTGATTATAAAGAAATTGTGGCGATTACTGTCACATGTTTGGTGTTGTCTTGTCTTTTGTCAGTTTCTGCATTTCATATCCTAAACGTGATGGGTTACCATCAGCAACAACAAAAGGAAAACAAATATTTTAAGTTCAAGCTGATATAAAGCTGGCTGATATGCACTTATGCCCATTGCTGTAAACAATGCTTGCTATGTATGAAATTTTGCAAGTGGTTTATGAAAAGATTCATTCAGTTATGACTTTATAAAATGTTTAGCTTTATGTTATGCTGACCTCATGCTTGCCTGCAGGTGGTACCATGGAGCCCTGAGCCGCGCTGAGGCAGAGAGTCTGCTGACTCTGTGCAAGGAGAGCTCCTACCTGGTGAGAAATAGCCAGACGTGCCGAAACGACTACTCTCTCTCCCTCAGGTAAACAGGAGTGTCCCTGAATGCTTTGGTGTGGAGTGCATCAAAAAGAAGGAGAAAAAGGGGGAAAAAACCCTTCATGTTGTCTTACATTAATATCATCGCAGTCTGTTTAAGGGTAATTATTCCCTTGTGTATTACTTGGCACTGTGCCTTTCCCATATTTATGTGATCTGGTCCCCCCCACGCACCCACCCATTTGGGTATTGTTGCACATCATTTTTCTAGTTGCTCTGTTCTCACTTGGTCACAACAACTTTTTTTTTTCCCAGCTTTTTTCGCTCCGCAAGTGTCTTTTTTTTAGTCTCTTTGATAACCAACATGGAAACAGCTGCTTGGAAAAGATCATAGGCATGCTGGGAATTGCTCCCAATCTCACATCTGTATTATTTTGAAGCAGTGAGCTGAAAGAGCACAGGAATTTCTTTGGACTGCAGTGCAATGTTTTACCAAAATATTTGTGGATTCTCTGAGCATATGTGTGCTTAAACCACTGATCAAATCAGCAAATTAGCAAAAGGGAGGGAAAAAAAGTGAAATGCAGCTGCAAAATGGAGGAAAGGAAACTAGAACAAATTGCTGCCAAAGCCCTGTTTTGGTAATGTGGTAGAATCTGATCTAAAATATTGTTTTGATGGAAGAAAGCCAGATGTGTAAAAGCTCGAGCTGAATTTTGCATTCAAAATAAAAACGTATTTTACAGATACTCTAATTTGCCTTCATACCACATGCGTGTTGGATTAAGTAAGGGTATTTCTAGAAGGTGATGACATGACAAATACAAGGGAAAAGAGAGGTGCAGGAAAGACCTGTTTGAATTTAAGATGTTGTCTTTAATGATTGCTATCTTTACCACCAACGCACCAACAAAATTACGGGAAGAGGAACCCAAGCTTCTCTAAACGATGATTTTGGCCATTGTTTTTATCTTGGATCCCTGAACGTCACTTTGCAGAATGAATAAGTTAACATTAAAGTTGTTTCTGAGGGTGCATAGTGAGATGAACAGTACATTTATTGTATTAATCAGATTTTCTGTTTCACAGACATTTGAATTGAATACCTATAAATGATTTTAAAACACAGTATTTTTATACATCCAAGTGCATCGCGTGAATCTTTATGTTAGAGGAGGAAAAATGAAGGCTTTTTATTTATGTTTGACATCAGTTTCAAAGTTTGACATTTAGAGATTGAGGCTCGGTTATATAAACAGTCAGCTGTGATTCACAGTGAGAAGGAATAAAACTGTCGGCAATTCATACCAAAATAATATGCACAGATGCTGACTCCTGGTTGAATGACAACTCTCCAGTTCCCTTTACAGTCTTTTTTGTTGTTGTTGTTGTTCCTGTTGAAACTTTTTAATTAAGCAAAGCTGAATGGGCTGATTGTGTGCAGCCCACCCTGAGCAATGATGATAACACAATTGATATGTTGATCTGAGACTGCAGGAATACTTCCATCACAGAAACCTGTGTGGCACTCCGATTGTTGTACGAAACACAACATGACATTTTTTCCAGGTGCCAGTTTTGATAATTATAAGGTCTTAAAACATTCTGTAATGCTGCTGCACACACGCAAACACACACACACACACACACTTTCATTCTCAGTCTTTCAGTGTACTAATTAACATTCCTGTCAGGCAAGTTGAGGCTCATCTGCATTGTCTCTTTATTGTCAGGAGCTGCAAAGGCTTCATGCATATGAAGTTCACCCAGTCCCCAGACGGCCGCTACGTCCTCGGAGAGAACAGCCCTCCATTCTCGACCATCCCCGAGGTCATCACCTACTACACGACACACAAGCTGCCAATCAGAGGAGCCGAGCACATGTCCCTGCTGTATCCTGTCCCAGTGCAGACCCTCTGACGGTGACATACACATCCTGATTTTCCTGGTGCTACTGAATATATTCTTCTATACATATATATTCTTAGTATTTACCTATTTCTACCCGTGTCCTACATGCTATGACACTGCCATTCTACCTGCACAGCTTGCAAGAGATTGGACCATCTGGTGCCATCTTTTCTGTTTTTACTTTAATCCCTGTATCTACACTGGCCGCTTACAAGAGAGCTCTGTGCTTAAGGAATCTGTGAAACAGTACATCACTGAAATCCCTCTATTTATCTGTCATGGACTCTTGAAAGTCAGCAGTCGCTGATAATAGGATTGTTAGCTGAGTACTTTCACCTCACAGAGGAAAAAGACAAAATCTAGTCTCAAGACGGTAGAATTTATGTAATCTTGCATGGAGTTTTGTCTTTATTGCTGTCAGATGTGAAGCAGACTTAAAGAATATTATTGGTGGGGTCATGGGGACCTTAGCTTGTGCCAATAATCCCGTTTTCTGTTTGTTTTTTCATGTCACATGAATTTCATGTTTTTTAAACTGACAAAAAAGGTCAAAGTGATTGGTGCTCTGGCGTGAGGGTTGAGAACTAAGTTTAAAAGGTTGGAAATGCAGTTGAAATCATGCTGTGACTACAAGCAGCATTGTTGTTATATTTTTTAAGTGTTAGTTACAATTATGAACCAAACACTACATATTTAAGCCGGACCATCTCTGCGCCCCGGGGTTTTCTCTCTGCGCGTTTCAGAGGCCCGCCAATGTTACTTGATGCTGTAGCCGTTTTGCCCTGCAGTGTTCTTGGCTCCTCTTGTTAATGTGTGAACAACACAAAGTTGGCTGCGTCACACAATAACAGACTCCTGCAATACTAGTTTAGAGAATATTAACTACAGTATTATACTGAAAGCTTGTGGCTTTGTGAACATGATTATCAAAGAAGCTTTGGTAGTTTAATTACTGTGCTATTTTATAAAATTTTAAAACCCTGTAAAAATAAAGGTTGTGGTGTTTTCAATTTGTCTCTGCATTCTTTTTTTCTTCTTTTTTTTAATTTAATGTTTCATATGAGCTTCATAATGACTCCAGGTAAGGGGAGGTAAATTAAAATTTGGAATTGAATTAAAGGTAAGTTCAAGTTACTCCTCCAGCACACAGTTTAGCTTAGAAAATTACACAAGCTTCTTTTTTCCCAGATGGATTGATGGATTAAAAAAAAAAAAAGAAGACAAGAATATGGTGCACAAGTTCAAATTTATTTTGGATTTTTTTCTAATCCACACAGTGTCAAAATTTAACAAGTAAAATTGGTAGGATTCCTTGACGCTGAATATTTTTTTTTTTTTCTTTCTTTTTTTATTTTAAGCAGTCCACAAATTGTCAACAAGGTTGAGGTCGTGGCTTTGGTAAGGAAATTCCGGATGTCTAGTGTTGGTCTGCTTTATCAATTTATGTGTGATTACAGTCACAGTCCTGTTGAAACACCCAGTTGTTGTTTGTTTGTTTTTTAAGTGCCCTTTCTCACTGTCCCTCTTCCCCTCTGTTTTTCTTTTCGTTCATCTTTCTTTCTCCCTTTCTTGTCCCCCAGCCATGTCTGTCCTGTCTGTAACAACTGAAAATAAAATAAATGACAACAACAAAGGTCGATCAAATGGACCAATATGGCAAGGCTGCGATGATTTACTTTCTACTTTGTTAAGTAAATCCGTTGGGTATCTTTGTTGGCCTTCAGACATCAATTCTGACGGCTAAAGAACCAAACGGGACAGGCAAAAGGAAAAAAAAAAAAGGAACACCCAGTTGTGTCCAACCACCACCACCTTACCTGATAGCTGTAAATGTTTGTAGGTTTGACAGCCTCACCTTGTCATTCTAGTCAGATAGCTCAATCTTTGTCTCGTCTGACCATCAAACTTTTCTTTAGGAGGTTGTCGACGACTTTGTGTGGTCAGCTACAAATTTCAGTCGAGCTTTTGGACAGTAACCGATGTCCTCTCATCTGACGATAACAGTTTGGGTCTTCCAGTCCTGTATAAAGTGGTGATACATCTGAATAACTTGTATTTATGCACAATTGTTTGACAGTTGTACATAACTACATATCTTAACAATGTTTTACATGTTGGAATATGCAGTTGTTTAGAAAGAGGCGCTTCCATCTTGTGCAGTTTTTCGTCTTAGCTCTTCACAGAGTTCCTTGGACTTTCCCGTTGTTGAGTATTGATCAATCTAGTGAGTACAGCACTCACTAAACTTTTTATACTGATGATTTTTTTTATGACTGATAAGTCAGTCACAATCACTGATGAGAAATTAATTTGCCTTGGCAAGGACAGTTGTCTGGACTGAAGAAATTAATCTAAATTTGTGCACCTAATTCTTGTTTTTTTAAAGTCAGGGAAAAAAATGTTCAAAGGAATCATGATATTCATGCCCATTTGGAGTTTATGTAAACAAAAATATAGTAACTGAAGCTTTAGTATTTTTGGAGTTGAAGTATGAGCGCTAGTTCAAGTTAAATGTAGGTCTTATCTCAAATTGCAGCTGTTCACTGCCAATGACAAAGTGAGAAATTTATGCGAGCAGCAAGAGGGAGACCATCTCGCTTTGCCAAGCACATTCAAGATAGGCAGGTATACTGTCACCTGTTACCACAGCAACCAGCAGGTATTGGTGTCAACACAGAAAGCTGCTACCACAGCTGCAGAACAGGTAAGTATGGCTTTAAGGTAACTGACAAAGTACTGTTATATGCTAAAGCTAATTGTGTGGATTGGTTTCTGCTATTTATAGTGTAAGCAGTTTTGGAAGGGTATAATGCACTTGGCTTTGTAATGGTAGTTACAGACAAAAAAATTATACAAAAGTAGTAAAACTTTCTCATTTTGCCTAGACAACAAATCAGGCTTGTTACACTACTTGGAAAAAGTCTTGAGTCATCCCTAATGCGTTATGTTTTGCTTCCAAGCAGTCAGACTTTTGGTTGTTTTTCAAAAGTGATTTCGAGCAACAGCTGATGAAAAGATTTTCATTGGGAGCGACAATCCCTACAGTGGAGATGGAAGAAGAAGAATTGTTCCCCAGGCTTTCTGAAGGTCTTTAAAAGTGGATCATGGATCATTCAAGCAGAAAAAAAGGCACCAAACTGAAGGGTTGAATGTGTGTTGTGGCTAAACATATCAGACAACTTAACAAAAAAACAATTTTAAATATTATCTTTAGACACTTATTATAAAAGCCGGTAATTTGTTCCCATTTCTTTAGTTGGTTCTATGAAAAAAAAAGCCAAAGAGAACATAGTTTGACAGGCATAAAATAACATTTTTGCACCGACAAGGTGATTCCCAATGAACTATTGGCCAAAAACTTGGCATATCTCAGCATAGTGTGTAATGTGTTCTTAAAAACCTTTAGGAAACTGGACAATGGGCGGACAAAAGAATTGCCAGGCCTAAAATACTATCTGCAGTAGATAAACAGTATCTGAAAGACATGTCTTTAAGAAATAGGGAAAAATCCAGCAGTTGCCTGAAAAAGGACCATATGGATCTGACTCATGACCGATCAGAAACGGTCTTCGTGGAAAGAATGTCAAGTAGTTATTTTTTTTTAGGAAGTGAAACGAGGAGAAAAGAATCAGAGTTTGGAATTTTTAAGCTGACAACAACAACTGTATGTACAGTAAAGGTCATCAGAGAGTTGCAACAGTGAGTGCCAGCAGTAAAACATCTGTAGAACATAGCTCTGTCATCGTTTGGGGCTACATTTCAGCCAGCGTTGATGGAGATCTTAACAAAACGGACTCAGTTATGAACACAGAAAAGTATTGTCAGGCTTTGATCCATCATGCATTACATGGAAAGCATCTGATTGGCAACAGCTTGATTTTTCAAGATGATAATGATCCCTGTCAATGAAGTAAAAGCCTACCTGGATAGAAAAACACAATGTTTTGGCTTCTTGAGCCAAAACCTCAACATTACTGAAGCGTTGCAGGAACATGTTGATAGAAAATAGAGCAAAAGTTAGCCAACATCTAAAGAAGAGCTTTGAATACCCTTCAAGAACACTGGAGAACTATACCAAAGTCCTTAACAATCATCCAGACATTGTATAGTCATCTTTAGGCAACTAAAAGTTATGAATCCCAAGCAGCTCAGGTTCAACAGACTACCATTATGAGAATGATCGACCAGAACTACTGACAAATGTACTGTCTCAGATATAAAGGTATGTGGTTGTGATTGAGAAACTCTCTTTTGTTACAGCTGAATCATTTTAGCAGCAAAGTGTTCTCCCAATTGCAAAAAGTGTTTCCATGGCGACTCGGATGCAGCAGTTGGCTCAACCCAAACCGAACCGACTAAGATATCCAGACCGGTAGGTCTGAATCACACCCTTTAACGAACCTCTCTGCCTTTGTCGCCTTCTTTTTCTCAAATGGGCTCTTTTCTGTTTTCCAGTCGGTCTGTTTACTGGCTGGATAAGCTTCCACCAGAAAGGAGCAGATTAACCACTAAAATTGGTCTGTGTCCCAATCTTTTCCTTTTTTCTTCTCTTGGCAAACTTGATCTTTGCTGCCTTTTTGTAACACCGTGCATAATTGTTATTTTGTTTTCAACAGAGTTAACCCCCCGCTGGTCAGACTTGTGCATAAGTAAAAAGTTCTACAATCAAGTCACGTAAATATAATAGACTTCTAATAAATGTGCGACCCATTTTGGGCAGTTTCTTAATAACTTTATGTTTTTTTCAGAAACATTTATGTGCTCTCTTATGTACGATGAGAGTCAGTTTCCTAGTTTCTTGTTCCTTTTTATAAGTTCTTAATGTTAGATTTTCCCACAGCTTTGTCACCCTGTCCCCATTAAGATCTCTTATGTTGTACTAATATTATTAGCAAGATAGATAGTACCAGTAAACCGAGATAAGAAACTTGTTTGATTGGATTCAAGTGATGAAACTTTCATCATCAGTGTTTGCAATCAGAGCTCTCAGAATTTTCTGTGTGCACATCTGCAGCAGAGTAAAGTGCAGACCTTCGTGAAGCCTGAAGGTTACGAAGCCTTCCCTTTAGAGGCCTTGGCCCTGACATAACGAGAAAACCTATTTATAGTAATTTTCTTGGCACTACACATGTCACAAACATACACGTCAAATTAGGCGGTAGCTAAACTCTACCTGCAAGACTTTTTTTTTTATAGCTCTCTCCATCTTTATGTCCTTCCTCAGAATTTCTCCCATATGGGAGGTCAGTGAATGGGCTCTTAAGGCCATCCCGTCCAAAAGGGTGTGTCATTTGGCTCAACCTCGGGCGCCGGCAGCTGGTTGGCAGCCCGCCCGCCCGTTGTTGGTCCCTGTGAGTAACACAAACTATTTTCTGAATGAAAAAAAATGAATATGTGGTGCATTGTTAGATGACTGCTAGTTTACCATACCTGCCACAAAGTCTTTTAAACTCCACAGCCTACTGTGTTAGTTAGGCCAGAATATCCGGTATTTAAAACGCTTGACCAAAACTTTAAAATATATTATATAAATATATTATAACTTTCCACAGAGCCCTCTGGTGTTTTTTACTGGTTTTGTATTCTGAAAGCATGAATAAGTCCAGGTGTTTTGCGGTTGGCTTTGACTTTCCCTCCAAGGAAAGTTAGGATGATCAAAGTTATTAACTTTCCTAATCCTGAGACGTGTGATTGCCTGTACAACCTTTCAACTTAATTTATCTAATCAGGTGTGATACATTTCAATTAAAGGTGTGTGACATGACTATAAATCCATGTTTCATATGGACAGGATGAAAAATACCTGACTGACACCATTCTTCTTTGTGTTTAATAGGCTTATTTACAAATTTGATTCCAGGTAAGCAGAGGCATACAGACAGCTGTTGCCACTTCACGGATCTGCCAGCTCGCCCAGCCAAAGCGAAGGCAGGTTCTGGAGAAATCCAGGCACAAATCTAAATATGCACAAGTAATCCACCTGCCCTCTAAAGCATCGGCACACATAGAGCTACTCGCCAGTAAGCCTTTTTTTTCCACCATGCAATTTTCACCTGCTTGCTTTTCTTTGTCTGTCTAGGCTCTCAGTCATCTAGGTGATGGTTCTCTAGACAGCTTGAAAAAGGCAACTGGACTTCTTTAGATTATTGAAGTAGTTCTACTTCTTGTCCATGGGGGTTCTTCTGAATACAAATTTGTTTTTAGAATTGAGTTGCCTTTTTTTCAAGCTCTCTAGACTTTTTTCATGTGTTTAAACTTGCATTGTATTGTCTGATGGTTGACACAACCACCTTTGTTGTCCTAGCTCCGAAGAATGACCATCCCGAGTTCAAAGGAGACCGCCCAATGTGCTGGCCCGTTTCAAAAGCTGCAAAAAGCTCCATAACCAGCCAAAGACTGCTTGATCTGTCCAGTCCTAAAGAGAGGAAGGCTCTGTATGAGGGATATGACCCATACATGATCAGCCGGGCAGCCCGATCAGCCAGCCCCTCTCCCAGAATACAACAGCTCTGTTTGCCTCTGTCTCGCAAATGCAGCTCAGAGTAAGAGCAGTGACGGCAAACACCGGTCCCCAGAGAGTTGTTGATTGTTCCATTTTCCTTGCCGAAGACTGTAATCGTGATGAAGTGTTTTCCTTGTGAAATAATGACTAAGCTTTGTTATTTGCTCTGCTGCGTGAATAGCTATGCCCATAGGTAAAAGACTACTGCAACATCTTAGTGTTTAAGCCCTTGGATATTTGCCACTGTGGACTTACTGTATTAACTGAAGATTTCCTGTTTTTACCAGTCTAATTTTTGCCAGGATAAAGCTGCTGTTAAGTTAAATTATGAAATTTCTTACAATATAATTATTCTCCTTATTCTCCTTAAACACATGCTTATGTGTGAAATTGCTTTTTAAACATTATTGTTGTGCATCTTTTGTAATGATGAACGACGTGCTTAATTGCAGGTTGATTAGACCAACTGGGGGGGATATTCTTACCCACAGATGAAGTTACTTTGTGACATTATGCAGCACATATCCTGTAGCACATCCTTCACGTCTTAATGTTTTTTATAGTTATTGTTAACACAAGGCCCATGAGTCAGTTTTACACACTGCAGACTTATTGCAAGGCTAAGAAAGGTAATAGCTGAAAAGAAACGATTGTTATTATTATAGTGCAGATGCGGGTAATGGTTTTAGAGTCGTTTCTGTGTAAATTGTCCACAACATAGAATGGGGGAAAAGTGAAACCTAGTTTCTTTTCTTTCTTTCTTTTTTTTTGAATGAGTTATTTTTGACGTGTAAATTTCATGTAGGCTGTATAAAAGTAAAAATATTCCCACCTTTGTAGAACCTCGAAAGAAAGCTTTCCGTGACCATTTGGGGGACCTCGATCCTCAGTTAGGCAACAGCACGCCACACATTGGGCACGGAGTGGGGCGGTACTGGTGTGTTTACTTCGAGGTGACAGGCGGCAGATTTTGCGCAATTGCTGTGGATGAACTCTACGAGACGGGTATCGTTCGGGCATAATCCGGTAAGAGGAGTTCGGGTTTTGACATTTTGCAGCCGCTCGTTTCGTTTCATAAATTGCAACTTTGGTTGAAACTCAGATAGTGCGTGTTTGTTCTGCTGTTTAACGTAAAACGCAGTGATTAACGCTTCAGTAAGCAAACAAAAAGACAACCTGTCAAGCTGCTCACTAAACTGTTAGTGGTTTGTTGGCGAGAAAATCTGCTACCACAATTCTTTATGAGTGATTATAAGTGATTGTTGCTTTATTCCTTGAATCATTGGTGCTTTCGCGCATCGTTATTAGTGAGTTGGTTGAGAAGTTGACTTTTTCAGTTAAATCGCCCATTATTTGCAAATTTCGAGTTCGCTTCGTTGTGATGTTTTACAACAAAAAGCATCGTAACTATTTCGCTATAACGCATTTTAAATTAAATTAATGTGGAAAGTGCTCAAGAATGACCAGAAAGCCAAAGTACTCCAGCTGTTAGTATCCTGTTGTGAACCTGCTGAGTTACAATAGAAAACGATTGCGAGAGCACATCAAATAAAAATTGGAGTAACAGTGATCCAATAAAAAAAAAATTATTGGGGCCATCCTGCTGTCCAGTGATTCGTTTATATACATATTAAAAAAACAAAAATAAGGGAAAACTTCAGCAATGTTTAACTCCGACTAACTTCCAACCTTCAAAGATTTGGTGATTTTGATTTCTACTGAACTTGTTTTATTATTTTGTTTCCATTAATAAAGATCCAGTGTGTGACTTAAGAGTTCCCTGATTTATTTATTTTTTATTTATTGCAATATATTTAAAGCATTTTATGTCTAGTAATAATGCTGTTCATGCAAAGATTGAATACTTGAAAGCTATACTATATCATTTCTGTGACTTAATTCATGATATATAGAATTTAGAAGCACTTTACACAGTAAATCTGTGAATAGTTTATAATCTTCTATATATTACACACAATGTGCTTTAGCTGATATTGAGCTTATTTTAAATAATTTATCAAACTGTTTTATGAACCCAAAATAAGTTGCATCTAAAACTCTGTCACTGTCTCCTCAATGTGAAAACTATGAATTTAACACAAATTCAACTTTAGATTTCAGAGTGAAGTTTGTTATGTATAAATGTAAGTTCACAATGTTTTTAAAGCACAACGTTGGGGCCATTGTTTACTTTGCTTGCAGTTTAACTAGTTAGCAGTATCAGCTTACTGTGACGACCCTTGACTCTGGACCACCGTCTGTTCAGCTATCAGGCTGCTATGTATGCAGATACCAATATATCAGCTTGTGAGAGATGTATTAGATGAACTATTATGATAGTCCATTTTACAATGCTGTTTTCTATTCTGATTTTAAATAACGAAAAATCTGGAATGGCTTCGTATTGGTATACGCCAACACACTGAGTATGATCTCCTACCCTAAGGGGAACTTTGTTTTCTGTCAAGGGGGAAAAGTCAGATCTGAAATTGTTTATTGTGATCGAACTAGTCACCGTTTGCAAATTTTCACCAACTTTAGGAAGTCACTTGCACAAACTGCTATGTGTCACATTGGTTGGTGCGTTTCCTATGGTGCAATGCCAAGGAACCCGAAGCAGTAACAATGTTGTAGTGAAACTGTTTTTAACTTACAGAAATGCATTCAATGGAAATGATGTAATCTAACCACTAAAGCTATTCATTATCAGGCATCCTGTGCTGACACTTCACAAATCTTTTTAGCAATTTTGCGGAACAGCGTGCAGAGTCCTTGAAGAGTCCTTGATTTGCATGTAGCATGATGGGAGTGAGTGGGTGAAAAAGCAGTTGGTGTTCATGGAGCGGAGTCCAGCTGTGATGTGGACCTGGCTGCTGGGGGCTGGACTCGTCCTGGGTAATGTTTAACTTTCTTATCTTTCTGCTGTTTGTTATAATCCAGAGCAAACTTTCAAACAATATGTGAGGATGTGCTGGTATTTCTGGAAGTGTCGTTAGTGGAACCGGGTAATAATTTGTTATTTAAATGACAGAATCTCACCAAGCATGAGAAAGTTACAACCACAACATGTCATACCACATCCCTCTACTTTCCTCCCAGGTTATTGTTTTTGGTTTTATATTGCACAGTTTTGTTATTCTGCTATGTAATACCCATATAACACCAATTAGCAGACAAGCTTATCAACAAGTGAGTGAATGCAGTGGAGCACAACATTTTGTTATTTAAGCCTGTGAAGACCAAAACACGGAGTGCGTAATTCGGCTTGCGTTTGTCAGATGACTAAAAGCATGTCGTAAGTGGCACATTATTATTATCATTAACATCGATGACAGGTGACCTCAATAGCACTAAACCTCCTGTTACAATGCAATGTTCTGCTTGCAAGACATTCATGGGTGTGCACACATGCATACCCATCACACAAGCTCTCCCTATCAGCAGTGCCCTCCCCCAGCAGTGGAATGCATCCTGCCACTCCAGAAAAACAACTGAGGAGCAGCTTGGAAACACAACTAAGAGCCCAAGGTGTTGAATCTCTCTGCAGTCTGCCCCTTAGCCCAGTCCACTCCACCATCTGCACTGGAACTAGCCTGATCCATGCGGGCCCCTCTGTGCAACCCACTGGATTCAAAGGATCCCCTGCAAACACCCTGAGGCCAGAAACTGCAGTTCAGCCCCAGATCCCCTATTTATGCCTCAGTGGTTTAAAGTTTTGCCTCTTTTGGCATGTAGTTTTAATCTTGCAGCAGATTGGTGTATTTCAGACAGCTAAAAGTCCCCAAATGTCAGCACTAACATCATTCTGAAGAAGTCAGTCCACCTGCACCAGCGTATGATTGTGTTGGGTTATGCCACGTATACCCAGCAGGCAAGACAAGCTGTGGCAGTTGGAGCCAAGCAAGGATATTGTACTGTCTTGCCTGAACTACTGTTGAAACCTCAAGGAAAATAACATACACATGGCTCAAAGCTAATTAATTCCTCTCATCATCTCTTTTTCACTATCCCACATTTGAAAACAGTGAGTCAGACTTGGGCAGTGGAGGTTTTGCATACCTGAGTCACATGAAAGCCTTTCTCTACACTGTGTTCACACTCTGACATAATAAAACAGTTGCGCTCATGCTTAAAATGTGTGTAGCCTTATTCTTTTTGACCACACATAATCAATCAAAACTCCAAAAGAGACTGGCATCAGTATACAACCTGCTAATAAGGATGAGTCTCCTTAATAAAGGTACCGCAAGACACAAGTGCTGACATGCAATGACTGGCTCATAGACTAAAGGTCTTTATTTTATTTTTTTATTTTTTTAAATCCATTTTTACCCACCTACACCACACAATAAACTAAAAACCACACTCTTCCTCATTAATGACTTGCAGCATGTGCTTTTCCATGCCATTAACTCCAGCTACTCTCAATGCTTCCAGTGTTTTGCATTACAACATCCACGGCCTTCCCCCGACCCCCTCAGCTAATCGGCTGTGTGTTCATACATCGAGCTAATGTCACCTGCCGCTGGGAGCCTGGAGACACGCCAACAACGAAATACACTCTGCAGGTTCAGAAGATATCCAGGTGAGACAAAATGTTCTTTTACATAAAAAGGAAAAGAAAGACATTTGAATAATATGTAGATAAGGAAAGTGAAAAAGAAACAACGTAAAAATATATATTTTTGATCGTGATTTTATAGACCCTAATCAGAGTATCTACTCAGAATCAGCTGTAAGGTTTAACACAGTTCTTGGAGAAATGTTATATATTATAGTGTTTTAATTTTAGAAAGGCTGTCACACACAAATCTTCAGTGTTGTTCTTTGGAGATCTGATGCCTGCAGCATATAATTTACATCATTTTTCATATTCATCACCCTGTTGACTAGGTCTTTTGTTTCCCATTTGTTTTTTTTTTCTTGTTCTTTCATTTACTCAAGTTTTTCCTTTTGATATCTAACATTGGTAGATTAACAGTGTAAGCCCATGAAAAGTCCAAAGTACCACTCAGTCGTTTTGAAGATGTATCTTTAAAAAAAAAAGAAAAAAAGTTTGATTTTGATCATTCTCTGTGTTGGAAAAAACCCAGTTTTTCTCAATAAAAGAACTCACCACGGTTGACCTGTTGATGTGTTTTTGGACAATGGTGGCAAAGACGAAAAAGCCTTACAAGAATCGGTCAACATTGGGCATGTTATCATTAACCTCCAGGGGACTTAACACCTGAATCTGCAGCTCTGCTCGGCTTTACGGGGCTGTAAGGGGAAGTTTCATGTCATTGTTTCACAGACTGACTCATAATTTCACTATTATGATGAACGCTTACCGCTCTCACCTGTCTTTCAGGCTATGACATGTAGCTGTTTGCAGAGAAAAACAAAAACGCCAGTCAAAGAAACAGAAACCTATAGCTAAAAGCAAACTTATACAAGTGTGAATGTTGCACTTTTGCCAGGAGACCAGTAACAGATCTACAAGTAAGCGATAAAGCTTGTCCATAACTGATAATTGTGCTTGTCAGTGCGTTCAGCACTTGTGTGCGCTGTCCCAGAGTGGAAAAGACAGATCAGTTATTGCAAGTTTAATTTGTTAAAGATTTGTGCTACTAATCATTCTGTATGAGTTTGCGTCACCAGTGCCAAATCCTTTATCACTGTTATTATTAAAGAGAGGTCGTTATTAGAAAGAGTTTGACGAACGGCTTTAATTTAGTGTTTTAATGACAGTGAAATTCAACTTGAGAAATGGCTTTAGGCCTTCTGAAAACATTTTTCTACAGCTGCTGCTGCTAAGCAGGAAGCAAACTGTCTGATACTGTCTTAGATGTAAGTTTGATATCTGACATGGCAGGCTCAGTTTTTTGGGTCTTTTTTTGTGTGTTTTTCTTCTCAGTGAGATGTTGCGTGAGCTGCTCGTCAATTTGACATTGATTTAGCAATCTGCAGTGTTTATCGGTGCCTGTGGTGGATTCAGAATTATCCATTTCATTAAGATCACCCAAGTCTCCGTTCAGCAGTGGTCCACCGTTGTGCTTTGGCACGCAGGCAGGTTTGCAAGTTGGAGCCAGTGTTGTTGTTTGATAGTAATTCATTGTGCCTATGCAAATCCTTTTGTGTGTAATCACCTTTGAAAATGACATTCGTGTGAGGCTTTGATGGGAGATTTGATATGCTTTGATGGTGGGAGTCACACAGTTTCCACTTCCTCAGTGTTTTTTTTTGTTGTTGTTGTTCTAGGTTTTTTTTTTATATATAGCTGATCTTACTGTTCAAGATATATGCAAAACTGTGAATTTGAACCTGAACCTGACACAACATGTTTCTGTGTGGGTTTGTGGTTTTATGCCTTTTTTGGTACATCAATCTCTTTTCGTGTAGTAGCACCCCGTTGACCTTGTGTGTGCATGTTTGTTTCTGTCAAAATGCCAAACAGCTCTGTAAAAACGACATTCAGCTGCACCACGCATGAAACCACCTGCACAATAGGACTTAATGGTTCAACTTCAAGGATTGAGTTTTGCATCACAGTCACAGCACACAGTGGAAGCGAGAGCTTTTCATCGCATCCTCGATGTCAGCCCGGCAGGACAGAAGGTACGGCGGTTTTGCTTTCCCTTTGCTTATCCCATCTCATCTCATCGCTCGTGCCTCACATCTCTCTTCCCATATTTCTCAGTGATGCTGCCTCCAGCCATTCTGAACAACGTAACAGAAGTTCGTGGTTCTCCTCAGTGTCTGAATGTAACTTGGAGCCGCGTATCATCGGACTTTCCTGTGTCTAACAATGAAATCGAGCAGGGAAATCTAAATTCACAAATTGAAATAACAGTGACGAAGCAGGTGAGCTGCTACTATAACTGCATGCACATGCAGAAATAAGACATTCATTCATTTTCACACCTGCAGATACCAAAGCTTCACACATCCTGTTTTCTTCCTCTTCAGCACCACTTTGGTGTTTTAGAATGTTGCGTTTTTAAGCAGCAGAATGTAGAAAAAAAGTGCAAGACTTAATAAGTCACTTTAAATATTTACTGATATTAAATTGTTTCAAAAAGCATCAGGCTATATGTATTGCTTCTTCATAACCTCATTCTTTTTTGTATTTCCCATACAGCTTGATTTTCAGATCAGAAATGTGACAATGGAAGGCTACTCTGTCCTGGTTTGTCACCTCAGACCTGATACAGAATACATCATCAGGCTTCGCCACCGTTACCGTGGCCCTGCAAGTCCATGGAGCATGTGGAGCAAAGCACTTCAGGGAAGGACGGCAGAAGATGGTGAGAGGAAATGGTCGCTATGCTCCTGCTTAAATCCACTGTTGGATCCTAGTAATAATGATAACTACAGGAAGATTATAAAAACAATCTTAGGGCGAGGAAAAGGCCCCCTTACCTTTGAAATAATTATTTTCCATCTATTAACCACTCATCTTGGTTGTGGTAGCACGACAACTCCATCCCTAGGCATATAGTCCCTATATATATATATATATATATATATGTAGTCTGCAGGATATTCTCTTCCCAATTGCATACGTTTAAAAAAATGTCCTTATCAATTACTCAGATCACCTCATCTCTCTCCTTTACAACTAGTTGTACTCCAGAAGGAGCTTGTTTTCCATTTAGTGCTTCCACAGCACAGCCTTCGGCCATCATGAACACTAATTACCAATGAAAATGGCCTTAGCTCTAATGAAGCCAAGATGGTTTAGTGCTTAGTGCAACACCCCCAGCAGCTTTATGTTGTTACTGTTCCCCGATCACAAAGTTGATATGTCCTAAGTAAATGGTAAATGCACTTATATACAGGGGTGCACATAAGTGGTTCGCAGGTGCGCATTCGCTGTCAAAATAAAAGACGCGCACCAGATAAGAAGTTGCAACGCGCGTTTGCATACATAAGATTTTCTGGAGGAGGACAGACATTTGTTTAGAACTCCTAAAGTTGTCGAAGAAGCAAGCTCCTTTAAGCAATTAATTTGGTGTTCCTCCACCTCCAAAGAAATGTCAGAAGAAGTCCGAACCGCAAAAGAAGCGCGTATTCTCGGAAAAGTGGTTGCAGGAGGTGAGCTGGCTTCAAACAAATGATGAACGCACAGAGATTTGGCGCAGAATATGCCGTGAAAATCCCACCGTAGCGGACAAAAACAGTGCCTTTTATATGTACGCAAACTCCCGTTGCAACTTCTTATCTGGTGCGCATCTTTTATTTTGACAGCGAATGCGCACCTGCGGACCATTTATGTGCACCCCTGCTTATATAGCTCGTTTCTACTCTCCTGGAGCACTCAAAGTGCTTTATCCAACATGCACCCATTTTTTCTATGCATTTTCTATCCATTCAGACTCCGATGGATGGAGGTTGGTGGGGGTTAGTATCTTGCCAGCCAGGGATCAAACCACTAACCTTTCGATCAGTACATGACCTGTTCTACCCTCTGAGCTACAGCCACTCCACTCAGTCAGCCCAAAAACCAAATGTGGATCAGCTACACAAACCTAGATGATCCTTCTAGAATCTTTTCGTGCATTCCTCA
The DNA here is from genome assembly GCF_001858045.2 of Oreochromis niloticus. Lineage (NCBI taxonomy): Eukaryota > Metazoa > Chordata > Actinopteri > Cichliformes > Cichlidae > Oreochromis > Oreochromis niloticus. The sequence goes on along the minus strand of NC_031983.2, from coordinate 18,018,189 downwards.
TTTCAAATGCATTCATGTGCTTTTTTACACCGTATTCTATTATTAATGGACAGTGGGAAGCTGTCAGAAATTAAGGACGCAGAGAGACGGTTATTATTCATTTATTTATATATATTTATTTGTCTTTCATTACCAGTTTCCAGGTCAGTGACGTGCAATTTTTTGAGATGTTTGACTCTACCTAACATGTAAATGGTGGACCTGCTTCCCCTTAAATAGACCAACCCCGTCAGTACCATGACCTAGAATGAATACTTGAGCACCGCTGTCTATGCCAGCTCCCAGGCTCTGTTTCTGAACTAGATTTGATTATGTGGCAAAAATAACAGTGAAGACAGCCATGTGTTAAAGACATTATAGACACAGTTCAAATAAACTGCAGTATCACATCCGTCATGTCTCCCACCTGTGTTGTTATGCGTCAGCAATTACTGACACAAATGACAAAGAGCTAGATCATTCCTTAACAGGAAGCACCCCTGCTGTAGAAGACAAATCCGAAATAGTTCACTGCCAGCAGGTAGTTTCACTGTGTCCCTCGATGTTCTGGTGGATCTGATTCAGATTATTTATGTATGTTTTCCCTCTTTTTATCTATCAGCTCCATCTGCAGCACCAGAATTCTGGAGACAAGTGAAACAAAATCACAGGAATGGATGGAGACTCGTCTCTCTGCTTTGGAAGGTGTGTGTGTGTCTGTGTTGAATTGCATGAGAATTTGAGCTTGCTAGTTTAATATCTTATGACTATCACTCTGAGCTTTAGAGTTTTACCGTTTAATAATCTTTGGGATTCAATTTGTTTTTAATCACCATTTCACCCGTATGCTGTCTCTAATTTCTTTTATGTCTCCCTAAACTTACTCGTTTATTGCATTTAAGTTTGATTCAGGTTTAGAGCAAGACTGAGACAGCCCGAGAAAACGGAGAGAGAATTTAAAAATGTGTGTTTATATAACAGGATTGCTCAATTAAAATCTCCGTAATGTTACATCGCTTTGAGTCACTGCTTTCTCTTTCTGTTTTTAGCCCTTACCTCACTTTCTGGCCAATGGCAAAATTATCTTTTACAACGTGACTTGCCAGACAGAAAGCACTCCAATCTTGAGTGATCATGGGAGCTGCAAATATTTGCACCATTTGAGTACATCCTGTAGCTTGCTCCTTCCTGCTGGACGTTCCTTCTGCACTCTGACGGCCTCCACCTCTGCCGGCGCGTCACCAAAATCTAAGATTTCGCTCCATGGATCCTCTGAAACAGGTAGGCATCACTTTTTAGTAAGAGATGATTTTCTGTATTATTATCATTATCTGATAATTACTGAAGGTGCACACAGTGGCCTGAATGCACTTCTAATACATTGTCTTTGAGGATTATACTGAAAGTAACTTGTTAACCACAGGTTCATGTTTATTGACATGGCATGAATCTTACATGTTTCTAATAATACGGTTCCTCCTTATAATGACGACATTTGACAGTTGGCTCCCACAAAAGGTTTTTGGGGAGTAGTTAAAAGATCTCTCTCCGTATTTTTATCTGTAACACAAAGATGCCCGAGTTAGGAATGCCACCCCACCCATTATTTCTCTTTTCCCTATTCTTTCCAAGTTGTAGACCACAGTATTCATGTTTCACTCAAAAGAGGCAACCACAAAATTCAGCCTAATTAAATTTTTATTTATATAGAGCCAATTCACAATGACAGTTGCCTCAAGGTGCATTGTGTTGCCAGGGTAAAGACCACCTGCTGCGACCGGTCAGGTGAGAGGAAAGAGAAGAGAGCAGAGGGAGACAGGACAAAAGAGACATTCTGGAAGAGAGTAACAGAGTTTAACAATCGCCAACAATTAATGCAATCGCTGTGTGTAAACACAAGGGGGGGGTTCAGTGCATCACTGGAGCAGCCTGAGCCTATTGAAGTATAACTAAGGGATGAGGCAGCTCTGTTTCACCTGGATGTGGCATTTTCGGTGGATCAAACATTTCATTTAATTTCTTCAGTCTCGGCTGGCTGCAGGTTTTCCCATTCTTATAAACAGTGCAGTTGCATAATGATCAAAACTTGCACCATTGTCTAACAGTGAGCCATGATGGCACAACACACATTTTGCTTACTATTTACACCTAAATTGGCCGGTGACTGCTTCTTCAGGATTTGCACATCCTGGTTAGAGAGGAACGCTGATTTGAGCAGGGAGTGAAGGAAGAAACAACCATCGCTGAACCAATGATGTGGCCTAAGAGTACATCTTTTACCATCTTACAATGCTGTGATTGCAGCCATTCCAGCCAGCTTGTCGCTCATTGTTAAGTCATTGTGCCAGTTTTGGTCAATATGTAATTATACAGTTTATAAGACTGGAGAAATCTGCAGTCAGCTGATGAAATGATGAAAATGAAATAAAATGTTTCTGCTACCGAAAACGCAGCAATCCAGGTGAATAAAATCAGCTTTCTGGGAACTAATCTTGAAAGTGGAGAGGGTCTTTTTCTCCTAAATCCAAACTGGGAGTTGGTTTCTCAGGAGCGGGGACTGACAGATCATGCTTCTACCTCCCATTCTACTTTGTGACATTCTCAGAACCACAAGTAAGCCTGCAGTCTGAGAAGTTAGGTCTTTAAGGTATGATGGAGCCTGATTATCCAAAATTTGGAATATGAGGAGAATGAGATTCCAGTATTCAATTTAATACTGGAATTTAACAAGAAGCCTTCTCCATGAAATCCACAGTGACTTGGTTCTTTGACGAAACCTTTTTCCTGCTGAAAACATAGCATCCAGATGAACTGAATCAACTTTCTGGAATTTTCTTACGTCATTATTGAGCATGCATCAAGTCGTTTATGTATCATTAACCAACAGAAAACACTCAAATCTTAAATCATAGCACATTGCTCTTAACACCAATTTTATAGAGCTACAAGGGGCCATAAGGGGCCAGTGCAGTGTGGATTAGGCAGTGGTCAAAGAATTGGCAATCTGATTCTCAGTTGCTGAAACTGGACTTGTATACATGGAATGGCACCTCTTTAGCCTGAGCCTAGTATTATATAAGTGATACTAGCTAGATATATTTAGGCTCACCTCAACCCACAACTTGGGTTCAGGAACCAGTCTGTTGAAAAGGGGTTGGAGTCTAGTGGGTATATATAGTTCAACGACTGCACGTTGGGGTTTTCCCCACTGGACGAGAAGGTTGTCCCCTGCACCTTTGGGTCGGTCGAGCAGAGTACACGGCCTTCTTCAGGTCCCTGACTGGAGTGCTGAAACGTGCCACAGCCGGAGACTTACTTGTCCTACTTGGGGACTTCAGAGCCCATATGGACAGTGACAGTGTAACCTGGAGGATGTGAGTGGGAGGAACAGCCTGCCTGACCTGAACCTGAATTCAGGAAACAAAAATACTTAATATAGTGACACGCCAGATGTGATGCGGCTGATTCTTACTACAAAATAATAATAATAAAAATAAAAACTTTGTTTGCATAGGACTTTTAAAAACACAGAGTTTATATAATGTAAACATGACACAATATAAACGGTATAAAGGAAAGACTGAATAGTGTGTTATTATCCATGTTTAAAAGAAACAGTGGGCAAAGTTCTTTTGAGGAGCAAAGCATGACAGGGCCCAAAGAAGGTCTTTGAACCTTTCAAAGCCTTTTGGTGCATTTGTCATCTGCATTTGTTAAAAGTTAATTCGTCTGTCATAAAGAGATCTTTCATTGGCGGAAGAGCAGGTATTACACTAAAAGAAACCCTGTGAACAAATTAGACAGCAAACTGTACTAATACTGGTGCAGATACACCAGTTTGTTTAATCTGACTTTTGGTAATTTATGACATTATAAAGGACCAATTTCAAACAAGAGACGCCAGAAAAATAAGAACATTAAACAGTGCATGTATTTGATGCACTAACAATTGGTTTTCAAATCCTGTGGTAGTCATCTTGTTCCTCCTCGCTCCACAGAGCCACCATCCCCGAGCCACATCACTGCAACTCCTCTCAACGACAGTAGCTTGGAGGTTCGGTGGGTGGCTCTAACTGATGCATCTGTGAGCAGCTATGTGGTGGAGTGGTTTGCGGTGAGAGAGAAAAATAGCAGCACGCTACACTGGGAAAAGCTGAATCGCTCCCGGACATCGCTGGTTATCACAGGTAATCCTGTAAAATACAGCTCTGCCTGTTTAAAACTGCGGCGCCATCAGTCTTAATATCCACTTATCAAGGTAATGATTTATGAGGAAGACACAGAGCAGAGAAGTAAAGTGTCTTTCACGTTTGATTTCTTTTCAGAGGGATTAAAGCCAATGGAGCGTTATGCTGTTTCCGTGAGAGCCGTGTATGGCGAACGAGGAGCAGGGAAAAACACAACGCTCTACACGTACACACGGCAAGGAAGTATGTAGTCTGTGCAACGCTGCAGTTGTTTCATGCTGAGCTTTAAAGTAGCCTTTCAACCTCGATGTGATTGTTATTTGGCTTCTGAGGGTTGTGTTTTTTTTCTTACTGTGAAAAATACAGTAAGAAAAATACACAGTACTTCACGATTTCCCCATCGTCTGTGTGACTGCTACTCTCAAGGTCGTCTGTTAAAGATGAACTTCTGTTTTTTTAAATCAATATTTTCACAGATACAAGGGCGAATTTGAAGTTGGCTCAAGCGCCACCTCTTAAAAAAATTTTTTTGCAAATTAGTTCAAAATATTCAAAGTAATCCAACAAACAACTGAAGTAAACTCTTTTACAAAACTGTGCAATTCATGTGGATGAATAGTAGAAATATGTATATAAATATTTTCTTTGAAGGTAAATCAGAAGTTGAAAGGCAGCATTGATGCTTAAGATGAGTTGCACTGTAATCTCTGTGCATTATGAAAGCCAATGACTTCGTGTTGTATATCATGAAAACCATCATCACGCCATTGCTGATAAGGATGTTAAGGCTAATTGCAACACGAGCAAGTCGCATATGGTTTAAAGTCACTTTTAGCAGCTGTTTTAATTTTTGCTTTTGTTGGCTCAATCTGTGTTGGTGCTGGTTAAGTCATGACAGTGATCTAGATCAACGCAGCATATTTTTTATTAAAAATAAATAAATAAAAATCTCACAGTCCGTCTTCACATATAGATAGGACAACTACACCCCAACAAACCCAATGGGTAGCAACAACAATGTGTAAACAATGTTTGGATGTAGGCAGATATATTATATTTGAATACAGCCTTTTTCTTATAACATGTGGTTTAGTTATCATCGCCATCATCGCACTGCCTGCTTTCGTTTCTGTCCGCACAGCACCCTCAGCTGGTATTGACGTAAAAGTGCAGCAGATCTCAGGCGGCATGGTGGAGCTCACCTGGAGTCCTATACCTGTGGAGCTTCTTCGTGGTTTCCTCCGTAACTACACTCTGTATTACAGAACCAGAGACCAGCCCGCAAGGAGTGAGTCCCTCACACACATATGAAGACACACCTGTACTTTATACACAGCTGCATGTGTACAAAACGAAAGTGATCAGCGACAAGTTAAAAATGGCCTCACATAGTATCTGATTTTTGTTTCATTTCACTCCAACAAGCTGCAACTGTCTTTCAGTTTAACATCCAGCATCTACTTGGCAAACATTGATTTACTGATAATGGCAGACTTTTTCATGAACTTGGCACATTTTTAGTGACATTTCCAAACTATAATAGCAAAAAATGTTGTGAAATGTAACAGCATATCAACCATCAGGGTGATCATTTTTGCATTACTTTGGTTTGTGCAAATACAAAACCTACTAAACATCAGGATGTTTTTATTGTCACCATTAGCACGTTAGTGTGCAGACATTTAGTCAAATCACCGCTGTAGCAGACTCCAGCTTCACAGGTGCTTTATATTGTAAAGACCCTATACTTGTTATTTTTTACAACTCCATCCCTGTATAAATGAGTCAGCAGTTTATGAGTACTTCATTGTACAAAAAAAAGAAAGTGGTCCTGAGCAATAGTTCTCCATATTTGGCTGCAAATTGGCTGCTTTTTACAAATTTTAAGTTCGGCCCTTGTACATGATGTTTTTTTATATGAATGTTTTTTTTGTATTGTTTCTCAAGCCAAAGATAACACAGTCATAAAATAATGTCTTTACACCAACAAGGTGATCTCCTAAGAGGTATTAGCTGAAACCTTTGCATATTCTCAGAAAAAGGAGAGTGGGAGAGAAACCTTTGCATATTCTGGCATGGTGTGCAGTGTGTCCTTAGGCATTTGAGGCAACTGGACAAAGGAAGGACAAAAGAAGATGTGGCAGGCCAAAAAAACCAAATGCTATCTACGGGAGATGAACGGTATTAGTTTTGGTTCAACTGGTCATCAAAACATATGGAGAAGTTCAGGAGAGGTATAACAGTGAGTGTCAACAATCATCTGTAAAACACAGGAGGCTCTGTCACGGGTTGGGGCTGTATTTTAGCCCAATCTCATCAAGATTGATGAAATTACACAGAAACTTAAAGTCAGATTTTGATCTGCCTGGAAAGCATCTGATTAGGTGTCTTCATTTTGTCAATATGAGAAAAAAAAACCTCACGCTGCCAGTGCACTATAAACATTCTTGGATAGAAATCCTCCCCCCCCACCCCCACCCCCACCCCCTCACAGTGGCTTCCCCAGAGCCCCAACCTCAACATTTACATAGAAACTGTATTTCCATGTCTGTTTGCATATGTTTCAATAAATTGGTGCACCTGCTTCCCGTTTTGGTAGCAAAATAAAAAGACATGAGGGGTAAGACTTTTTCACAGTACTGTAAACTACCATAATCACGAAACAACCACTCTCGGATTTACACAGCAGAAACACGACTAACAATACTAAAGCTTTACTATGCAGCAGTCTGAGCCACTTCATGTCCTCAGACTCGTAAAAAACACGCTACAATGCAAAAGGATATGTGAAGCATAGATGAAAAACTACAGATTAAATACATCATGCATTTTTTTAAACACCGCTGTATCAAAAGCAATCCTTTTGGAAGGATTTTGCAAGGTTAAACCGACTTGTCTTTGTTTTCCTTTAAGGATGAAATTAACTGAGAAAAACGGGATAAAAGGCTTGATGTTTGTCTTTCCTTCCATTTGTTATGACTTGATGGATCGCCTACCTTATCACATTTTGCCAATTAAAGCTTCTCATGTTTATTTAGGTGTTTTTGTGCCTGGTCACGCTCGCAGCTACACGCTGCAGAATCTGTCACCCGGTAACTACGCCATCTTCATGCAGGCCAATACTGAGACTGGCGCCGGAGAAACTGGGACCATGGCTAATGTGCACATACGTGAGGACAAACTTAAATGAACCTTAAAAGTAAAAAAAAAAAAGAAAGAAGAAAAGACACACCTTTATATTTAACAACTTTATGTGTTTTTGAAGGCTCTGAGGAAATCTCGGTAGTGATGTATGTGGTCGTTCCACTCGTGCTGACGATATTGGCGCTGATACTGATGGCCTGCCTAGCACAGCATGGAATGTAAGATATCCATTTAAATATCTAACTTATACAAACATATAGCTATTGCATGCAAAGCCTTGAGATGAATTTTTACGTTTTTTATTTACTTATTTATTTATTTATATTTTCTGTGATGTTTAGTGTGAAAGAGAAGCTGTGTAAAGATATCCCTGATCCTTCCAACAGCAGCTTGTCCCACTGGGCCCCTAAAACTACCTTGGAGGTAAATCATGTTTTTTCAGCCAATCACAATAAAACCAATAATCAATTGATCCTTCTTTCATGTATTGTTTGAGTTGCAAAATCCTGAAATTTGTTCTGTTTGTTCTATGGAGCTCGCCGCTATTTAAAAGGGGACACTTTATTGCACCAATCTGTGGCTGGAAATACTGTAAAACAAATCACTGCTGTTAAATAATGTTTGATGAGCAAAAAAAATATGCTGCCCAATTAGTTAAAAGGGAAAATACCCGTTGTCGATCCATTTTAAGGCTACTGTCAGTGGGAACCAAGCCACATAATGCAAAGTGCCAAGAACTGTAATTCCTCAGATGGCCACTTGAGGCTGTCTCCCAAAGTGGGTCATTGGACTGCCAAAAATTTGGAGCCAAGCTGATAAACTCTCTCTGCTCGGTCACTTGTGTATTCAACTTTTTAGATCAAAGGAGAGTAAAAACAAAAGTTTCTCTGGACAAATGCAGAGTTCATTGCATTGTTTATTGAGTTTCTACAAAAAGAGCAGAGTCAAATAAACAAAAAAACATCAGAACAGCGAAGCTAAACTCCAGGGTATCAACCTTTAAGCACATGAACATCAGCGGAAAAAGACAGAAAAGACCAGAGACAGACCAAAGACAAATAAAAAAAACAAAGACACACAGAGAGAGACACAGACAGCTCTCCTGGGTGCTCACTTATACAGAGTAAGGAGTCATTGCTCACCCTCTTTCGTTGTAACATCCAGCATAGTCCAGCCTTTCCAATGCATTCAGCATACCAACTACGCAACACCTTCCAGCCTGCGTCACAGTCTGTTCTGCCTCTGACTGTATGATAGCCTCCCTTCAAGCCTAGTCTGCTGTGTTGGGGCCAACATATAATGATTACAACACAGCACAGCATTTTACTTTAAACCTCGTTGTGACTAGCCAAAGTTAGCATCACACAAGCTGATATTTGAGTTTTTTGGGATTTGATGTCAAAAAAGGAAATATAAACATTAATACTTTTATTTGAACAATACACAGCTACTCAGAGCTATTTTTATGAAATTGCAGTTGTTTTGCCAGCTGAAATGACAATGACCCATTCAGATTAAAGAGTCTTTCAAAGCAGGTTAATTTCAGTTTGAATTTCTATATTTCACATTTCAGCTGCCACATACGTGAACAGGAGACACAAGCAGACAGAGAAAGCAGTCTGTGCTTTTTGCCATTTTTACAGTTCTTTTTCGTTCTGTTCTGAAGCTAAAGTACAGTGCTTAGCAGTGGCAGTACAGAGAGCTTGGAATAGAGATAGCATGTCTGACTTGATTACTTTTTTCCCATAGAGTATGAATCCTCTTGTGCTGCCGGAAAAGCCTGCAGTCAAATACTCTGAAGTCATTGTGCTTGGTGAGCTGGAGAACTCCAGCCTGGATCAGGACCACAGCTATCAGGGCGTCTGTAATCTGCGAACATATTCCAGTCTCCGGTCTCCACTTGGCATTAGCAGATCAGGGAAAACATTAACCAGAAGGTCTGCAACTGATCTTTCCCCCTGCTGCTCAGATTACTCCAGTGTCATGTTATCCAGACCGCTCCAGAATACTCCCGGGCCTCTTTTGCACCTCTCCTGTGACCAGTACAACTGGCAGACAGCTAACGTCAATAATGTTAAGCTGCAGCTAGGTGGAGCCAGCGAGCCATCTCAATCACAGCCCAAGGATGAACACAAAACCTCGCATCATTTTCTGCAGCACCATCAGATCCCTGCTTCCTTCTCTGACTTAAGCAGTATATCTTCTTCCGCTGTTTTACCTTCTCACACAACAGAAATCAGCTCCCTCAAGCATCCTTTTTCTCAAAGCAGCTTTAACTCATTGCTGCAGTCTAACAACTTCCATCAGCCCACTGATTCTTCAGATAATTTCACTACATCATTTTCACAGTTTCTTCCTTCTATCTTTGTGGATTTCTCCTACTGTCCTGTGGAATGTGATCCTTACATTTCGTCAACGATTTAGTGTCATGGAGGGGAAGTACATAATATTTATTCATCAAAAATGTCATTATTATGTTTTATTTATATGTAAAGACACATTCATACATCCACCTTGTGCTTATCCAGTTGCCGGGGCGGGTGCTGGAACCTATTCCGGCTGTGTCATAGGGCAGAAAGGCAGAGTAAACCCAGTACAGGTCACCAGTCTAACCATTTACACTCATGGCAAGTTTAAAATCACCAATTAACCTAACCCCATACATGTCTCTGGGAGTAAGCTGGAGTACCCAGAGAGAACATACAAGCTTCATACAGAAAGGCGCCAGGTGACCAGTGGACTTTAATCCCAGGAACTTCTTTCTATGAGGCAAAAATGGAAACCACTGCACCACCTTGCTGCCTCCTAGTCATAAAATATGGAAAAAAATGTTGTTGTCAGGATGTAGTAACTGTAATGAGTTTAAAGATGAGTAAGGTCAGCTGACAACGGTCCAGTTAACATTAGCCCCTTTCATGCAACTGGGAATTCTCCAATGATGGGAATGTTCTCAAGCTTTGGCTGGGGAATCTTTCCCATCAAAAATGATGTGAACAGGAATCAGTTGCCGTTGACATTTGACATTTATGGAAATGCACTTATATGAGTTCTTCCTAAGAAGGAGATGAGAACGTGGATACCACTTTGATGTTTCTACAGTAAATGTGAAGCTATACTCTGCAGAAGCATAGAAAGTAAACAGAGGGTAACAGCTGGCCTGGCTCTGTAAAGAACACCTTTTTAATTTGACAAGATAAATATGAGCAGTCAAAGGGAAGATGGATTATTTTTATATACATGTAAACACGCTCATTTGCGATTGATTTGTTACTTTTTTGTATATGTTTTTGAGGCATTATGAAGTTGGTTTTTTTCTTGTCTTACTAATATACACGCCGCATGTTTTGGCTGTCAGTGCTGAGGAATGTTAACGCAAACTGCTGCCTGTGTTTTACTGATGTTTGACTTGGCTGTTATTTTTCTATTTTTAGTGAAGTGATTTATTCTTGTTGCTTATATAGTTGAAATCAGGTATTTGAAAGCTTTATGTGTGTGCCTATGAAGAAAAAAAAAAGCATACACTCACTGGGCACTCTTTTAGATACACAAGTTCAACTGGTTAGTTGAATTAGCCAGTTCAGTACATTTAGACACGTAGATGACAATCTGCTGAAGCTCAAACTGAGCATTAAAATGAGGAAGAAGGGAGATTCAAATGACTTTAGTGTGTACGGTTATTGGTTTTAGGGCTGGGCTGGGCTGGTCTGAGCATTTCCAAAACTGCTGATTTATCTAGATTTACAGAGAATGGGCCAGAGAGAAAAAAAAGAAAATATTGAAGTGAGTAGCAGTTCTCTAGGTAAAAATGCCTTGTTGATGCCAGAGGTCAGAGGATATTGGTCAGACTACTTTGAGCTGACAGGAAGGCAACAGCAACTCAAATAGCCACTAATTAGAACCAAAGTTTTCAGAAGCATATATCTGAACGCACAGACGTTAAGCCTTGATGTATGCATCATACCTCAGCAGAAGACCACATGCCGTGCCAAAATGTTGCCTAATCTGATGAGTTTTGATTTCTTTTGTGAGATTCACATGGCAACATCAGAATTTTGAGTAAGAAAGATAAAAGCATGAATCATTCCTCCATTATATCAACAATTTAGGCTGGTCATGGTGGTCTTACGCTTTTTTTGGCACACTGCACATTGCTTAATTACCACCTGAATATTGCTACTGACGACATCCATCCTTTTATGACCATCTTCTGGTGGCTATGTCCAGAAAAATAACATGCCATGTCAGAAAACTGAAATCATCTCAAACTGATTCCTTGAACATAACAATGAGTTCATTGTACTTAAATGGCCTCTGGTCACATTCCAGTAGAGAAGCTTTGGGATGTAGTGGAATAAAAGATTAGCATCATTGGATGTGCAACCAACAAATCTGCAGCAGCTGTGTGATGCTCTCACGTCAATATGGCCCAAAATGTTTCCAGCACTTTGTTGAATCTAAAGACCAAATGAGGCCTAACCCAGCACTAGCAAGGTCTATCTAATAAAGTGCCCAGTGAGTGTATATATCTATATCTGTATCTGTCTATCTAAGTAGGAAGATATAGATTTAGTTATATATAAAAAGGACTTGAACTAGTTATAAATACTGTGAACAAAAACTAACTAGACTGTCCATTAACAGCATTTCTTATCTTTCTGGTTCGTTACAGCTAGGCTAGACTCTTCTGCTACATGTTACCTATTTTCTGTTACACACCTGCAGTTTGGAAAGTGTGATCATGTTTTAAAAATGTACACGTCTCAGAGTCAGACCCCTCAAAATGCTGCTGCTGACTCGAGTTTATCGTTACAGTAGAATGAGCCATCTTTGTAACTGTGAATACTTCCGAGCTTGTTTTTTATTTGGTTTACAGAATTTGTACGTTGTGAGAATTAAAATATCGACTTCAATGTATGAACCAGAATTTCAAGGGTAAAATATTAAATTTACTGTGTGCTAATTCTGTGTTTCCATTCATCACTCCAACAAAATATACATATTTGTTTTCAGCAAACCACATTATAGTTACTGTAAAGGAATCTTTATTTAGTCTGTGTGTAAATTGTGTGTAAAATTAAAGAGACTAACTGAAATTCAGCCATTACGACAAAAAACAAAAGGCAAGGAATTGTGCACTTGTAACTGTTTAAATAACAGCACTGTATCCCATTTTTGAAGCTGATTGTTGACAAGTACAATATTACTGAGACAGCAGACACACCTCATCTGTGTCCTAAGGCTCGGGTGTGTGGAGACTTCAGCTGTTACAGTTTAAAGTCTAAGTGCTGTGTGATTAAATGTGGACCAAATGTCCCAAAACAACTAACATCTGGATTCTACAGGGTGGTGTCTGTGTTCCGGTAGCCAGACCCACCTTGAGTTTAGTGTAAATGTAATTTAACCTATAGAAAACTGCACATGTAGGCCATGTTTGGGCCAACCGTTCATCGTTATCCAACTTCGTTTACAGCACCTAGTGTTTGCCACTCATTTTAAGTGCAAAATAAAATAAATAAATAAAAATGCGTTGATTCCCTTACAACTGTGCGTCAGCAGGTCACAAATCCTCGGCAAATGTGGTATACTTTACCTAAGTGATTCCCTGTTAGTGCGAAACCAGGCCAAAGTTGGGTGAAATCGCTGCACTGTTTATTATCAGTTTGGAAAAATAATAGGGTGTCATGATTTTACCCAAAAAAGCCTCACCACTAGAGAAGAGAACATTGCCGGACTTTTGATTAGCCTGCAGACTATGCAGAGAAAGGAAAAGTAGAGAGAAAGTCGGGAAATATCCCTTTTTTTCAACATCAAGCGTTTCGAGACGATAAATTATCTGTTAGCTTTCTTTTTTTTCTGTAAAGACAGACGCGCCCCCCGTGCGTAAAAAAGGCAGGCCAAACCAAAAAGTGCTTCCTCTGCGACTTACCTGCCAACAGCGAAGTGTATAGAAAGACAGACGGACAGATAGACAGGCATAAAGGGAGGCGGGCAGGTAAGGATCACTGGAGGCGGAAGAGCGAGCAGGTTAATCTTTCCTGTTAGTACTTTGTCCACAGTTTCTCCAGGTGTTCCGTTTACAACTCTCCTGCCTGCTTGTTTCTTTTTTTTTTTTTTCAAACGCGGTTTTTATTTATTATTTATAAAAGTGGCGAGCCGTCTGAAGAAGCATGGCAGAACACGGGAAGAAACTGATTCTGGTTGCGGTGGATATTCTGTGCGTCTTTGCTGGTAAGTGAAAACCCCCGTTCTGCCCTCCTCCTCCCGACAATATGGCTGAAAACATGATTAGTTTCTGGACGTAGGTTATTGGCTGTGGTTTAATGTTCACTGATGATTTTTGTACAGACGCATAGTAAGTCCACATTAAAAGTAGAATGGCCTTCAAAGTGACGCACAGGGGATTGCACAACCGTACGCACAGGTCTGATTTATATATCTCTGGTAGATAACCCACATGTTGCTTCATGGGTCGCTGCAAGATTACAGAAACTTTTAACGCCCCTTTAAAATTTTACACACGGATTTGGGAAAAACATGCATGTCAGGACCATGACTGGCAGTGGTTTTAAAGTGTGCAATACTTTTAAACTGTGCGAGTTGGCATCGTTCTCTACCTTGTTCGAACAAGCCAAGAATCTTTCCCAGAACTGAGTGTGAATGCTGCTTGGACGTCTGTTTATCTCTGGGTGTCACTGCACCGATTTCTTCTCTGAAATGATCGGGGTTAAAATAGGACACACACTATCTCATATCACTGTCAGCCAGTTGGCGACAGTTCATGCACGTCCGTGTATGCGTCTATGCGTGCGTGCATCTCTACCTGCCCTTGATTGCATTCATACTGCCAAGAAGTGCAGGGTTGTTCCTCCTTTTTTAAAACTTAAGGTTACGAGGAAAAGCAAAGATCAGTGTCACTGAATCTCTCTCTCTCTCTCTGACAGTTAAAATCCTGTCATGGGAACTGCTGAAAGGTGTGTTTATTTTTGCGTCTTCATGTGTGTATGTGAAGAAGGTGGGCTCCAGAGACTGAATATGTCAGTCTTGAAAGACTAGAACCAAAATGGCTTGTTGCGACTTGCTGTGAACTACCACAAGGGCACAAATCTATTAATGAAGCTGGTATCTTCCAGCTGTTGGTGTCACACCTCTCACATTTTTGTCACCCTGACAGTTTGTAGCTCACATGGTGGAAGAAGAAATCTGGACACTGATGTTGTATTCTTACGGTAGTAGATTTTTCTGGAGTGAAATATGAGGGAGCAGCTTTGTGTGTGTGTTTGAGCTTTTTCAATGTATACATCCAGTTGTGGACCATCTGGTGGCTGAAAGGGAGGAATGATAATAACCATTCTGCATCGTGTGTGTGTGTGTGTGTTCGCGCGCGTGCCTGCGCGTGCCTGCGCGCGTGCCTTAAAGAAGTTCCCTTGTAAAAAACCTGGTGGGGTGAGCTGGTGGGTCTTATTTCATTATTTCGCCATAGTCTTTTTCTCTTTGGCTGAAGATCGTATAAACATGTAGAATGAACTTTTAAAACATTGAACCCTTCTGTTGTGAAATCCCAGATGAAGTCTTTCTCATGTCATAATTATTATGATTAAGGCTGACCAAGGTTTTTATCATTTTCCCTTTTCTCCTGCTGACTAATCATGGTATAAGGATGATTAGTCAGGACTGTGAAAGTGATTATGAATTCACATGAAAATATGGTTATAAATCTGCAATCTGTTCAGGGCTTCTAAACAGATTGCTCATAAAATGTGGTGACTAAACTAATAACACACAAAGACTGTACTTCTCATGTATTTATTGAACACAAAATGAATAATCCCCCACCACCCTCCAGCCTGCAGAATATAAGTAAACCTTTAAAAACTAATTTATTAGCAACAACCTCAATTAGATATTTCCTCATAGGTGCTTGTGAGGCTCTCACAGTGAAGAGGAAGATTTTTTTCTTTCTCTCCACTACTCTCCTGAAAAAAATAAACAGTGTTTAACATTCCTATGATTTATTGAGAAAACAGCTTTCTTCAAATCAAGCCTCAACATTTTAGTAAAGGTCCGCACTCAGACTTGGTGTTCCCCATTCATTCATTTATTTCTTTTTAACCATTTTGTTGCTGCATTGACAGAAACCTGTAAATGATGTTGATGCAATATTCAAAACAGCCTTAAAACATGATGCTGCCTCCACCGTGCTTTAAAGCTAGGTTGAGGTATTGGTGTGTGTCAGATATTGTCTTGTGCATTTTCACCAAATAGTTCATCCTCCCTGCACTGCTTCATTTAACATGCAAGTCCTTATTGGGACATGATTCAAACCAGAAAATGCGTTTATTTATACGGAAGGGAACCTTTCCAACATCAGTGTAATTCGACCTCAAAGAGCCAGAAAAAGAATGTTTAAAAATAATAATCAGTAAGATAGGATTCCCCGACTCGCCTGTATTTATGTATTTACAATAACAAAAATAGATAGTTTGTTCATCAAGATAACACTAACACTTGATCACCATATGTGTAATTGTGTACATGTTGAAATTAACTGATAGGGGAGTAAAATACTGAACTGAATACTGAACATCCACCATTTTAACAGTATTTGACAGAATACAAGGGGGAAAAAATTGAATGTGCACTCTATTAAACCTTCTGTACATACATATCATAACACATCCACACTGTTCCATTCGCTGATGTTTTGTTTTGGCTGTTTACCACAAAGTTAAACTAATCCATCTGAAGGAAATGCCTGAACTCACTGCTTTTATCACTGACACTGTTGTAATGTTGTCTCACTTAAAACACTGTTTGTACATGAAGAGGATCTCGAGTTGTAGCCTTTCCAGCTGCCAGCAAGACGGCAAGAGCTATCCCAGCTGTTGCTGACCAGCAGCTTTTAGCTATCTAGAAGTTGCTTCGGTGGTTCTAATAACTTTTTTCCCCCTCTCTAAAACCAAAAGAATATCAAAACTCATTCGCTGATTTCAGACTGAATCTGTTTCAGAAGCTTGAATGCATCAATACACATCCAGTCAGGTTTTCCCCCTTTATTTGCGAACTAAGCCTTTGACCCCCTACAGTGAGGGGATCTGCTTTGTTATGCTGAAGGAGGAATTTTGCTGGCATGATTTGAGTCCATCTAGTTGTCCCTTTTTAGAGGGAAAAGTCACTTCAAATCAATATGAAGTTGTTCAGAGTGATCACCTTTACCCCATCATCAAACACTTCTGTCCTGCTGGGGGTGGACTCTTACTACAACAACAACAATGCCCTCACCCATCTGCTGAATGATACTGATACTGATATCCTCCATATTGTTCAGCAGCTGAGAGGTTCTTTTAGCATCAAGAAGCTGATGAAAGCAGTTTATTTAAAAAAAAAAAGTTATTGCTGCCCATGAATTGGCAGTGGAATTTAAAGCCCATTATCCTATAGTGTGAAAAGAAAATCCACAAGTGGAAAACACTGCAGATGGTTCCCAGTATTCCCAGGAGTCGACATCCCTGCAAAGTCACCCCAATGCCAGACCATGCTATGCTCAGAGAGAGCAAAAATCCCATCTCAGACTCTACAGACTAAAGTTAGCAAGGTAAATGATAAAATCCAGGACAGTACAATTGGAACAAGACTGAACAAGTATTGTTTATTTTGAAGAGTTGCCAGAAGGAAACCTTTTCTATGCTTGAAAAAAGCAAAGCAAAAAAAACATGGTTACGTTTGCAGAGTTGCATCTGAACTTTGCAAACCAAAGTATTGTCCAAGAACACTGGACAGCATACAAAGTGTCAAACGTGGTGATGGAAATGTGATTATATGGGTTTGTTTTGGAGCAAAAGGACCTGGGCACCTTCAGTCATTGGGTCCACCATAAACCCCTCTGCATACCAAAGTACTGTAGAGCCATCTATGATGATAGAAACTCTAGAGTGAGGCCATCTATCTGATAACTAAAGGCTTGCCCAAACTGGATCACTCAACAGGACCCAAGCAAAGCTACAACAGAGTGACTGAGCCATTGCAACACCTTGAGTCTTTTCCTTTTTCAAAGACCAGACCTTAACAAGACCGAAATGCTGTGGGGAACCTTAAAATAGCAACGCACAGACTAATGCCCGAAAACCTCAAAGAACAGAAACGTGGTAATAAAAAGTTGACCAAAATTCATACAGAAAATGATTACTAAAGGTGGTTTTACAAGTTACGTGGGGTGTACTTCGCTTTTTGAACCTTGCTTCTGCATTTTAGCTCAGCTTTTGTTAAATATATAATGACATAATATAAGTCATGTATTGTTATCTCATGTTATTTGTTTGTTTTTTATCCAATTTTTAAATTAATCTTTTCGTAATGTCCAAGTATGTAAAACTTTACATTTGACAGAGGGTGTATTTTTCTTTTCTTTCAAAAACCATTGGAAACCCAAACTTATTCAGTTCCCTACCACAAAAGACTTTAAGCAACGCAAAGGCAGGGCAGATTTTTTTTTTTTTTTTTTAGTTTTTGTATCGATGACTTATGGTTTCATACCTGAACGTGTCAGGTGAAATTGAAAATGCTCATGTGATACCTTTAACACAAAATTACCATTTGCGTTATTAAGCGTGAGCTATAAGGAACAGAAACTATACGTGCTTTTTGTTTCTAGGGACCGAAGCATAGAAGAGCTGCCGTAGTGCGGAAATGACAGCCAGTGACTGACAACAGCTGTTTGGCTCAAGAGCTGTTATTTATATGCCATTTTTGACAATTTGTTGACATGTATGGGACACACACACACAGTCGTGCTTTCATATCCTTGTGGGGACATCTAATTGACATAATGCTTTCCCTAGCCGCTTGCCCTAACCATCAAAAATGAATGCCTAACCCTGAGCTAATTGTAACCCTGACACTAAAACCATATTTTGAGTCTCAACATGCCTTCAAACTCATGGGGACATGGATTTTGTCCCCATAAGGGCTGTTGGTCCCCACAAGTATAGTAAACTTTAGATTTTTGGTCCCCACAAAGAAGAAAAACGTGGTGTGTGTATATATACACACACACACACACACACACACACACACACACACACACACACACACACACACACACACTGTATCTGCTTTTGCCAAATGTATGTCAGAGTCAAGTGGGAAGTGCTGACCTCTGCTCTCTGACATTCCTGCGTGAAAATGGAAGCGAGATATGATTGTTGTGTTGGCATACACAGTACAGGCTGTGTGTGCGTAGTTACATTGTCCTCTCTGGTCGTTTCATAAAGGAAGAATTATTTCTGTATTTGTGTGTGTGTGTGTGTGTGTGTGTGTGTGTGTGTGTGCAAGCATTTTATTAAAAGGTCGAAGCCACAGATCTGTAAGATGAGAGCTTTACGAATGTGAACTAATAAACTATTGGCTTGGATATCATGCAAACTAAACTAAAAAGTGTAACGTAAATCAAATGCATGGTAAGAACAACCAATAGACAAAATTACCAGATTCTTATGAAAGTTTGACCTATGGGCAACGAAATCTAATGGCCTAATTCATGTTCGGTACTCTTCTTTTTACAGAAACGTTTAAGCAAGAAAAGAGGCGATTTAAAAAAAAAAAAAACCCCATACAAAACACTAAAAAAGCCACTAAAATCATGATCCAACATTATTACACTTGAAATAACCCTATGAAGTGATATATTACAGGCTTTCAGTATGTGCTGTTCCTGGGAATTCGATCAGAAGATTAATCCCGTTTTTGTAGAAATGCACTGATTGTGAAATTGTGGGCTGATATCGATGTGTTCAAATATTGGTATTTGGTACACATACAAGAGCCTGACTGATTTTTAAGATGGCGATATTTGGTTATTTTAAAAATCAAATATTCTGATATAACTACCGATCCTTTTTTTTGTCTTTCAGGTGCAAACAGATGTAGCATGGCAATTGTTATGCCTAGTTATTTATTTACTTGTGTGTCCTCTGCCCGAGATCCAGCCTGTTGCTGTTGGCCTTTGGCCGGCAGAGAGCTGCAGAGGACCCTCTGGTGGACAAACTAAGCAATGTTGAAGGGTGTTTCACATGCCTCTTCTGCATGTTTACAATACCTTTTCATTTATTGGCCGTTAAAAATGGCTAAAAGCAGACGATAATATTGGCCTGCTGATAAATCAGTTGGCTTCTAGCACATATTTTTTGTGTCTTTTAAGACAAAGAAATATCTGAAATATCTAAATATGACTGAGCACAGGAAAAACTTTTTTCAAACATTCAGCCAGCCCAAAACTGATAAATGATGTCCACTGACATTGATTAATGTTTAATTTGCAACAATCAGCCATATTTACCAATATCAGAATTTGGCTAATATGTATCATACATCCGTCACATGGCAGACAGGAAGTCTGGAGTCGATTTAATTTAGCACAAAGACTGGAAATGAGGAAAACTGGCTAGCCTGACCCTGTCTAAAGGTAACAAAAGCAAAATGCTATCAGCTCTAAAACTCAAAACAGACAGTTTGCTATTTTCTTCTTCTTTTGCAAAATAAAGCTTTTATCAGCCAGTGTTGTCTAGGACTTTCCCAGGAAAATCCCCAGCCTCACAGGAAGTGATCCACTTTCTCTGCAGTTCCAGTTTTCCGGGTATATGAAGAAAAAAAACTGAATAGTGCTGACTATTGTAGACAGAATGGATAAAAACATGAAAAGTTTACAGCATTGGACTGCTGATGTCACACTGTTCTCTTGCTGTGCTGACTTCTTGGGAATTTCTCTTCTTTCTCATAGAGAAAAGAAACAGCAATGAGAATTTGAAAAACTTGCCAGTATAAACAAAAGTTAACAAGTTACATATTGCTTTTAAGATCACCTCCACACAACCCCTGTTAGCCGACAAACCATGAGGTTACTCAGCAGGCTCACAGATCTCACAGTCATCTGTTGAGATGTGCAGATATGTTCACATACGTTGCCGTTAGCTGTTAGCCGTTTGTGGTTCTGTTCCCAGCAAATGTCTCAGTAGTTCAGTTCTCAAGATGAGCCCGCAGTATGGACTTCCGTCACTTATCTTGAATGCTGAATAACAGGAACATTTTCCCCTTCCTGCTGGGTCAGAGGTCAAGGGGAAGTTGTACTTGTGTCTGATCCCAAATTCCGTTATGTTTATTTTCTCAAAGTGGAATCTGGGTGCATGCTCGCCAGAAGGGATTATGAAAGCCTAAAACAATACTGTCTCTCCTTCCTTTTTTGAATCTCTAAAGGCAAAAGTTATCAGAAACTTGGTGCGTGTGCGTGTGCGTGTGCGTGTGCGTGTGCGTGTGTGTGTGTGTGTGTGTGTGTGTGTGCACCTCTTTTAGCAAAGAGATTTGAACAGTTATTACAGTGTTTGCAGCTGTAAAGGTTTATGGACAAAGTAAAACTCGACAGCTACATGTAAAATGTCGGAGTAGGATGATACAAACTTCCAGTCGACCAAATAACATTTTTCTGCTATACTCAGATGGTTTCCTTTAGTTTAAAATGAAAAGGGAGGGAGAAGAGATCCAAAAATAGCAATGTTTTATGATCTCAAAACTGGGTACATTTTATGAGTAAAATGCTTTGTTTGCAGTTTAATTTCACTTTCACATTAAAACAAAACAAAAACAAAACCTTGAGTTTACTTGAGTTTAAACATTAAAATAAAGAAGGAAATGGGTAACATGGAGATGAATGGAGGGGAAAAATTGAAGAAAAACAAAAAAGCATAAAATGCTTAGGACAGCGCAACTTTATTGTTAAATATATGTTGCTGAAGTGCAACAAAACTGTACATAAAAGCTAACTTTTTTTGAAATGGGAGATTTTTGCATTATGCTAAAATTAAATGGGGGATGTTTGATTATATAAAGTAGTAAGTAAGTAGAAGGAGCTAAAACCTGACTCTACTAAATTAACTGCTAGAATCGACGACGACCGCCCCAGTGCACGTTGGAGGTCACTGCCTGAAGAAGCCAACCATCATACACAAAAAGCAGAGAGTTGATCCAGGGGCCACCAAAGTGGAGCATCTTCACCACTTGACTATACCAATGAAATTCTCTCCATAAGTTATGAACAGGAGTGACAAACAACAATCTTGATAGAGGCCAACTCCCACTGGGAACAAGTTTGACTAACATCTGAAAGCACCATATAATTTGTAAGGTATTTGCTTGAGAACCCTAATAGTCAGTCAGTCTCCCATGAGCAAGCACTTTGCAACTGTAGGGAGGAATAACTCCCTTTTATGTCTGGTGGAACTGAGTCAGATATTTGTCCTCAAATACAGCTAAGCTATAAAATTAAGGATTTCAAGATTTGCTGTGCATGTAAGAACAGAGTGGGTAATACTGTTCATTACTGGAAGTACATAAAGTGTATAAACCTCTTTACTAATGATTTATCTTCCAAGTACCAAGGGGGGGGGGGTTAAATTAAAGAAATGAGATTGGAACCAGTTACTGAAACTCTGCTTAAGACCGGTGTCATTTTTTTATAGGACATTAGAAGAAGCAGTGTATAAGGCCCAAGTGTAAATCAGTCTATAATGAGAGGTTGCCTTGAAAGGGAGGCTCTCTTGGAGTCCTGAAAAGATCTCAAAATTGCACACAAAGAGATGAAAAAGAACCCAGGAGTAAACACAAAACACTTGCAGGAATCTCCATAATAAGCAGAAGCCTTTTTCACGTGTCCACTCTAAGAAAATTGTTGAAAATAATTATGTTAATTTAAAGACACCACAAACATTATCGTCATTCCTTTAACCATTTAAATCCAAGAGTATCATATTTGATACATGGGTTTTTGAGACTTCTACATGAGTTTGCCCCCCACCCCCTTTCCCCCACAAAAAAAAATATATATAAAATTGCAAAATGCTTTTATTTATTTATTTATTTATTTTTAGAAATAAATTACAAAACAAATGCAGGATGGAGCAAACATTACGGAAGTGAAAACTAATTTGCAAATTAATATAGATCATCGCAAGAGTCATTAAACACTCCAAAAAATGTTGCAAGGCATTTCAGGCTTGCAGCTGTGAAGCATGGTGGAGGGAGCATCATGGTTTGTGGGCATACTTTGCTTCCTTAGAGCTTGGGTGCCTTGCAGTCATTGAGGAAACATCAATGACTTGAATTTCCAAGCTCTTTGATGGCATTTTATAGGAAAAATTCAGGGAGGTAATCTATAGTCTGAAGCGTGGGAAAGGTTGGGTGAAGCACCAAGTAAATCAAGAGGCTGGAGTCCTGACGTCATGGTGCTGTCTTGAGGTATGTTCAAGCAAAACATACTGATGAATTGAAAGAGTTTTATAGGCGTACTGGACAACAATTCATCTTTTTCACCGTGCTAGTTAAATAGGGAGCCAGAGGAAACGCCTACTGAAGGCATTCGCTTCTATAGAAGGTTCAACAAGTTATTCAAGACTGTTTAAATAAGACATTAAACGCACAACTGTTTGGATTATTTTTCTAGTGAGATTGTTTTTCGAACCACATTTTTCGAGTAGCATTTCCTATCTCAATGCAAGAGAAGCCATCTATGATGACAACTACACTCATGTTGGTGCTTATTTTATTGAGGTTTAAAATTTTATGATAAGAATGTGGGTTGCTAAACCATATAAGTAACCATGTAATTACTAACTAGAAAGAAAACAAAAGGTTGTTAAGATCTTGAAGCGAGAAATTTTCTTTTACAGAATGAAGAATAAGAAATATAAAAATTTATTTAAACAATCTCTTTTAAGTATGCCTTACTTTCGCAAGTAGTTTGTTGCATGAAAAATTTGATTTGGGACAAATTTGACCTAGACTCTAGCATGTGAGGCCGCCCCGCCAGCACAAGCCTACAAAAACACGTCAGGCCTTCTGTAATAATAGAGCCAGTCCAGATAATAGTGTCACCCCCCAGCAACTCGGAGCAAATCTGACTTGGGTTTCCTCACCAAATCTGTTAAGCAAGCTGACCACTGGTTATCATGTATGTTTTAAAGATCATTGCTCAACACATCTCCACCCTGGCAATGTGTAAGCCACTAGAGATTTGTGTCAAACAAATAGTCTCTTATCTAAATGTTATCCTTATGCTCTGCAGAATAAACAGTGGCAGGGTTTGACTTCAAAGTGGAGCTGAAAGCATGCTTGACCTACAGGAACAATGAATATGAGCGAAGGGAGAACTTTCATGAAAATAATTTCTCCTTAATGAGGAAACTGCTTGTCATCAAATATTGTTAGAGGCACTTGTTCAGACTTGTAACAAATGACAAATCAGACATTAGGCTATTTAGGTCAGGGAGACTTAAAGTGTCCCTTATATGGTGACAAAGTAGGAGGTGTGGCAGACCAATAGGTGTTTAAAGAGAGAGACGGTAGAACAAAACGTACATGGTGACATGAGCAATTCAGTGTTGCGTTGTTAAAAACGGCCTACAAAAACAGTCACTTCAGTGATCTGCAATCGTTTTTTGTGTTACTAAACTGCAGCAGAGTTCGAGATTTGTCACAAAAAGCATAAATTAAATGCTCGAATTGTCTTCACCCATATTATTATAAGCACGTTAAAAACTACTTTGACTTGTATGTGTTTGCTCTTTAAATTCCTTGTGTGTACTTTTCATTTATATATTTTAAGTCATATTTACTTGTACAGAACATGCCCCCTGAACAGCCCAGTTTGAATAAACATTGCTCAAGCTATGCATTTACTAGTAAAACAATAGTATCTTACCAGTTTTTAAAATTTTCAGCTCTTCATCACACAATCCTTGAACATTTGGCCAACATATAATTGAAGTAATTACACAACATATGAATATCAGTCAGTGACACTGGTAATAGGCTGGTATTGGCCCATATATCAGTGCATCCCAGGGTTAATCTTATAAATAATGAAGATCTTAAAGTTTGTGGAAGTTCCAAATCTGTCACGATGAGTTTTGGGGAAATGTGTATAAAAGATGCACAAAAATCATCACAAACGGAGCCACATTCAAGAACTGTATGAGCTGGCACAGGACAGGGGTAGTCGGGATGTGACACAAACAAGAATAGGACTACAACAAACAGATGCAGAAGGGAGTCTAGATAATTTCCACCAAAGTTTATCTGTGCTTTTAATGTAATCTTATGTGAATTGTCAGGCCCATACGGTAGAGGAAGGAAGCAATCTGTCAGGGGCAAGCAGCTCCAAACCCATAAATATACAATAGTTTTTGAGCAAACAAACACCATTTATCCATCTCTTGCTGTTATTATATTCAGCAGGAAGCTCTTGAAAACAGGAAAACGATTTAAGTGTTGTGGGGTAGAAAGTTTTTGACATTAGGCCTTTAAAGTGGACTATTGTCCTGCTCTGATTTAGGAGACAGCTTTATGTCCTCCTGCAGATGCCCCACTCTTCGTCTAGTTTGCACAGACAGAAACTGCTGAACCCAGTTTTCTGTTTGTCCTTCGCAGCTCTTTATAGCTTTTATACATGTATGCATGGCTTGAAATAACCCATTTATATCTGTCGCTGTTGTGCATGAGCACGTGCGAATGTCTTTAGGTATGCAAGTGTGTGTCCCGCTCCAGTCGTCAGTTCCCAGGCCCCTCACATTGTGAACGCTGCCCTGGTGTCAAAGGTGTTGGCTGTGATGTCCCGTGTGTTGCCATGGTGACAGTCAGTTCCTCTAAAGAGTAAACGTGACTTGTAGAGGTGAAGCCGTTGCCACCGATGACAAATTCTGTTACCACGTAGCTCCGCGGCTTGTGCGCAAAGCCAAAAGATGAGTCCGCCAGTGTGTTTTTAGCTGTTTCCTGAGTTGCACCTTCACTGTGCAGTCACACTTAAAGACTACAGTAGTAATTTTCCAGTCCCTGCAGGGGTTTGCAAAAGCTCGATGAAAACCCCTCTACAGCAACATGCATCCCCCCCAAACCAGCCACAGTTTCCTTTTTTTTTATTTTTTTTTTTTTATTTTTGATATGGCTTTTTGATGTCTCCTATTTTCTTTTATCTGGCCAATGTGAAAACCATTTATGTGACCTTAAGTCACCAGGAAATCATAATAACATGAGAAACTTCTCTTGTGTTGAGAAAAGTGATTGGATTTCTGGTGCAGATTTAGAACAACAGCAGGCAATGAGGGATTTATTTCAGTATTAAAATGAGTGTGCGCCGTTCATACTTCCTGTTCTTTCTTGCAATTGCAAGGATGTTTTCACTGGAGCGGTTTTCACACTTAAACTCAATACAATATCAGGAAAATGAAATTATTTAAAGTTATCCTTTTTCCACACGCAGCGCCCAACAGGAAATGCGTCATTACTACTGGAAATACTTAAATGTGGTTTAAGTTCAGCACACGTGACTACAGATAATCACTGTGAATACAACGAACAAGTAACAGTGCTATCTCCACACGACCACGCAGTTGGAAAACTGCAGTCTTGGATTACTGCATTATTTGAGTTAATACTGTTTTGAGCAGTAGAAAGCATACTGCAATTTTAAAACAAAGCTCAAAGTGTATTCTCTCTCTCTCTCTCTCTCTCTCTCTCTCTCTCTCTCTCTCTCTCTCTCTCTCTCTCTCTCTCTCTCTCTTTTCTTTTTTTCCTTTTCCAGCGGCTCTACCCTCAGCCATTCTCACATTGAAGTTCAAGCCTTACCAGAGAGGAATCGACTGCAATGATCAGAGCATCCGTTATCCCTACAGGAGAGACACCATCTCTCATGGGACGATGGCTGCAGTCACCATCTCCTGCTCCATAGTCATTGTAAGCCTGTGTCTCTCATTTGGCTGAGCCCCTAGTTACTGAAAAATAAGACTAACCTCATCTCTTTCTACAGGCAATCGGCAAAGAATCTTATTCCAAAATATTCCAAATAATAAATCTTTGCCCCTTCCTTCCACAGATCACAACAGGAGAGGCCTACCTGGTGCACACCAATCGTCTGCGCTCCAATTCCCCGTTCAACCAATACCTGTCAGCTCTCTACAAAGTGGTGGGCACCTACTTGTTTGGAGCCGCTATCAGCCAGTCGCTGACTGACTTGGCAAAGTTCACCATAGGCCGTCCTCGTCCAAACTTCATAGATGTGTGCAAGCCAGTGGTCTGTAATGGATACATGATGGAGATCAAGTGCAACGGCACCCTCCGCAATGTGACTGAATCCAGGTGGACACTTTACGACACCTATCAGATTTGTTATAGAGTGCAGTGCAAAGAGCTAGAAGTAAATGGATGATTTGAAAAATGCCATGAATTTTCATCCCTTTGGATGTGTGAGCTCCTCAACCTATTTCTAAGGCTGAGCCCAGCCACTGTACAGAGGAAACTCATTTTGGCAGCTTGTATTACTCTTTGAGTCATTACCGGGATTTCATTCTGGCTGAGAAGCAGATGGACTGGTAAATCAAAAGCTTTGCCTTTCGGCTTAGCTTATTATTTCTTTATTACTGCTGAGGCCGCTTCAGTCCTCAATCCATTTTCCCATCACTCATGAATAAGATCCCAACATACATACTGGTTTGAGGCAGCCTCTCTCCCGAAACCCCAACTTACTGACAGCTTAGTTTAAAATCTTTAAGATCTGCTCTCTCCATGGCCTGATTTACCAAGTTTGACCTAATCAGTTTTATAGCTGAAAAACTATTTAGATTAGCAATAACAGGTTTCATTTCATCTCGTCAATGAAATATAATATAATCAAGAGCCTGAGCTGACATTTACAAACTAACTAACAAGGATATCGCTCCGTCATAAATTCATATTTGAAAATCTCTCATTTGTAATTCTTCTGCATTTAGTTTTTAATATAAAACTCGAATATCTCTTTGGTTTCTGCTGGAGTGTTGGAGTGTCCACACTAATGGATACATGAGGAAGTGGATACTATCAGAACATCAGTTTTATCAGGTTAAATTTAAATAGAGTGCAACTTGCATGTTTCCATTTCCTGGATGACTGTTTATTTGTGTAGTTTGGACGTAATACCCAGAAATACAAATATTCAGAAATGTAGACTGCAGATTACCCAAACTGTTAAGATTGTTTTACCTTAGATTAAATGGTAAACAAACTGATAAGTAGGCCTAGTTTTAATGCTGGTTCCCATTCACTGAAAACCATTACTAATGCTGCCATTTTGCTCCCTAGGTTATCGTTCTACTCCGGACACTCGTCCTTCGGGATGTACTGCATGATCTTCCTGTCGGTGAGTGTGTCCTCATAGCGTGAGACTTTCTGCAGCTCTGAAATGGCTGTTTACCAAAAAAACACACACGACTGAGCCAAACAGGAGAATGTGGTCGACACAGACAACAAAACACCATTGTTGCTATACCACACGTGGCACAATGGCCGGAAGGTGACAGATTTAATGGTTTGATCCCTGTTAGGGGTTTTCAGGAGTGAATTATGAGCTGCTCAAACTCCACAGGAATCGGCATTCTGCATTTAGGAGGGGGGGGGGGGCACTGGATGGATAAAGTGGGGCAAATTTTAGATAGAAAAAGTGTATAAATATTTTTTTAAGGGGGGAAAGTCAGGAAATTTGCTATAGATAAATGGCTCCGATCTTAACCTGAATCTTGTTTGGGTTTTTTGTTTTGTTTTTTCCCACAAAAAAATTGGTTCTTTTATGTGTGCAACCTTCAAGCTGAACTCGAATCTGTACTTTTGTGTGTAAAGCTCTATGTTCAGGCCAGGATGCAGGGGAAATGGACGAGACTGGTTCGACCCACCATCCAGTTCTTCCTGGTGTCGTTCTCTCTGTATGTGGGATACACGCGTGTCTCTGACTACAAACACCACCCGGGCGACGTCGTGGTGGGACTGCTGCAGGGCGCTCTCATCGCTGTGCTCACAGTGAGTCATTTCTGCGTCACTTTTATTGATGTTTATCATTAAAGCTGAGGACATTTATACGATTATGTAAGGTGAAAACTGAATCATTACTTCTGAATCCAAAGGCCGACTGAGCAGCCTCTTTCTAAGGTAAAATGGTGTAGATTGACAAGTATAAATTTCTTGGACTTTCCCACTGTTCTGAGTATTGATCAGTCCAATGCAGGGGTGGGCAACTCCAGGCCTTGATTGCCAGTGTCCTGTTGGTTTTAGATATCACCCTGGGTCAACACATCTGAATCAAATGATTAGTTCATTATCAGGCCTCTGGAGAACTTACAGAAATGTTGAGGTGGTAATTTAGCAATTTGAATCAGCTGTGAGGAGCTGGACACATCTAAAACCTGCAGGACAGCTGCACTCGAGGCCTGGAGTTGCCCAGCCCTGGTCCAATGAACGCAGCAGCGTGAAGCAGATCCTTTTAATGATGGCAGAGAGGAACAGGCAAGAGCTCTTGACCTTGTTAAGACATTGTAGAACCAAGTGAGTGTATGCAAGTGTATACTTTTCTTATTAGACATGAGGAAAAAATCCAAACTAAATTTAAATTTCTGCAACCAATTTTTGTTTTTTAAAGATGTTTCCTGGAAAAAGTTCAAGTAATTTGAGAAAAGTTGGAATTCCAATTAAAAAAATTGCTTGCACAACATCATGATCATCCCTGTAAGAATGGGCTGCACATGACAAAGGTTCATGCCATAAATGTGACTACTGTGTAATTGGGAATAGCACCTGGCTATTGCAAAGAACCCCTATTGGCTTTTTGAGGCTATAACTGTTAATTGTGTGTTTGTGACTTTACTCTGTGGTATAATATGAAGCTGAATCCCAACATCTAAAAGGTATAATTTAGACTGACTGCTGAACTATTCATTTACAGTGTAAAGCAGTAGCGTCAGCTGTAAGCAATGCTAACGCTTCTATTAAGCAACGTAATAGCATATAATTGTTACTGTATTTGTTCCCAAAGGTCCGATATGTGTCCGATTTCTTCAAGCAGCGCCCTCCAGTTTCTGAGCCGCAAACACCAGAGACTGAACAACTCGAATGTAAACCGAGGCCTTCAGATTCAGAACACAGAAATCACAGCTACAGCGGATCAGTATGAGTGCACCACCCTACAGCTACGGTCACCAGCCCGGCCCCCGCACTCTATAACAGCAGCTCCGTTATCAAAGAACGTGCACAGAAGAAAAAAACAACGAAAGCAGCAGAGCACAGTCTGCTATTAGATCTCCATAACACTTTCACAGCTATAAAAACTCCAGGGCCTCTATAAGTTTGTGTTTATATGCTGCAAAGATGTGATTGAGTTGTTTTTTTTGTTTGTTTTATAATGAGTGGGTTGTGAGTTTTTTTTCATTATGTTCATTTTTAAAATTTTCTTAATTATTTCTTGCAGAAAGATTCAGATTTGTCTGAGAAATTGATGCTGTGAGTCAAACTTAAGAGTGGCTGACAGCTGAAGAGATCGGTCCAATTTCAATTCCAAAGATTTTGTTCTGCACTTGAATGGAAGAACCGATCCTTGGAGGCTGAATAATGTTATACACTTTGCTACAGTCTGATAAGACTGTTCATGTTTTACCTACTCTCGAGCTCGACTGCCTCTTTGTGACACCCATTAGTTTTTTTTTTTCTACAGACATCTCTTTATTGTCTTTAAAAGATATGCAAGTGTAATTATGGAGTGCTTCCACTGACATAATATACAGACAGGATGATTTGTAGCACTAACACTTTTTTTAAATCTTCAATGTCTAATAAATTGTGTAATTTTTTTATTTTCAAGAATGTATGACCACTAATTTACTGAAGTTATGGTGAAACTTTAAGCTGGCGATATTGTTCCTTCTGTCACTTTTTCTCAGACTTGAAAGGGACGGCCAAGGACAAATGGAGATGTTCCTGAGGCATCTTCATCCTATAACCTTCCTCTTTTGATACAAAGTAAATACACCTTCATGGACCTTTTCCTTCCCCATTTATAACACCGTGTGTAACCTATTGTGAAATTGTACATAATGTAATCACTTACTTCCTTTAGCCTTCAGGGTGTTTTACAGTTTTCCATAAATACTTGCCAGCATATTCACCTTCCGTGTGTGATTATTTTATCAGCATGTGGATTGCCACAGAGAGGATGGCTTCTTTTTGGGTTGTTTCCATTGAGCTATTCTCTGCTGCGTTCTTAGCGAAAGCTCTGTACAACACAGTGACGCAGGGTTCAAGTCAGAACCTGCAGCTCACGGCCCTTTCTACCAGAGGAATGAAGCTGGTGAGCCAGTGCATGAAACAGGAAGTTGTTTTTTTGTTTTTCCCCCCCTTTGTTAGCAATTATTCATAAATTGTCATAACCAAAGAATTTTTATTACAAAACCATGTTTAGCGTCATTTCAGCTAAATTGTACAAAAGGTTCCCACTTGCCCTTAGAAGGCAGTCTAATAGTTTTGATTTCATTATCCCGGCTGAGCCGTTATGATTTCAGGCTGCATGCCAGTACACTGTAAATTAGATTTATGGTGCACACAGTAATTAAAAATCCACAAAATATTTCTCCAGAGACTTGTTAGGATACAAAATATGCTAAATCTACTTGTTCACTCAAATGCTGCTTTGAAGAGATTTGGGGGATTCTGATTAGAAACAAAAATCAGTTGTTTGGCATCAAACTCAGAAATGGCTCAACTACAGCTACAGGGGTACTAAGTCTGGATAGAGATGTTGCAGATTAACTTTCTAATACATTGTCTAAGGAATTTGGAAAGAAAAAAAAGCGTCTGGACTTCTTTAAGTTGTTTGATGACGTTTCACTTTTTATCCGAGAAGCTTCTTCAGTTCTAAGGTCAAATGGTGGAGAGTCCCAGATTTAAGCCCTATGGGAGTGTCCCCCCAAGAGGAACATAGACCACCTATTGATCCTCTACCTAATCACACGAGCCAAGGTGTGAAAACGGGTGTAGGTCACAATCGGCCAAGGTTTCAGGTGAACTCATTGTGAAACCCAGCCCCACCCTATCATGTGACTTCCTGAGGTCAAAGACCTCTTGTTTTATGCATTTCAAGTCTATTATAATTGAATCCTTCACTCTTTTATACAACCAGCAACAAAAGCATTTCTGTTTAATTCTTCTTAAACAACTTCAGGGAAAATGTTCACTAGGCAAGAAGTTTTGGCAGCTTGCTCGTCTGGAGCATTCAGGTCCTGCCGCAATCTTCCCAGAAGCGGATGTTCCCACAAATTCATCCCAAGGTCAGAGAAACTGACAAAAATGAATAAAAAAGCCCAGGTGCTACATCAATATCAATAGGTCTCAGTTAGGATGGAAAATGTTAAAGTTCATGGTAGTAATGGGTGATTTGGGCAGTAAGAAAAAGAAAGTTTACTTGTTTAAAAGGGTTGCCAGGAGAAACATGGCAACACAGCTTAGGTTTGCAAAACTGCATCTGAAGAAATCACAAGAACAATGTCTGGAAAAGGGATACCAAAGTCTTCTACCAGAACGTAGAGTACAAACTGTCAAGCACGGTGGTGGAGGCCTATGATCTGGGCTTGTTGAACTCCTCTGTACACCAAAGTATTCTAGAGTTAAGAGGCCATATGTCCAACAACTAAAGTTTAGCTGAAATTTGGGTAATGAAACAGAATGACCCCAAGCCAGGTTATTGCTGCTAAAAGATGGTATAAAAGCTAATGAATGATGGGGTGTCCTGTGAAAACTTTTCCCCACAAAACTACAATTTTTTTTCTCTTCAAATAAGAAGGATCAGACTAAGAGCACTGAACTGTTTCAACAACTTTTCACATGAGAAATATTGATTAGAGCAGCTTCAATCTGACCTGGTCACAGTTATACCTCGACTCATCCAAGAGGAATTTTTAGTTGAGTCACTCCTCAAAACGCCAACTTGTATCTCAGTGAGTCCACTGTGATACATGTTGAGTACAAAACATACATGGGAGTACAAAACACTCATAGCCCAACTATTCCATCAAGCTGCAGAGGAGTTGACTTATCAAGCAAAACACGAATGTTTCATTTCAGCACTGACTTAATATGTATCAGCGCGATAACGACAGCGTTGCCCTTTACTGTTTTTCCCTTCCCGTGTGCATTGCCAACAGAAGAAAAATGACCACTCTCAATCACATCTTTTATTTGTAAGGCACCAGAGACGCTTCCTTACTGCTAAAAGGTTGATTCATTCTCAGAGTACACAGTTGCTTGTTTACATCTTATTTTTGTTTGTTTTTTTTGTCCCGGGTATTTTGAAATGAGACTGTTTGTAGACACATTTAACAGTTTTTCATTTGCACAGAAAAAAAGGATAAAACATTTACAAATCTAGAAAACAAAGTTAAGTGTTACAGCCTACTGAGAGAGAATGAATGGAAGAGAAAACAGGAGAAAAAAAAAACGACAGGATATACAACATTGTGCCTCTCGTAGCGTAGGCTTGTAATGCACGCGTACAACAACGAAGTCCTCCATGATACACACACATTAAAAAGCAGCTTTGAAACATACAAAAATGCTTTAAAAAATATGTATATTGATATATTCATATGTATACAAATTGGCCCTTCACAGCAAAACAAACACACATACCATTCACATGTCTGAGTTTTGCCAAGGGAGGATTTCTACAGAGGCTGACGTCAGTATAAAGAGTGCTAATGATTAAATGATCTGTTCTTGCACTTGATATATTGAAGTCAGATCTCCAGGGAGGGAGATACTCCAGCTCCCCAACACTTGCACAGACAGGAAGAAGAAAAACAAAAGGAGCAATGAGCCACAACTTAAGTGCTTTTCAAATTAAAACAGAGGGAAAAGGGTTATGCTTGGACATTAAAAGCTGGGTTATCAAAGCTCTGGAAAGCACTCACATTACAGGGGAGGGACAGCTGACACACCTGCAGTGTACCTGTGGTCAGCATACAATCATAAAAACGAAAAGAGAGGAAAGCAATAATGTGACTGACTAAGACAAACCTGGGCCTCTTTCCATGCTTTTTATAACCCATAATAAATCACTGGAAGAGCACTGCTGCCCTCTGCTGCCAAAAAAATGAACATTTCTCAGCCAGAAACTTGAGCTGTTCACCAGTTTCATACCACATACCAACTGCAAACATTATGCATACAAGTTTTGATATATGAGATCACAAAAATGGGAAATTAGGCAACACGCATATAACCTCCTGGGTGTGGGTAGCATTGTCGAAAACGGTCATCTTCATTTTCTGAGATGTCACTTGAGTCATTTCCCTATTATTATTATTGTTAAAGTTGAAAACATCTGTGAGCAGCTGCTCCTTTTCAGATATAACAACATAAAAATCCAACAGTCTGCTTTCTGCTTTTACCTCTAGGCCTGAACCTACACTACTAAACTAGCAGGTTTGGAGTTGTTAAGTGTGTGTAGCCTGGATCTTATTTACTAAAGATTCATTTTACTGTTATTGTTTAACACTGAGCAACTTTTAGTCTAAATTAGTCTAATATGGCTAAACTACCAAAGAATGCCTCCTGATGTTTAGTACATCAATACACTACATTTAAAACATATTATAATAATTGTAAGCCACTTCAAATTACATTCACCAGCCACCTTATTAGGTACACCTTGCTAGTATTAGGTTGGAATACCTTTCAGAACATTTGTCATAGATTTAACAAAAAGCTGCAAACTTTGCTCACAGATTATGATCATCGACATGACAGCACCACACAACTGCTGCAGATTTGTCGGCTGCACCTCCATGACACAAACGTCCCGTCCCACTGCATCCCAAAATGCTCTATTGGATTGAGATCTGGTTTCTCTGGAGGGCGTTTGAATAAAGTAAACGCACTGTACTCTGGGTATAATCCCAGTAGAACAGCAGTTTTGGAAATACTCAGTTCAGCCTGTCTGACACCAACAACCGTGCCACGTTCACGGTCACCATTCTGATGCTCAGTTTGACCTTTATGTGACTGGTTTGTACCTAATGAACTGCTGTTCTTTAACACTGCAGATCCAATTCATTTTAATTATGCTTCTTTCAACAATAACATTTTGATATCTTAATAATCTATATTAATGAATGAGTCAAATGGTTAATTGCTATTTGTACATAACATCCTTATTTATATTAAAGGTGTTAAGGCTATTCATAGCTATACTGCTCAACTTATCTTCAATAATAATAATAATAATAATAATAATGAAAGTGAATTACTGCTCTGTTCAATAATCACATTTGTCAGAATTCAAACAAAACTGGGAGGAAATGACTGTCCAACAACAAGAAATTATACGTGGGAGCTGATCACAGGTAGAAAAAGCCGAAAACAAAATCTCGCCACATCTGCATGATGGTAACAAAGCTAAGAGAAGTCACTCTCATTAGTACAAAAACAGCATATTTAATTTTTTTGCATATTACCTACATGAAAAGCTTGCTACCCATAGTGTATAATGAAGACAGTAAGTATGTGGTTGGAATACAGCTTATGTTTCAAAATGCTGAGAATGTCAGGTTCTTGTAGTCACAGATAAAAAGAAAGGTGGTACTTAACGCAATCTCAGCTGAAACTAAAAAGCTCTGCTAACCTATAAAAACACAACGCTTGGCTATATGTCAAAACCACGCTGTTTTAACATTTAGATCCTATTTTGGGATCAATTTTGTGGACCTGCGGGGGGAAAGGGCAGGAACAAAGGGGGGTGTGAAGGAGAACACAAAAGGTGCTTAAAAGTAAAGTTAAAGAGTTTTCTTCTTTCCAATCACATTCACTCGAACACACAGGAATCTTTATGGTTTTATAAGAACCTGTCTCAGTTTACAAAAACAAGATGAGTTTTTTTTTTTTTTTTCTCTCAGAGCATCTATTCTTATCATTTAAAGACGCGGGGTCCATGATCTTATGTCAATGGTCCACATCCCATGTGGAGCTCACAGGAGCAGCTAGGCCTACCTACCACAAATTAACTTCCAAGCTGGCTATTTTACTATTTGTACAAACTAAAGATCTTTCTGAAATAAAAAAAAAAAACTTGATTTATGTGGGACTAATGCACACAGCTCTGTTAATGCATCCAATGGTTGGGAATAATGAAGAACATAACACTTAACAGAGTAAATTAATGGAATTACTGACAAAACTGCTCCAGTCAACGTTTTGGAAAAAGATGATTTAATTTTAGCAAGTCGTGAGCAACAGTGAAGCAGTATGTGGGGAGTGGAGTTGTTAAAACTGCTTTTTATGACTGGCAGACTGCACTGAGACTCAATCAGAGGGACTACAGAGGACGTGGAAATAAACACTAAACAGATCTTATAACAAAAAGGAGGAAGAAAAAATAAATCTGACAGTTATCTACCAGGGTACTGCTATTGTGTTTCCTTCTTAGCTCTCTCTCCAAATGGGAAAACAATTATCTCGATTAAGCCTAACAACAGCGGCTTGCACTAAAAAATAAAAATAAAAATAAAAAAACCCCAAACATCTATTAAAGTCTAGAAGCCTGAACCAAGTCTATTACCACTAAATAATAAGAACATTTACTCTCAGCCATTCAGGAGTTTCATCTTCAGCACTTACAAAAGTTTAAGCTCGGTCCTTTTGCTAATCATCCTTGCAATTACTCTTCTACATTGACACTCAGTAGACAGGCCTCCAGACTTACATCAATCTCCATTTACAGTTATGGTTCACCCTTTCCTTTTTTTGTGACATTTATTACACCCCATACCATCCCTCTCCAAACCTCCTCGCTCTGTCTGCACTAGTCTGACTTGTCTCCATCGTCCCCTCTAGGCGCTCTCTCCGCGACATCTCTGGCCTTGTCCTCCTTCGCTACCGGGGGCTGGCCGTGGGAGTAGTTGGCCAGGATGGAGGAGAGGGACAGCAGGCCGGAGCTGGAGGAGACGGCGGGCAGAGTGGGTGGGGTGAGGCCCAGGGGAAGCGGGGCTACTGGCAAAGCCAGGCCCTGAAGCTGGGACAGGTGTTGCACCTGAAGCTGTTGCTGCAAAAACAACACATTAGATAATATAAGTTTAACATCTGTAAAAAAAAGAAGTGTGAACACTATTAAACTAGTGTGATCAGTTATCACACTTGCAGCACAAACTCCAAGCAAGCAGGACTGTGGTGATCATTATGCTAAAGAAACCCAGTGTGGCATTTTATCTCTGTTTCATATCTCTATTTCTCCAAATTTGCAGAAGGCAAACCACACCATTTATTCTCTTGCTATTAATACGGTTAAACAGAAGTGACACAAAAACAACAATGTGGTAAATGTTGTTTGCACAGCCAATAGAAACATGACAATTAGAAATAAGTATTCACAGACAAATTTCCATCTATGAGGGAGAAAAACGGGCCCATCCCCAGTCAAAATTACCTAACCAGCATGCTACGAAGCAACATCTGGTGGACATTACAAATGACAAACTCACCCGTATGATGGAGTTCATCTCAGGAGGTGTGACCTGCTTGGCTCTTTCAATAGCGCCCATGACTTGTTGTTGATGCTAAAACAAAGATCACAAGTTCAAAGACAAATTTGCACAAAAAAGCTTGGACAAAAACAGTCAGGCACGTAAGATTTCCTCTTTAAAACATAAAGTTGGAGTAAAAAAAAAAAAATGAAATCTTTCTCATCAACATTATGAGAACATACACTCATCAACCACTTTGTTCCACACACTAGTTAAACTGCTTGCTAATACAGCCAATCACAAGGCAGCATTGGGCATTTAGTTATGTAGACATGACCAAGACGACCTGCTCGAGTTCAAACTGAGCATCATATTGAGGAAAAAAGGCGACTTAAGTGACTCTGAACTTGAGCGTGGTTGTCGGTCTGAGTATTTCAAAAACTGCTGATCTACTGGGATTCTCCCAAACAATCATCTCTAGGGTTTACGGAGAATGGTCATGAAAAAGAGAAAATATCTAGTGAGCAGCAGTTCTCTGGGCCAAAATGCCTTGTTGATGCCAGAGAAGAATGACTGTTTCCAGATGGGTCCAATCTGGTACTCTCAACGTGTACCAAATAAAAGAGCCAGTGGGTGTAAAGTTTAAGTAAAAGGTGAATCATTACCTCCTGTGACAGGTAAGGCAGCACCTGAGCACAGATCCCATTTAGTCTCTTCACTATTTCAGCCTACAAAAGAAAAAGAAGAAAAACAAAGATGGTCAGACCAACACACAAAGAATGATGGATTACTAGACGGATGGATGAATGAAGACGATGATTACCTGTTTGTGCATTTCAATGTTCAGCCCGTAGGACATTTCATAGTACTACAGTGCACAGAGGATGGCAAATAAAAGAATTAGAATACGCCTACGCAAAGACACATGTACACACACAACAACCCTTTTTGATTAATTACCCTCTCTTTCATGTATGTATTTTATACTCTATTTTGAGATATGTAGCCATTTTTTATCTGTGCCTCATCATGCGGTGAGTAAACCTGAGGATTTCTGTGCAGCTATTGCGACACTATGAGACTGTGTGGGAGATTTAAAAACTAAATAAGCAGCATACCACAGAAATGAGTTACCACACTTACCATGATATAGTGACGCTGCATCTCTGACTTTTCAGAAGCCAGCTTATCACACTCCAGCTTCAAACTGGGTAAGAAGAATAGAAATATAATATGAGAAAGAGCAGCTCGAAAGCAAATGTATGTATTCATCCTGTTTGGGGATAACTGCACTTTGGGGGAATTATACTAATTCCACAACTTGTCTTGTTTACTCTGAGCTAAGCTGACGGTCTGCTGGCTTAAGCTTCATGTTTAGAATACAGACATGAGAATTATATCAATCCTCTCATCTACTTTCCAGCAAAAAAAGGGCATTCAGCATTTACTGTAATATGAAACCATTTGTTTAAATATCCTTACAATAATAAAATGAACATTCATTAAATATATTTTATTTACTGGATAGCCATATCCAGGACAAATTCATTTTGTTTCACCAAAATCTAGGAGGAGCAGCGGTTCTGAAAACAGAAACGTGCCTATAAAATGACAAAAATGACTTTGAGGCTAGTTTGAGTGAAGAAAGTAAGTTCACTAAAAGCTGACTGACATTACAGGAGGTGAGAAAAGTCCAGCTCAAAATGAAATGCATTTCTGAATAATTAGGTGCCTTAAATAAGGCTATTTCACAAAAGACAGTAACAACAAAACACTGCAGGAAGAAAGTGTGTGACTTTTATTAGAGATTAAATTAGGTGTGTATTGATGCGTTAAATGAATACCTGTGGTACTGTGCTTGGAGGAACTGGAACTCATCCTTGATGCGGTCACAGGAATCAGAGGTGGTGAACTTGAGAGGTTGGCTGGACTGAGAGGATGCCTAAGAAACACAACAAGGTATCTGGTTTATTTTCAGCTTCGAGAAGGCGACTTAGAAATTCTCCTACTTTATCGTGCACCAGATGCAAATCCTAAGGTTTAAAAAAAAAAGAGTTTGTTGTGCTTTCTACTTTCTAGTAAGAAAAAAAGATATCATCATCCTTTACATGAACATATGAGAGCTCTCTGCTGCAGAGCATGTGTGTTTTAATGAAGGTTTGTTTAGGTTTGTTTGAAAGCAGCAGTTTGACCTTGCAGATTAACCCTTTGAGAGGATAGCTAAAAGAAAGCTCAGACTAAACCGTACTATGTACACACAGACATGTGTCCTACGATGTACATATGTCTGTGTGCACATCATAAAATGAGATAAAGAAAGCAGCTGGGTGTTTGATTAACAGCACACAACTGTGAATTGTCTACAGACAGCCACAGCTGTCTTAAAGGTACGGATATGAAACATCTGTTGGGGCCACAAAGTGTGTTGATTGAGGAAATGTGTTTACAGAAGTGTGTCCATGCTGACCATATGTGAGAGGTATTTAGAGGCTGCATTAGAAGTCCGGTTATGTATAGACTACACTTAAACCAACAGTCCAAAGCTGTAATCCATGGTTTATCTGGTTCTCTAAACCTCATTACTCTCTAAATAAGTGGCACAAGAGCAAGAGGTTTCCAGCTGGATTATGGGATTGAAGAGAGAGGCCCGATGCACCCGGTTACACGGAGATCACACAAATCACAACTCTGCACGAATGCAACCAGTTTCAGGTGTGCAAAAGTGAAGAGATGAAACTGGCTAGATCGGAAATGGGTTGGCCTGCAGTAGCAATGAAATGATCAGCATTAGCCCAACCTGTAGACATGAAACAATTAGTCAATTCACTGATTGAGCTACATTTTTTTGAATTTGGAAAAATGGAAAAGCTCCAAACGTATGAGAATGTGTAATGGTAATTGAAGGAATCACTAGGTGGGTCTGGAGAAGTTAAACAGAAGCACAGCATGCAAGTGGTTCCACGGTCACGTTCAGAGAGGAAAGACATATGACACAGCCCCCTCACCCCACCTCAGAAAGAGGAACAGCAAACAGCAGTCACATGTTGAAACTAGCCAACAATCATGCACATGTTCTTTTTTGGAACAGAACTTGGCATATAAACATATATGAGGTTTTATGCCAGCTTTCTTAATTCGTACTTGTTTCACATTCACTAATAGCTATTGCTAACTATTAGTGAAAGTAGACATATTTGTCTACATTTAATATACAATTAAAAATATAATTGAATAAAATGATTTGAAACTAACTGAATTTAGATTTTGTTTAAACAAAAATGCCAGGCACACTCTGGTTTGAATTTCTCCAGTATCTTTGTTTTTAAATAAAATCTGCTCCCACCTGATTTTTATTTTTTTTTTTACAGTAACTTTAGCATATTTAATGAATTCATGCATAATTTTACATCCATACTATGAATATTTTCAGAGTTACAGAATATCAAAGTACATAGGAGTTCATTTGATTTGCTTCACGTTTCCAGCATTTGAGCCCTGAGAACCTCCAAAGCACTCAGAAGCTTTGGAGCCTTCAGTGCTTGTCTAAGAATTTCTCTTTTTCATAATGCCAAGCCCTTATCTGTCGACCTGCTTCTATCATCAGACCGTGAACAATGACTGAAGATCTTAGTATCGGATACTTGTCATTTCTACAGGGTCAGGACAATGACTGTCACAGAATGTATAGATGAATATCTTCATTCTCTTCTTTTCATATCTAAAACTGCACATCAGGTCACATACTGATCAGTGATACCTTTAACATTTCTGCTGTTTACGCAATAATGTTGCTCATGTGGACAATGGCTGTACATTCTTTTCAGGATATTAGCTTTCATGTACTTCAGAAGGGCTTAAAAGTGCCTTAAAAATGATAACTTATTTTAACCAATCTGTACGCACTTCAGGGGGTTTAACTCAGAAAATATCCAGAGTATGAAAGTAAGATTTTGCATGGCTTCAATAGAGGTTATTGAACAAACACAGGCACACAAAATCAGCTGATCCTGAGGAGGGTCAGGTGGGACATATTTTTTTTGTAAGAGTATGACTCTACACAACAAGTAATGTGCCATTTGATCTAGAAAATAATCAGTACATTTGTAAATAATCACACTTTTATGTACTCACACATTTATGCACTTATTGTTAAATATTATTGTACTAATACTAATACTAGCAAATGATCGTTTTAAATTAAAGTGTTAATTCCCAAAAGTCGCCGATAAACAAAGTCCTATAATAGCTGACAAATGTTCAGTGAAATCCAGCCCAATTTTTGCAACATTTAAAGTATATTTTCTCAAAATGAATGCATGCTTAGATGTGCGTTGTGGTTTGCTGCAAGTAGCAAAGGGGGTGTTAAAACCGTCTAAACAATGCACAACATCACTCCAACTTTCTCGGTCTTAAGTGAAGCTAGCTAACGATAGACTGTGTCGTATAGCTCGCCATTTGTTCGAGGTAAAGAGCTAAGCTGCCACAGTGCCTGCACTGTGACGATGACAGCTACCTGCAGGAAGCAGCGATATGTATCAGCTGTGCGTTGCTAGCTAGCGTTAGCTTAGTTTCCACCCGGGGAGAAGTTCAACCGGCCAACTTACCGAGTGCCTCGATTGAGGAAACATCATGTCAGCAGTGTGTTTCGCCGCCTTTCCTCTGTCTAATCGAACTACCAGGCTAGCTGGCTAAGCTAACGTTTCCCCAGATGTTATTAAATGACTGGAGACGCTATTCGCACTTTGTACTCTGTCATCCTTTAAAATAACGTTAGCTAACGTCAAAGCAGCAGGAGCCTTAGGTCGTCTTCTGGTCTTTGAAGTCAAAAAAACTCCGATACTTCCGAGGAGGAATATGTTAACAAAAATAAAAGGTTCTTCAAAGCAACATCAGGCGTTTTTGAGTTTTGTTTTGTTTTTCTTTATTTGGAATAACGCTAATGCTACTCCTCCCCGGGGAAACCCTGGATGTTGACACATGAGCCCCTGACTTTCCTCTGCTTTGAAGAGAAGAGCAGCATCACGCGGAAAACAAAGTGAGCCGCGGAGGAGCGGGCGCCCCGTGTGACACAGAGCTGAACTGACCGGCTCGCCGCTGCAGCCAGGGCCGGAGACAGGGAGGCTGGGGCCGGAAAATAAGGTCTTTGACTGGGGACTGGATTACTAAAAGGGCTCCCTAAAAGTCACAATTTGTCTATGTTTGTGTCAATAGATTATTTTTTTATTAAATTATTTTTTTAAAGAAACATTTGTGCCGAAATGTAGCATCTACAAAGTTGTTTTCTTATTTCATCTGCAAAATGTACAGTACTATGTAAAGTCTTGATCCCATCTAACTCCTATGAAGATATATACATGTCAAACTGTGACATTTCTGGCATGTTTCATTCAACTAAAGAAATATGAACAAATTGTGTTTGTGTGACAGGCTGTTAGTAGCAAAGCACCCCCCCCCAAAAAAAACCCTCTCACCCCTGTGGGAGGTCTTTATTCTTCACGCCTGGGTCCTCTACAAGAGGGCCTGGGACCGTAAGGGTCCCTTGAGGGTATCTTTGCTGTTCCTTGGACTGCGCTTTTCTATGGCCGTCTTCTTCTGCTCGTCTACCACTACTATGTTCGGTTGGTTAGCCATCACCAGTTTGTCCGTCTATATCTGGAAGTCCCACAGGATCTTACCTTGGTCATTCTCAACCACCCCTAGGGGGCGTCTCCCATTTTGACCTCAGAACTAGATATTCCTGTATACTATGCCAGCCACTTGGTTATGGCGTTCCATGTATGCCCTGCCTGCTGCTGGCATAGAGCAATGCATAAAGTGATTCGTGTGTCTCACAGAAACAGCTTACCACTTGGGGGCGCCAATCTCTACACAAGGTGAAATTGTTAAATTAGAAACGACTAAAATTGAAATCATTGCCCAGCCTTGCCAGACAAATGTTGTTCCAGAGTTTTTGCTCAGTTTCATATTTCATACTACAGTGGTCTAATTTCATTCCTGGAAACTTTTAAAGGATGCCATTGTTGAATTATACAAAAAATTGTGCAATTATGAATGTGTAATAAAACAACATAACTGCTTAGATCAATTATCCGAGATGGGTCTGGAGGCACTTTTTGGATCTTTGTGACTGACCTACTTCTGCTGATGACACGAAGCACTGACCCTGCAGGATTCCTCCTGATGGAGATGTGATTTGATTTGGGTCTGTTTTTTGGGGAGCTTAAACATGCGTATACCACCTGGTAGTGGGTGTGATGCTGACAGTCGGATGACCAGCCGTTTAATTGGAAGTCGTACATATTTGGACTTTGTCCTAGAAAAACATCCTTACTGAGGAGAGCTATGTGTAATGCTAGGGCCTATGGCCTATGAATAAAAACAGTTTTACCGAGTGTCTTGAGTTAAAGAGTTTCCACTTTAATCACATCTTGACTGTATGATCCACTTCGTTGGTGGTGTACAGAGGCAAAATTACAAAACATCTGCCACTGTTCAAATTCCTAAGGACATAACTATTTCAAAAATCCAAAATGTTTTTCTGAAGATGGAATGAAGCCTTTGGTTTATATCTGCAGCAGCTTTACTGTGACTACAAGTGGAATCCCATTTATCCCACCTTCCTCCCATGGGTCCTCAGGATTTTAACACAAGTTCTATGGCTGCATGGAAAGTCCCTCTTGAGGTTAGGAACATGGCCTTTCACTGTGCACAGACTTCCTTAATATTACGCTGAACAGCTTTTGGTATCTTACAATGAAATCAGAATATGACGTAGGAAGGTTTAAAAATGAAAAAAGAAACCACAAAGGTTTTAAAATCTAGAAAAAAGTCAATGTGGTCATTTCAATGTCCAATATAAAATGTTCATTTTAATCCTAAAGAATAAATGAAGACATCCAAACTGGGATTTCTGCTACTACGCTGTACAGGTTCCAGACTTAAATCATATAGAAAATCTGTAGAGAGAGTTGAAGCATCAAGTTGCCTTACAGCAGCTAAGAAAGCTAAAGGATTTAGAGTTTTTGCAAAGTCTCTCAGGTTTGCACATATCTCTCTCAGGTGTTTGGAAGAAGAGCTCTCACCTGACATGTGTGCAAACCTGGTGAACAGCTACAAGAAAAGTTTTACCGTGGTACTTGTCAACAAGGGTTTTTCCACCAAGTACTAAGTTATGTTTTGCTTTTTTTTCCTGAAAAAAGAAATTGTGGGCAACTAAAGCCACAACATTACTGTAACATCAGGCTGAATGATTTAACTCAGCGGTCACTGTTAGAATGTTACATTATTAGTTACATGTGACAAAGCCACTTTGCTGCCACGGTAACACACTTGCACATCATGAGGAAAATATCAATCAGCTGACCTGTCTAGGACTAGTAGTTGTGGTAAAAACACATTGCTTAAAGGCTTTTCCAAGTATGACATGTGTTTTCTCTTC
This sequence comes from Oreochromis niloticus, assembly GCF_001858045.2. Taxonomy (NCBI): domain Eukaryota; kingdom Metazoa; phylum Chordata; class Actinopteri; order Cichliformes; family Cichlidae; genus Oreochromis; species Oreochromis niloticus. The sequence goes on along the minus strand of NC_031983.2, from coordinate 17,974,099 downwards.
TAAACCCTACATCTTAACATTGGGATGGTTTTCCTACAGGGAAAAGTCTTCAGTTGAATCAGGCTGAACATCTATCTTCTTTATCATCGTCTTCTAGGGATGCAGAGTCCCTAAAAACCTGTGACTGGTCAAAGACCCCAGGCAGGAAACCCATGTACCTATAATCCTGGGCAATAGTCTGGGTTCAAGTTTGTGCCACTCACCCTCTCACAATCCCATTTAACCTACATAGCCTTGTCTAACAAAGCCTAATATGCCCCCAAAAATTAAGTAAGGAAGAAAAACGAACCCAGGTCATGCTCTATCAGATCTCAAATAAATACTGACTACCTCGGCTTTAATCATCAACTTGACATCACCAATCAGAATTAGATTTTTATTCAACTGAAGATATAAAATCCACGCAACACATCATCAGCAAGTATAGGAACAAATTTATTTCAATTTAAAACAGATACCTTGTCATTATGTTTCTCTCTTAGAAGGCGGCAATGATCATAAGTCATGTTCATGTTTGAATGAGGATCAGGCAACAGTGGTTGAAACAAATACATGAAACACATTTAAAAAAAAAAAAAAAAAAAAAATATGGCAAGAGTTATGTAAATCAATAAATTGATAATAACCAACTGATTGAAACCCCTACGTAAAGGGCTCTGCTTCAGTGAAAACATCCAAGCCCTCACTTCCAACACAAAATAAACAGCACATGCAATTATAATTACAGTTTCTTAGAAAACAGCAGATTATCTCCTAAATCTTCGATCTTAAATACAGAATAAAGTCTTCATGTGTACTTAATCGTGGATCCTTTTAGTCTCTGGTGTGTTTTATTTAAAAAGGGGGACCATCTCGGGTGGTGGTCCTTTTGATAAATGACCACAGCGTTGGCACTTGGAGAGAGAGCCTGGCTCTAGAGAGAGTGGGGTTGGCACACTCAGTATAATACATAATTTACATTTGGTTTACATACAAAATAAAGAGCGAAAGAAAGAAAGAAAAAACAGCATTTTATACACACCACTACACAATTGACCTTCAGGTTTCAATGGAGTGAGGGAAATTAAATCAAGTGGTCCTAAAATAATAGTGTTCTGGTAATGTCTTATCATACAGAGAAAGAGGAAGAAAAAAAAACAAATCACCAAAAAAGAAAAAAAAAAAAAAAAAAAAAAAAAAAAAAAAAGGGAGGGGGAAACATTTGAGTATGCACCAACTTCACACTGATGTCCAAAAGATACGTTTGATGCCCCTTAGTCCAACAACGAGCCCACGGGAAGGGGGGCGCCACACAACCCTGATCGCCCAAATGTGGCGAAAGGAAAACCACACAGGGCCATCTTTACCATCTCTTGTTAGTCAAGGCAATGAAAGGCAATAAATAAGTGTTGTAGTGAAAACACAACCCAGTCTTTTTTGTTTTAACAAGTTAATGCTAAAGACAGGATAATTAATTATCATAACAACTGCCTTCCCCCTTTCCCGCTCATATGTTGAGACAAAAATGTGTCACAAAAATAACATGCTGTGCAACGCTGGCCTGCTAACAAGCCCACACCGACAGCCACGCGGCCCTTCGCCATGTGCCAGAGTTGAAGAGTCAAGTTTGAAATGGTTCATCACCAATAAAGTGAGCTGCACTCCACACACAGTAAATAATAACACAACTACTGATAAATACTTGGGGATTTCTACCGATTTAGTCATCCCACTTCATTTCCTCCTTAAGACAGCAGTCCAAGTAGTTGGCTGTCAACACAAAAGCAGGGTCATTTTCAGCAGACAGAAATGGCCATTAAGAACCGCACTGGTGTTTTTTTTCCTTTAAATATATATGTATATATATTAATGTTCAGACTTTATTTCACCACTTAGCACTTTTGAAGCATACCTACATTTTAAGTTGAACTACTGACTTGTGTAGCCTTTGGTTTCCGCTCATTTAAAAGAAAAAAAAAAAAGAAAAAACAAGTAACAGAGAAACTGTAAATTTCCACAGACCTCTGCTCTTGGATAGTGGATGAGGATTTCATCCCACTTCTCAGGGAATATTTAGTGTTGTCTATGTAATTACGTGATAACGCAGCCAAGTCTGACAATGCAGAAAAGTTGCCCAAGTTTATGTGCTCAAGTCCATGATTTAAGAGGTAGCTATCACACAGCAACAACTTCTACGCAAAGAAAGGCTGAATTCGGAGCAAATCAGACCCCTCTACTGGCTTCAGCTGAAAGTAATGGCTGCCTAGAAAATCAACATCCAAATGTGGACAGGTGAAAATATGCACACAAAAAAGAAAGAAAAAAAGAATTTCCTGGCTATCATCTATAGCTCAATAGCTCAAATACTCTGGAAAACACACAATACTTGTCCTGGTAGTAGTGTCTTTACTGATAAGTGTTTCTATACTGCACAGGGCATCACAGGTAACTCTGTGATACCAATGCAAACAAAACGTAGTGAAGATCAGGTTGGCCGTAGGGCCCAATACTTAAATGCATTAAGAAAACTGCTTAGTGGTGGTAAACTCTCTACGCACACAAACACCCTGCCTATACTTCTTAAAGCACATACTGCAAGTAATCTCCATTTATAAACATATTAGTATTGGATGACTTGGTTCACTGTGGTCCTGTACTCCACTCCCCACTGTCTGATGCCTTATGCACTGTGATAGCCCTTAATGAGGATGAAGGGTAAGTCACCTGTAGAAAAGGTCAAAGACACTGGAAGGAAAAAAAAAGGAAGTATATCCATACTTCACTGGCACTACTCAAGAGCCAGACCAAAAAAAACAAAAAAAAAAATCCAACTATGTTCATACTGTACATTTTCTTAGGTATTCATTACAGCACTGCATCTATAAACAGAGAAAAATATGAATTTCTTTAAAAAAAAAAAAAAAAATGTGAGGGCTCCTAAAGAAAAACAGTTTCATCATGAATGGAGATGTCATGGCAAGTACAACTGGAAATGTCTCAATAAGAAAGAGAAAGCAGAGATAAGATCCTTACTATACCAGACATTCATTTTTACAGCAGTTCAGACTCAAGTTAGGCTCCGCCAGGAGAGGAAAAACAAAAAACAAAACCCAAAAAGGAGCCTTTAAACTCAACAAAATCGAAAACAGTCAAATTATCAACACCTTCAAACCTGGTCCATAAATTATATAAATAAAAAAAAAAAATCTTTAATTACTTTTAAAATCATCTTGTCACCATACTGTGAAGATTTTTTTTTTTTTTTTTTTAAACCAGCCCTAGTTAGAATAACTCTGGAGACAGAGCTAATGCAGTAGTGAGGTGTTCTGAGGCTGGTTGGGAGTAAACCCCCCCCCTTTCTTGCTCCCTTGCCGCTTGTTTCCTAAACACCAATCAGCTGCGTGTAGTCCTATTAATCAAGTGAACAAAAATCCATAATCACAGTATCAATACTACCATAAATTCATAGGAAAAAAACCAAAAGAAAAATATGTATGCTAATACTTTTTTTTGTACGTTTGTTTTTTTTGGCCAAAGATGGTGTACCACAGAGCGTTTCTGTACAGGAGTGTTTTGTGTATATGTATTTACAAACAGATATACACAAACATTTGCAGACTTTAGTGTGTTTTCTGTGAAGGGTTCATAACCATCCCTTCCTCTAAATCACTCAACATTAAGCAATCTTTTTTTTTTTTTTTTTATAAACAAAGTGACTATACAGTTTAAAAAACAAAAAACAAATTAAGGAAAGTAAACAGAAGCACCTCCCGTTATAGGAAGTGTGTCTGATTGGACGGCTGAGTGACGTCATCAGATGTTACCGCATGGATTCTACTCGTGCCTTAGAGTGCGGGCACTGCAGCTTTTTTTTGTTTTTGTGGAATTAAGCTACTCGCAGCCCGAGCTGCAGATGTGCTCTGAACACTGATGACATCAGCTCCCCTCCGCATCCACCAATCAGAGCAGAGCCTCATTGAAAGCAGCTGTCCTCTCACCCGCTACTTAGTGTTTCATAATGGGGCATTGGGTGTGTACCAGTGGAACCAGATGCACTGACGATATTTTGGAAGATTGTTCCTGTGAATCCATATAGATAACATCTGGAGGAGGGAAGCATGTGATCAACTTAAACATAAAAAAGAAAAAGAAGATCTTAAAAGGATACCTATGTCAAGTAAATTTCTGGTTGCTTCTTTAGATTTTTTTTTGTCGTCTTGCAAAATTTTCTTACAACCACTCCATTTAATCATACTTGTTAAATACATTAAAAAGTGTTTTTTTTTTTAAAAATCTCAGCAATTAACAGATTTTGATTAGCCATCTCCTGCTCCCTGACCCCCTCCCCCCTTCATGTTTTAAGTGTTTACATATGCATTTACTTCATAATATATTTTTTTCTATTTTTTGTGATTGCGATGCTCACACTGGTGGGTACATTCATAGACGCAAGATGGAGACAGAATCCTCAGTCCCATCCCCCACCGAGTCGCTCTGAAGTATCTCTCAGGTCCTCGGATGGCGTCAGGGGATACGGCACTCTGTTAATTCCACACTGGCAGGAGCGGGGAAAGGAGACGACGGAGGATCTGCTCTCGCACCGCTGAGGGTAAACTCCGAAGGGCCAGGGGGTATGATGCCGCTATTCACCGAAACACAGATCCTCTCAAATCAATGATGCCCCCAATACACAAACACACACACACACACACACACACACACACTCACTCACACGCACACCAAAATCCCCTCCAGTCACTGTACAGCTCGTGTGAAAGGTTTGTGTGCCAGAGCCAGCAGCCGGGGCCAAATCCACACCCACACCCACAGAGCAGCTTTGGGAGGACTGACGACTAACACAGCAAGCTGCCGAGAGGAGGAGGAAGAGGCTTTGGTGAAAGAAGAGGGGCAACGTCTGCAGGTGGGAGGATCTGTGGATTCACTGTACTGGGAGGGGGAAAAAAAAAAGAAAAAAAAAAAGCCAAGGTTCTGTCGGGGGAGGGGTTGTGTGCGTGCGTGCGTGCACATCTGCGTCTGTGTGTTTGTGTATGTGAGCTGGAGTGATGTGCTGTGTAATGCATGTGGAGCTGACGGCACATTCCCAAAGAGGTGTGCATTTGTGCAGTGGGGGAGGAGATGTGCGTCGCATTTGAGCCCTCACACCAGGTTGTACTCTTTGAGATTGAGCTGTAGGATGGTGTCTTTGACAGCTGCAAACACAAAGCGGATGTTCTCAGTGTCCGTGGCACAAGTGAAGTGAGAGTAGATGATCTTGTCGCTGTCTGGGTTTAAGTCCACAAACATCTTGAGGATGAACTCCCGCGCCGCCTGTGCATCTCTCTGGGGACCTAAAATGCAGAGATGGGTGAGGATGTGCGAGTGTGCATTGTACATCAAGTCACCTTCACAACTTTGGTCCACACTAAGGAAAAGTTTCCTTAAACTGATTTGTGGATTAGCTCAGCAGACTCAAACCCAGTTTTACTAAACATCACACTGACACATATGATGCTTATCACTTTGACACTGCTATCATCCGTGTCTTTGACAGAATAACCAACACAGTGCACATCTTTAAATCCCTCATCTGAATATCAATCGAAAGCGATGACATTGTGACAAGTCTGATTTCTAGCAGGAACCAAACGCATGGGTTAATCACTCAACACAAACACGTAGATGATCTCACCATCAAACTCGGGAAAGTAGTCCACCAAGTGCGAGTAGGTGATCTTCTCCTCTAGCAGGTCTTTCTTATTAAGGAAGAGGATGACTGAGGAGTTTTGAAACCAGGGGTAGGTAATGATAGTCCTGAACAGAGCCTTACTCTCTTCCATGCGGTTCTGATGAGAATAGTGTGGAGCAGAAACAGAATGTTAATTTGGCGTCAATATTGAAGTCATCTTCAGACTAAAATATCCAAAATACTCTAAATACAAACACAAGCCGTTTGTCACACTTACCTCATTGTCCGACTCCACCAGGACCTGATCATACTCACTCAGCGCCACAAGAAACATAATGGAAGTGACATTCTCAAAGCAGTGAATCCACTTCCTCCTCTCTGACCTCTGGCCCCCTACATCTACCATCCTGATGGCAGGATGAAAGCAAAGGAGGATAAAAAGTGAAAAAAAGAAGGGGGGGGGGAAATAAATTAGCATGCAAGTTTGGGTGGCCTAGTTTATGGTAAGTGATTAATAGAACTAAAAAGAGTGCTTAGTGTTAAACAAAAGTTTAAGCTCTCAAGAGTCCTCGCACTCTAGCAAGGCTTGAGAAGCTTATTCTTACAGATTCTGCAAAGATTTTGAATCCATCAAGACGTATTTAGTGAAATCATACAAGTGTAAATCTTGCATATTCTATGAATTACTAATATACAACTTAATAACCTGGCCTTTTCAACAAAATACACTTTTGTTTCATTCCATTTTGTGTAACAGAAGAAGTCTGTATCTCACTGGAGTACATCTCCCTTAAACATTTTCTGCATATGACCTACATAAAAGATTCAGCCTTTCATCCAGGGACCCATCGAAGCATATTTTCACTGTCATTTAAGAGACATCAGAAATAGGCCCAACATTATTCTGGGTCCTGACCATTTGTTAAAAAGATAGTCCTATTAACTTCATTTTAAAGTTGCTGAAACAAGAACCCTGATGGATTCAACATCTTTGAAATACTTTCAAGTGTCTCAGTGTACAGATCTCTCTATACAGGAAAAAAACCACACACACAGACACACAAATGTGGAGCGTGCATGTGTTTTTGTTGTGTGCGAGTCATGCACGCCACCAGGTAAGCTTTCCATTTAAGACAGACACTAGAAACAGGAAGGAACTTAGGAAGTTGTGTTACTTTCACTGTTTGCTAAATGCCTAAATTACAAACATGAACCAAAGAAACTACTAAACCAGTCATTTCAGTTATATCCAAGAAATTGTTGCCTCCTCAGTATTGCTAACCCCACCCAGTATGTAACAGGTATTATAGACTGCACTAATATGCACAGGTGGGTGTACAGCTGAATACTAACTGTGTGTTCAGTAGTCTCATATAGCTAGTAGCGTATTGTGGCATATTCACCTGAAACTCTTTATGGCCCTAGCAACAGTTAAGTGTTTTAGCCGATAACAGATCAGTCTGTACTTCTGTTTGTGTGTCATGTTGAAAATAGAAGCTCATAACACATTTTTCACTACTACAAAGCTTTCTCACCCTTCCCCAGTGTGTGCGATAGAGTAAAACATAACAGTTGTAAATGCTTTGAAGCACAGTTAAAGACAAAAAGGACACCAGAGAGACATAAGACAAAGGATAAAACAAGAGCTGGGGAGGGGGACGTGACAGAGGACAGGCAGAGGACGGGAGGCAGAGCCGAGAGCGTGTTGGAAGCAAAGATATGGAAGGCAAATTACAAAAAAAAATAATAAATTTGCATTTCAGTTTGATTTCAGCACATGTGCTGGCAGTAGGTAAGCCAAAAAAAAAAAGAAAAGAAAAAAAAAAAGTCTGAAGCCAGTCATAGGCATGGGTTTAATCTTGACTCTAAATGCTAACAGATACTCTGAGTCCTCATGTGGTTTCAGGTTTCTTGAGCTTCTCCTTGACAAGGTCAGCCTTCACTCATCTGGGACTGTAGGTCCCAGTTTCATTAAGCCTCTTTGTGACAATTGATTGAACTAAATCTTTGAAATCAAGAACATTTGCCTGATGAAACAGCAGATAAATGACATCTCTCCATTTTATATCCAAGTATTTTCAAGCACCTCTGGATGCACAGGTACTTGCCTTCAGAGCAGTTGTACAAATAAGCTTAAAGTCACAGCTCACTGGTGCCCCCTGGTGGTGGCCCAGTCCACAGTGGTCCACAGAGACCCAGGGCCAATATAGGCCCTGCAGGACCTGCTGCCCAAAATAACATTCCTCCACCGCGGAGAGGACGACCTCGTTTCTTCTGCCAGCCGGAGAGGAAAGGAGGAGAGGAAGAGGAATAGAGGAGGTGACCCATTTACAGAGACCGGGCACCAAAATGTAGGACTTTGTGTTCATTAGGGGACTGTGATTTGTGTGCGTGTGACTGTTGTTCATAGCGCCAGGTAGGTATGTTACAATGGGAGACTGTAAAAAGATGATAACTTCTACTTTTTAATGATTGAAGAGAGTATTGGATGGGATACAGACAAAGAACCCGCATGGATAAATCAAAAGTATTGAGTTATTTTCAGTCATTGTGAGGAAAAAATAGATGGTTTATTTGGGACTTGGGGGAGAAGAAAAATAAAAAATAAAAATAAAACATCAAATGAGTTAATGACGTCACGACAAAACATGAATGGACGCAGCCAAAACAGCCGTCTTTCTACCTGAAAATGATGCTTTGCAAGTCGAAGGGGTACTCTATGATTCCTGTAGTGGGGATGCGCACCCTGAGTACATCCTGCTGTGTGGGAAGATAGTTGGGATCTGAAATACGATCCAGATCCGAAAGATAACTACAAACGAGCCAGTCAGGAAAAAGGAATATAAAAAAAAAAAGAGGGAGGGAGGGGAGAGACAGGAAAACAGTTATATAAAGCGTGGCAGGCAATTACCGCAACACCACAGCCATTCCAGGAAAGTGTGGATCAGTCCTGTTGAAGAAGACTCACAGAAAAGGCCGCATCACAGAAACAAAAAGGTGTTAGTGCCACTGCTCCACCAACACTATTCCCAGAGCTTTGACATTAGCCGTTTATCTTTAACTGACCATGGACACTGAGGTCAAGACATTTGTGGAATATGGTGGTGCAGACAGTGTAGGTGGCGTCAGTGACAGCAGCAGTGACTTTAGCAGCGGAAACAGCAGCACCTGTATCAGATAAACAAGGATCGGACAAGTCTGACATCAAGGACAACTGGAAACATATTCCCCTTTGTTTCTTTAAAGGTTAAATTCTTCTGCCTTTCAATGTGCATCCAATTGTCTAATATTCCATGACAAATTCCTGGAGGATCTTTGACATCTCTGCCTAATCCTTCTTTATCTGTACTTTGTTGCTGCTCCCCACACGCTTCAGTGCAACATGTCTGGCCTTAGGTTCTCCTTTTCCCCTTGGGGCCAGAACTAGAAGACGATGCTACACACAAACCACTGATAGCCTCATAGGACAAAGCAATCTACTCATAATAGTATCCTTTGTCCCAGCTTTAATCTTTTTTTGTAAATAAATGATTCTGAGCTACTTCTTTTACACTGACAGTCATCAGTGGTTTGTGTCCTCTAGTCATGGTGACGCTGCAGTCCCGGTGCCTTGAGGGGGTACCTGAAGATGACGTTCTCCAGGTCAAACGGGTACTCTATTATACCCGTGGTGGGAACACGGACCCTCAGTACATCTTGCTGGGTGGGAACATAACCCTCCGCAGTCACACGGTCTATATCACTAAGGTAACTGGAGATATACACGAACAGTGTGGATAACACTGAACTGAAGACATCATTCAATGATTTACTTGCATTTCATTCTGTCATATGCATGCTTAGACAAATACAAACCTTACACATTTGATGTCAAACTGCAAACGCATCTGCATGCACACAAATTTGACCTGCAGTACAGAGCAAGCACAACCAGGGGGCACTAAAGAATGAGCCTTTGGCTTTGCACCCTGGAGTCATGTATTGTGACACAAAGGGTGTACATGTTATCAAGTTCTTTTTGAAAAAAAAAAAACAAAACCCACAATTACTAGCAGTGCATCTTTTGTCTAAAGACAAATAGCACTGTTTCTAGCCAATCTGGGCACAGAAATTGGAAGCTACTGTAAGACTTACTTTAGTGTGTTCTCACTGATGACTGCATGTAGCTCAAGCTCAGGGTGAAATAAGGGGCACCATAGTGGTTTCAGTGTATCTGTTTATTCTTATTTAGTTGGATGGGACAATGAAATCAGTCTCTCTCCAATAACAAGTCTTTTTTCTCTTACAACTAATTACACTAATATCAATTAAAAAGCCAAATAGGGCCATTTTCATGAGAGATTGTTAAATAAACAGGTGATTTTTATCATTTGTCAGCCAATTTTTCAAGTGGACAAAAGGCTAATGTGCTGCTCTGTCCAGCATATACACCGAAACCCACACAGAACCTGACACCAACCCCACACACATCCAACCACACCTTAATTGCTCTGAAAATTAGCATCTTGACCTCTGAAGACAACTGTGTCCCTGCTACACACAAAGTGTCAGTTCCCCCCCCCAAATCATGAAATATATATTTTTAAACTTACGTCAGGCTGAACCTAGCTTCGCAGAGAGAAACAATGACCTTGAATTTGGTGAAACGACACTTTATATTGCAGCTGCTCAGTCTCACATTAATTAAGCACAGGCACACCCGCATCATATTTCTCGTTTCATGGTTGATCTCATTTCATTTTCACATGAGATGAGACCAACAGAACATTTGTAATGCAGGTTTGGGAACAGATTTTTATTTCTTTTATTTTTCATTTTTTTTAAAAAAAAAAAAACATGCATCAGTCATTGACTACACTTCTTAAATTATAGTAATTTACACAAGGCCAAAAATATAATGAAATTGTTAAATAGGCAAAAGTGACAAATATTCCCAAACCAGCATTACAGACAAAAATTACACACAGCTCATAAATAACATTCTGAAACATTACACAGATACCATGACCATCGTCTCCAAAGCGAGGTGAAAAGACGTACTATTTTGTGGAGTCAGAGAGCTGGTATTCTCTGCGGCGGTCGTAGGCCTCCTGGATTCCTGGGTCAGCCCACAGGCTTTTAATAGCTGTGATGTATGGTTGCTCAAAACTATTGATCTTCTCAATGTCCACCTCCTTCACAAGCATAGCATTAGCCTGGGAAGACAAAAGGTGAGGTAAGTAACAAGAGATCTGACATGCATGGCCACAACACAGCAAACAGAAATATATATCTATGTTTTTTAAAAACTATGAGAATTATCCAGTCATTTCAGTTTTCAGCTGTAGACTTTTGATATTTCTGCAAATAGCAGATTTTCTCCACTGTCTGTTTAGACCGAGCATCCGATCCCAACCACCCACCTATTCTACTTTTTCCAAAGATAATGTTTCTGCTAGACAAACTAAATGCATCACTTCTTGCGTGCCAGAAGTTCTTTCTCAGAAAGATTTTAAAACAAACACAGTTGGTCTAACTCTGAGAAAGAAAATGGCATCTGCACTGAGGATGTCATCCAAAAAAAAAATGAAAAAGAAAAAAAAAAGTACTACACTGCTTCAGTTTCACTTTTGACAAACTAATAAGTTTTTATTCCTGACCCATCCCTATGAACGAAAGCAATATAAATAAATCTGTACTAGTCGATTTCTTACTGAATCCAGACAATCTTACAAAATCCTCATTGCACAGAGGCATGGAAGCTCTTTTAATATAATAAAAGTTAACAGGAGAAAGCCACATTAGTCCTTACTAGAGATGGACCGATCCGATATTACGTATCGGTATCGGTCCGATACTGACGTAAATTACTGGATCGGATATCGGTGAGAAATTAAAAATGTAATCCGATACATTAAATATTAAAAAAAAACACCTCACAAAACTTGCGACAGGGTGTAACTCGGCTCATAACCGTAGCATGTCGGAGCAGTATGCCTCACTGATAGAGCGGCTGTGTGTATTTGTAGCCTCACTACCAAACCAGCATTTCATCTTTCATCAAAGTTATCCCAGAGAGAAGTAAAGCAAGTGTGTAAGTTCATCTCTGAATGTTTGTAAAGCGTTCCCATGTTAAGCTTAACAACCGATATATGGAGCGACTGCCTCTCTCTCTCCCTCACCTTCCTGCCGCTACTTCAATCTTGAAACTGCTTAACGATCAGCTGATCGGCTTTTCTGTCGCGAGTCTGTCTCTCTTCTTTGTTTTTGGCCCACTTTGCACCAGAAAGAGGAAACCAGCGGCTGAACAACAGCAGCACGTTTAAACTTGATAAGCTGCTGTTAGAATTTTTATTTAATATTACTTTCTACACCAGGATCCTTTTAGCTGACGGCTGGTAACTGTGCAGGGGCGGATCTAGCAAAGTTTAGCCAGGGGGGCCGATAGGGCATGAACAGGGAAAAGGGGGCACAAAGACATACTTTTCTTTCTTATTCTCATTTAAAATGTCTAGCTTTTAATAAATAATTATCTGAATCTTACACCCAAAGTTTTAATCTGATGTAAAATGTATAGAAGTCCATTTCTGTATATAGTAACTGTTAAGTCTAATATACCCTAGTAAGCTATAGTACTTTTTCCTTTGGGAAGGTACCATCTGTGCAGTCTGCAATTCTGTTGAAGAAAGATGTTGAATCTATTTAATTATTCTTGAAAAATAATTTAATTCTGTGCATTTTTTTTCACCCTGCATCAAATTAAAGTTGATTACATCGATTAAGCATCATGAGGTGGAGGGTGGGGGGGTGGTTCCCTATTGTTTTTTGCTGGGAGTTTACAACCCTATTAGTTAGGTTGCTTAATATTTCTGCTAAGTACTCTTTAAAATACCAGAATAGGGAGGATGGAGCAGGTTTAAGTTTATTAGATTGATCAGTGTTGCTGAACTATAAAATATTTTGGGTGCAGTGTATTTTTTTTACATACAGGTATAACAGAATAGCTTTAGTGTTATTGTTTATTTAAACTTGAGTATGAACTTATACAAAATGCAGCAAGATATTAAAAAAACAGTTTTATTGATTAAAAAACACACTATATCGGATTCATATCGGTATCGGCAGATATCCAAATTTATGATATCGGTATCGGTATCGGACATAAAAAAGTGGTATCGTGCCATCTCTAGTCCTTACCCGGTTGTCTTCATATTTGTAGGGGATCTTGAGGTTCTCAGTGGCGCGGATCATGGACTGCATGGAGGTGAAGATGTTTTGGTAAACAAGTCGAATGAAGCCTCTTTTATCTTCATCAGAGTATCCAGCTCCATGGATGATCCTCATCTGCTTGATGAAGGTGCTCTTGCCACTTTCTCCTGTACCTGAGCACAAAGACACAGGATCATAGTTACAGTGTGGGTAACACCTGCAGTTCAAACCTTCTATTCGTGAGGGTCCCCAATCAAAGCAAAATTGCAACAGTAAACGGACCGAGGCTCGATCAAGACAAAGTAAAAGATGAAATGGGATTAGTTTGAACTTTAGATCATGCAAAGCTACTCTAGTATAGTCCAAAAATGGCAACACCAAACTGGTAAAGAGCACAATAAGAGAAAGTCCCACATGTGTCAAGGAAACAAAAGTCTTAGCTTTCCTTTTCATTCTCTACCTCTGACTGAACACAAATTCAATCATACCTGAACATAAGATATCCAAAACTGACAGCTCAACTATTTATTTGAAGATAGCCGATGGCAGGTAAGGATAATGAGCCGATGCCAATGCTCCGCCAATAAATTTGTGCAGCGGAAGTTGATAAGTCTCTGTGGACTTTGAGAAAACATTCAACTGTGTCCCTTAAGGTGTCCTGTGGGAGTATGGGTACTTGCTTGTAGTTAGCAACCAATTGCTCCATGTTCATCAGTCCTAAGAGTCTGGTTCACATTGGTACGTCTACTGCTGACGCCATGCTTCTCAGCCAGAAAAAGGGTGGACCACCCAATCTAAACTCGAAATGAATTTCTTACCCAAGTGGAAGAATTCAAGTATCTTAGGCTCGTGTGTAAGAGTGAGGACTGTGGAGCGGGACACTAACTGATGTATTGCTATAGTATCAGCCGTGATATGTAAGTGGTGCCGATCTACTATGGTGAAGAGAGAGCTGAGCACGGACATGAAGTTGCCAATTTACAGATCAACCTATGTTCCCACCCTCACCAATTACTATCAGCTCGCAGATACGAGTGGCAGAAATCAGCTTCCTCCAAAGAGTATCTCTGCTCTCCCTTTGAGACTTGTTGAGGAGCTTGATTGTTGGGAAGGAGCACAGATTAAAGCTGCTAATCCTCCACATTGACATGAGCCAGGTAAGGGGATGCCTGATGGGCACTTCCTTAGGTGAGGTAAGGTCCTATCAGGAAACGGCCCGGGGGTAGACCCAGGACACATTAGAGCTCGCTGCTGGGTACGAGAGCTTGTAAATTACTCATCACAGTACTACTACTTTGTCTACATTCATACAAACGTGGCAGACAAGAAATGACCCATAGTACAGGGGGAAAAAAAAAAAAAAAAAATACAAAAAAAAAAAAAGGCTCCACAAAAACCAAATCCACTTGACAAGATGTTATGGTTTTCTCTTCATGTGTCATCACCACAGCAATGAGCTACCAGTGTGTTACACACAGAAAGCCGCAAACATTTTAATAGTAAAAAACAACAAGAAGAGGAAATATATTGTGAATAAAATTGCATCTGCTGTCACTGAGGTGTTAATCTATATCACTACCCAGTCCTATTCAATGCCACTGAACTGTTCCATTTTCATATTGAAAATCAGACCCCTCATTTCTGCCAAGACCCTGAGCCGAACCTATAACATGAACACAGACATGCTGCAGTCCGTTTTTCTATTTAGTTACGCGACATTTGAGGTAATTAATAGGATAGACAATGTTTTTCTCAAAATTATATTAATACGGGATGCTCATACAAGTCCTTAGTCAACTTGTTATAAAATCTCTTGACTGACATTCCAAGCTGATTAACTAAACTCGTTAGGGGTGCACATATGTCAAAGCTTCTTTGTCCAGTGTCAGGAAGTTGCTCCACAGTTTGGCAAGTAAACAATTCAAAAAATATTTCTAGGGAAAAAAAAAAAAAAGGGGGGGGGGGGAGGGATGAGTGAGGGAAATATGAGCTAATTTAATGAAGACGATTAAGACAGCTTGCCCTACTATATCCAGCATCTAACAGTGAACTGCCTCTGACAACGACCCCTGCTGTCATCTTTTGGCAAAGGGCGAAACTCACTCAGTGATTCTTTCCTGCCCTCCTGATTCCATATTAGGAAGTAAAACTATTACAATATTTCAAACATCATAACAGCCCAAGATAAAATGTACATTTTGATACCAATACATCCCTGATTTCACCGTCAGAGTCGCATACTCCTCATTCAGTTAAAGAAAATAAAAACAACAGCACTTTAAACCTTTGTATATACCGAAATAAAACCCCACTCGATTGGTGGTCTGTTAGGCCTAACCTACATTTCACAATAGCCCTCTAAGGTCTGCATACTGCCTAAAAACGTTACCCTCAGGCCATGAAAATAAATAAATATTAAAAACAAACAGGCTGATGGCATTTCAGTTCTCAGTGATATCAAACAGGATCCAGCACATCCATGATATCTGAAGAACTGAGAGGGAAAGACGAGGTGGGAAAAAATACAAAAAAAATAAATAAAAAATACACACATAGGCTACACTCATCTCACCACCACCTACATTCAAGGTTTTTGAAGAGCAGCCATATTTCCGTTACCATAGCAACCCCTCCTCTGTCTCCCTCTTTTTTCGTTCCTGTGTTTTTTTTTTTCTTCTTCTTCTTTTTTAAACCCCTCCCATCCGCCCCTTCTCTCTCCTCTCTTTCGTAGCAGACAGTAAATATAACTGCGAGCCCCTCAGGCTCGCTCTGTACTCTTCATATTTTGGTTCACCGCAGAGAAGAAGGGCCTCGGTTAAGCAGAACATTTGGGATGGGCGGGAGAGGGGGTATGGTCTGAGGGTCAGGGGGTTCTGACACCTTAGGACAGTGAAAGGGATGTACTGTCAATGGAGAAGAAACAGCTTAATCTCAAAAACATATTTTTTATAGCTGAACTCTTTATCCATAAGGGGAAAATGACTCCCCTCCATCCAACAAAATGTCCAATTTAGGATAACAGACTAGACAGGCTTTATAGTTCAGTGTTTTTTTTAAAGAAAAAAGCACCATCTTCATTTCTCCTGGATGAATCAATGCACTGCAGTGAAGGCTACACGCTGGTCGGCCTAACAAAAGAAGTCAAACACAGAGAGCGTTTTCTTTGCAACAGGGCTGCAGTGGCAGTGACTGCAGACTGGCTCACCGAAGGAGCAAGAAGATCACTCTCCAGCCTAATGTCTGATTTATTTCTCGTGACCCCATCACAAGATCTCCCTCCGCTGTGTTCCCTTAACTATCATGTCCCTCTTTTCCCCAGACAACACACTACGAGCCTCTGTCCTCGCTTTTTCCTCCCCAAAAATTGTACCAGTGCCAGCCACAGCCATTTCCATGCCCTCACCAACTCTTCCCCGCCAATACGCCCCCACCCCTCGCTCCCCTCATAACCTCCCCGAGGCAAGAAATATGCCTCGCCATTCTCATTCCTCTCTGTCAAGAATTTTGGATATTCATAACTAGAATCCATCCATTCTTTTTTGGTAATGACCTAGAAAAAGGAGGTCACCTTTTAATAGCTCGCGCACACACACACACACACACACACACACACACACACACACACACACACATACACACATACACACATACACACAGCTCTCTTCTAGGTACTGTGAGAGAGAGCGAAAAAGAAAGAGTGGAGATTGTGTCCCAGCGCAACAGTGCAAGGTACACTACACAGCCCACACACCAACACTACTCTCTTCGCAGAACTGATGAGCTTTGTTCCAAAAAACCAAAGTCTCACTCGAGGGTAACCCGATGACAATAAGCACACAACAAAAACTTGCTCTGAACACCCAAATTACAAAGAGGTGCTGAAATGCTAACAGTACGCAAGCAGTACAGCTCCCCATCAACTAAAAAGGCAGCAAGCACTACACCTGTATATTCCATTGCCAGGATAGCTTTCATAAGCCTTTACATAATGCAACTGATGTCAGCTTGTGACACAACCCCTGATAGACTTGACACACTGCTGTCTTGGTGCAGCAGTTTCGGTTGAGCCCCGGCTGCCACGCTGTCTATTAGGTTATAAGCGTGTGCGCGTGCACACATACACACAGGCATTGCTTTGTTTACACAGTCTGCTCATCTTATAAATCTCCCATCCTGCTTCAAACGCAGCCGCCACAGGGCCTTGTTCACAAGCGTGCCCATTTCTGCTAAACCCGACCTCCCCATGCAAAACAAAGAAAAACGAGTCGCTGCTTTCGATGAACAGGAAGTCACCAGCATTGCTGTAAATTTGCATGCAAATACACACACCGAAATATAACTGTCCACTGCTATGAACAGCGCTGGTTTATGGGTTTATGAACGGTCCTTTCAGTCAGCACGTGGCAATCAAATCTCAGCACGGAGAAACCGTCTGCATAAACACAGCCAAGGTTAAAATACTGACAAAACTGCCATCGTGTAGGCATTATAAGTTTTTGTCAGCACCTGGGAAAATTTAAAAAAAAAAAATGAGAAGGCTAAGCAAAAATGTAGCGAGGGTCTTAAGCTTTCACATATTCATCTTGGAAATTGGCCTCTTTCAGGCGTACAAAGGAAAGGGACTGAGCCAAGGCAGCCTGGAGCTATGCAACACACACACCACCTGCCTAACCAACTGTGGACACACACACACACACACACACACACACACACACACACACACACACACACAGATCCTGTGGTCAACCTCAAGGCATGGATGTTACCTCCACTGTGATGTCCCATTTATACCCCCTTTCCCTGCAAAGACTTCGAAAAAGGACACAGCAAGGAGGGCCATTTCTCCCTGTCACATATATGGCCGCTTGCTCTGTGTCCATTGTGCTGCTTTCCGTCAGAATCTCGGCATAACTCTACGGCTTTGAGCCGATGCCTCTGCATCTGCTGAGTGCTCCACGTACGTGGGTGTCGGAGCTGTAAATCGAACATGCATGCTATAGCAAGCGCTGCACATAATACACACACAGTCTCACGCGTCTTCATCTCACCACCTTAGGATGGCCTTGTCTGTTTACCAGTGTGTATGCAATGAGTGTTGAGTGGCAGAGTGGGAGTGGGTGAGCAACAAAAATGGAAGGAAAAAGAAAAAAAAAACAAAACACTTGCTCGACAAAAGATTCAACACTTTGCAGCAGTATTTTTTTTTTTTTTTTTTTTAAATCTACAACACACAGTGTGCTCAGCTGCTCCAACTAAAACCAGCCAAATCCTTGATATTGATATCGTTTCTTAAGCCGTGGTTCTTATTTTAGGGAATCTCATCACAGACAGAGAGAGAACATCGCTCTGTCCACACATGGGCAGTAAACGTATGCCACGGCTATTTGCTACAATTATTTAACAAATCCACTTTATGCAGAGCGTAAGCATGGCGCAGCCTTCCAAATCCAACTCGAAACAGAAAATTGAAGTGACAGAAGTTGAAACGGTGCGATGAGGGAGAAGTGTGGGCTTTACTGTACGCGGCAGCTGGTGGGAGTAAACAGGAATGAACATGCCACTCTGTCACCACAGAGAGGACTGAAGATGTTGGCAGAGAACAGAAAGGCAGGCTACGTACCCGTCCTGTCTGGGGACTGGGGGGGGAAGCAAGCAGTATGTGGGACAGCCTCCATCTAGCCTCAAACCTCTAGAGAACCTGCCATGACCCTCTTTTAAGAACGCTCGTGTGTGTGTGTGTACTTTCATCTGCGTGCTAGAGAGCAAAATGTGTAAAAGACACAGTGTCATAGAGCGAGACAAGGAACGTGTGCAAGGCTGGCTGAGAAAACGGTGAAAGGAGACACTATCCAAGTTTGATGATGGTGAATTTGTGCATGCGTACGTCTCTGTGATATAAATGACATTAAAAGATTTAAACTGGGCATCCTAACCAGGCAGGAGACAGAAAGGTGCTAAATTATACAAAACATAATATGTAGCCTGACATAGGGCTGCTCAATTAATCGAATTTTAATCTAGATTATGATCTGGGTTTTCAACGATCATTAAAAATGACTCCGCCGATTATTAGCACTTCCCTCGTGCTTTACTCTCGCGCTGCTCCGTGTGGCAAATCGAGCGCACCTCTCTGCGTTTCGAACACGCGTCACAACAATTAAGAGGACCCGAGGGAAGCTCGGAAAGCTAAGCAGAAGTTATTTGGAGAGGAGAGGATAATGGCTGCTGAAGAAAGAATGCCGTTGGTTGAAAAGAGAGGTAAAACGACTTCAGTGGTGTGGAAACATTATGGGTTCGCGGAGTCAGACGTGGATCAAATATTGTGCAGTATTTTGAAGTTCACTAAACATAGATGTTTACATTTTTCATTTATTTTTTATATTGCAAACATTTCCACTGTAATCAGTATTTGCACACTATTTTATATTATTTTTTGACAATCTTTAAAGCCATTATTCAATACATTGTTACTGTTAAATAAATATCGTCAAATAATCGAGATCTCAATTTCAGTGAAAATAATCGTGATGATCATTTTTGCCATAATCGAGCAGCCCTAGCCTGACATATACTGCCTCATCAACTCATCCCACGGCAGTTTTCTGAGACCTGGCCGTGAACCTTTTCTAAAAGGCATCACGTAAACAAGACAGAAAAAATAATGAATGAAATGAAGTCTGGGCGGAGACCTCTTTATCCTCATATCTGTCTTCTTTACACATCCACAGAAAATATGATGAAAAACACTGAAAATAACAGAAAATGTTTTGTCAAGTACAGTTTGGGGTCCCCCCACAGAATGTACGAGGCTTTAAAGATGTTTAGCGAGAACTGAATCTTTTTTCTTGCAAGTAGATGCGTCAGTCTTGCAGGCGATGAGATAAAATGAAGAACTGTCAGAGAGAACAGATTACCAATTGTCACATTTTAAGGGTTTTTAATCGTGCATATTAGTTTATCTTACATCTCTGTGGAACATTAATCGCCTAAATATGGTAAAGAGATTTTTCTAAACTCTCAGACATGCAGAGCACGTCTCACGTCGACCTTCATATTTAAAAAGCGTTAGATCTGACCATGATAAAGGGGATTTGAGGAAAAGCTGCAGAACTTCACATTCACTGGCATTAAAAAAAAAAAAAACCCTGAAAAACTTCATGCACGCACGCACACACACACAGACACATCCATCTAGGAATCCCTATTGCCATATATGATCAAAATAAGATGCCTTGGCAGGAGAAGTAAGGTCAGCAATAAATGTGAGCCTAACCCTTGATCCCCTTCCTGGTTCAATCACACTGCTCATCTAAAAAGGATGCCTTAACCTGGTATAACAAGAAGTACTGCTGACACAGGCAAGAACAAAGAAATCACTGAGTACTTGGCAAATGACTTAAACAATGCCTGGAATGACATGCCGTAGAGAGGTCCACAACTTTTTGGTGTCAGAGTTAACTTTAGCCCCAGACGGACTTGATTTATTTTTAAGGATGTTTTTCACTAATCAGGCACATACACAAATGCCAACTGACAGCCTTACTGGGAGTTTGAACTCTGGAAAAAATCCTGGAAAAGCACTTTAGGAAACCTTAAAATGTTTAACCTAACAGCTCACTTTACTGACCGTTTGCTTGCTCCAGCAGTTCATTTACCCGATGCAGCAAAAGCCACAGCTCTTAGTTCACTTTGTTTTGACCAAGTAGAGGCAAACCATTGGTCTGTGGAGCAGGAAGCTGTCAGTATGGCCTGATATGGCACTCAGCAACAGGCAGCCACACTGTGGGTACTGCTGCAGCCCTGGCAGAGCGGTTATTCTCCGAGTTAGCAGTTTAACAATGTTAACATTTAACATTTACCCTCCCTGTATTCTTAGAGTGGAAACTTTGTGCTTGGGTCTGGTGTAAGATGTAACCAAACCACATAACTGTTCTGGCACATACACCCTGGCCATGTAGCAAATCCTGCCAGTAAGCGAGAGTGGCACAGAAGGAGGGTGGACCTTCATTAGTGAGAGGAAAATCTACGCTGTTACGGGAATGCAATATGCAGCTACAGTAACATCAATCTCGAGTTAAAACAATTACAAGCCTTTATCAATCTGCATTCTGTGGTTCCAGATCTACAACAAACATGAGAAGCTGCTGCAGTGGTTAGCACAGTTGCCTCACAGCAAGAAGGTCCCGAGTTCAATTCCAGGCTGGGGACTTTCTGAGTAGAGTTCTTTTTGCATGTTCTCCCTGGTTACTCCACAGACATGCATGGGGCTAGGTTAATTGGTGATTAGCCAGTTATTATCAACTAAATTAGCTGTAGGTGTGAATGTGAGCAATCGTTCATCCCTCGCCCTGTGACAGAGTGGTGACCTGTCTGGGGTGCCTCTCACGCTATGACAGCTGGGATACGCTCCAGCCCCACTGCGATTCTGAATTGGATAAGTGGGAGAAAATGGACTGATGGATGGACGGAAGGAAGACCTTACTGGTAACAGAATCATCTTAGACTTCTAGGCAGGCAAAAATCAATTTTAAGATTGGGCTTTAGGACGGTAATTTGCCAAGTATTTGCCGTTTCTTATGTCGGGCTGCATTTCATTGTCAGTAAGCTGGAGTTTTCTTGCACGCAAGCACAATTCATCCACATTTTATTCTGGTAAAGAGTCTGCTACTTTGTTTTACAGCATATCTACTAATTTCATGTGTAATGCTGCAGGAGTCCGCAGTTGCACATTATATATTAAAGCTAAAGCTGTGCACACTGAGCCGTGGGGTAGAAGATCAACTGACATGTTGCACACATCCCGTGTGTGCTGAAATCCAGGGTAGCCAATTACAAAAAACAAAACAAAAAAAACAAAAAAACAAGAAGGGAAAAAACTTCTCAATCATGTGAGATGGTGCTCAATATCATTCCACCTCTCCTGTGCAGTTTCTTGGCAAAAATTCCCCAGACTGTTCCCAAAGGTCAGGGCAGGGCTTTGCCACAGCAGGTTCCTGCGATCAGTATGTACAAGCTTGTAAATGAGTGCAGACTGTAAGGTGCCTTATAAAAAAAAAATTAAATAAATAAATAAATGCAGCCATTTTGAAATGCAATGGTTAAATGTTCAAAAACGGAGACCGTCTCCGTCCTCCACTGAGGTGTGGAGAGGTGGAGATCGCACGGAGTGTCGTGGGCTGAGAATTATGCCAGGGGATAATAGGAGTCAGTGACACCTTAAAAAGTCTGAGCCGCAGATGTGTTTAACCAAGCCTATTAAAACCTGGACTAATCCTGCCTTACACGTCCTTATCCAGCCATCCACTGACAGCTTTAGCTTGCACAGGACAGTCCACTTACAGCGTGACTGGTTTCAGTTTGCGCTTGCTTTCAGTCCTTCAGACTGACGCACCCATAAAAGTTTGTTTAAAAGACTGCCGTTGGAATCAGCTCGATTAATCCAGCCCATCACCGCTGATCAGGCATGAGTAGCAAACGCCCCTTCTCACCTGCTCACCTTGGCAGCCAGGTAGAAGAGCGTGCAGCAAAGACGAAGATGTACAACACACAGCAAACTATGTCCCATCAATGGCCTACTTTACCTAGTTGAGGTACTCACCAGGGAAATAAAAAGGAGACACACATGTCAAATAACCAGGGCTGCTTTTAGTGAGCGTGAAATGGGAGCAAACGTTTTGAAACTAAGGATGCAACCTAGATAATTCCAATTGTCCTAAAAAGGGAGATTCTTTTATCACCCCCCTCCCCAAGCTCTCACACCATGCATTAGTTCAAGTAACCATGGAGGGAAGGGGGTGGGTCACATAATGGACAAGAAGTTAGTCTGTTATAATATGGTAGGTAAGCAAGTACATTCGAGAAAGCACAGTCCACTGTTCCCTTTTGTGTCCACAGAACTATGAATCAATGCAGTACAGAGCAACTTATTCAACAGCAGCTCCCACCTGCCCACACACTTGCTATAAAAATAGCTAACCTACTCAGCTAGACTCCAGGATGAGGGGGCCAGCCCCTCAGTATCCTTGTCCTCTGCAAGTGTAGATTTGTGACACTAGTTACTCACTAAATAATAACAGAAATGTAGCAATGAATGAGTGGGCACCATACAAGGTCTAGCTGAGGGATCTGAAGGGTCTTCCAGTTGTACAAATGTTATGCAACCTTTTGAAACCAACTCAAAGCCCCCCTCCTCCCCCCGATTAAATCAAGTGGCCATCTTCACAGTTAACCAGCGCCTGCTGACAAACGACAGTAGCGGTTTTGCAGCTGGGAGATGAATCAGACCGTCATAACTTAACATGTGGTCGCCTGCAAACGGTGACATCTTCGCAACTTCGATGCCAAATGAGCCTGTTGTCTGCACGCCAATGCAAAAGCCACTCTCACACACACACACACGAATAAAGAGACGGATCCGCTGGTTAGGCATGCCATGCAAATTCGCACCTGCACACGCCAGATAGCCAAATCCAACGCAAGTTGCAAAAACAAGCCCCGCATTTCGGAAAATCATGCCATAACGTTTACTCATAATCACACCGGGCTTCCAGCTAGCAACCTTAACTAGCAGCATATCTGCTAGCATCGCCAAGAAGGCCCAAGGAGGTTGGCTGTCCACATAAACGACACAAACATGGCTATTAAAAAGGGCGTTTGGGATTTAGCATGCTACATACCGAGCAGCAGTAATTTCAGCTCTCTCCTGGAGTCTCGCTTGTCTCGGCGGAGTTGTTTGTCAATTTCTGCATTGATTCGTTTCGACTCCTTCGCCTCTTCGCTCAGGCAGCAAGCCATCATGGACTCCAGAGTCATCCCCTCTGGTTTTTGGCAGCCCGGTTCAGGCGGGACCTAACGAACACTTGCCCACGGTTTCAGCTTCTCCCGAACCTCGGTTTCCTCGCTTCTGTCTCTAGCGAGGAGGAGGGAGGTGGTGGTGGTGGTAGTAGTGTCGGACCGGACGAGTGGATGGATGGATAGGACTGGGGGAGGGGGTGGGGGGGAGACTAGCCAAGGGGCCTCGCTGTCAAGTTGTCCCCCCGGCCGAGAGCAACTGCGACTTCAACCGGGCGATCTCGGCAAATCACGGGAGATTCGGACAGGGAGGAGGGAGCCAGCAGACGGTGGGGCCTCCCCGAGATGCTCTCAGCCTGCACGCCTCTTAATACAGCTAATATTAAAATGACTCCAGCTGCCACAGATTAGCCACTTAATACCCGTTTATATCATTAACCCCTTGTGTGTCACTGGGAGATCCAATTCTACCTTCTTTAATTTAATCTTCTCAATCCGCTAAAAGTGGTTTAAGACCGCAGAGTCGCCACATCCGAACCCGTAACAGCTGATATCTGTGCACTCTCCCCAACGTTAGATAAGCCCGTTTATGCTGTAAAAGTAAAGACCCCTTGTCAGCAAGCTAATATTAGAGTGGTAATCTATGTTGCACTATCCACACCGCAGCACTGCGCCTGTTTTCCGAGTAACTACATCAGCTAACGCTGGCTAAATTAGACGTAACGGCTACGGAGGCTGCCCTGCTAGCCCGCTAGCTCACTAAACAGCGCCTCGGCTAAAATGTGTCAACCCGCAGTGATTGAAGCAGCAGGCTGCTGGTTGAAGGAATTTGACTGCCTAGCTAGCTATAACTACACAGCAGCCTATTACATCTTGGCTCATTTTGACGATAAAATAAAAGGCTACGACAACGGCCGAAAACAAATCTGAAAACGCGTGCCGAGCCGGCGGCTTTTGCTAGAAATATATTCACTTCAAGCAGAAGGCTTTCGGCTCGCTCGTCGCTGGAACTAGGTGGGCACACAACAGGATGATGCCAAGCGAGGAGGAGGATACAGTAGTGTTGACTGACAAACGGCGGATTTCACCAAACAGGTTCGTGGCAGACCAATTGAATGAACGAGGCGGGTCTCTGGGTGGGCTCAAGTTAGATCCATGATATATGCAGGCTAAACCTAAAAAGCATGACCAGATAAAAGCTGGTTTTTTTATTGTGTCCAAGTCCGAGCACCTGTTGCATATATGCTATCTCCAGCTTAATAATATGTTAGAATATATAGGAACGCATAAATATGTAGGCACTCCTTATCCTTCCATCAATAACCTGCAGAGAATTGGAAGCGAGCGTCAAGTGTGCTGGAATAACAGCGGCATCTAGTGGCCTTATAGTAGAATTGCACGTATCGCCTGTTAAAACTGTTCATTCATTCACTGAGCCCATGAAGCAAATGAGGACACTTGGCATTCATAAATGGGCCATTCTGCAATTGGAGGACAATTTCTGTCCCACCCATGAATTTCAAAGTAACCTCTGTACAAAATACTAAAACACGCATTTGTTGTGTAAATTAAACATGTCCCGAGACAGGTGTAGAAAAGGGGTTCCAAAATATTATTTAAAATACAAAATATCTCCAGGGAAACCTTCAAAAACTATCATTTGTCTCTCGTCACAACTTCTTGACAACCAAATTGCATGTCAAATACAACAATTAACATTAGTTATAAATCCACCTTTTCTTTTTGACTATCTATTGCACATTTGAGATAAATATATATCTATCTATATCTATATGTATAGATAGATAGATATAGATATACACAGGAGTTTCTTGTTACCATAAAAAAATAAAAGGAACCCATTCACCAAATTGCATCATAAATAAAATGTAATGCTTAGAAATGCTTGCTTTGCCTCTGCCTTTTATAAGATTGTTGCCAACACACAGTATGGGAAATGTGAAATTTTAAGGCTAATCTGGTAGACGGATTTAAAGCTGAACACTGATAAAGACTCTTGGAAAAGCATGGTCTCTAGTGTGGGTGGGCTCACAAGAAGAGCTCAGGGAAAACTGACATGTTATAAGATACTTCACTGTTTTTCAGTTTAATTTTGTTCGGTTATCTGTACTGTTCTCTTTGAAGAACAGTTTGAAGAAAATTCGAGAGCCGAATAAAAATTTTAATGACATAAATTTAAGTAAAGTTAGGTAAATATTAAAAAAAAGCAACAGATTGAGATTCTTATTACAGTAATCCAGTCATGCTGGTAATGTAACAAAAGGTGTAATTGCACATGGAAAAAAACATTCAATTATTTAGCTTATTTTGCTCTTCAAAATAGTCACAGAAGAGCTGCCTGACTTCCTCAGCATTACTTTGGTTCATGCTAGTAGACAGAAGCTGTTTGTGGCTGGGTTGGGGACTCTCTGCCTCGGCCACCTCCACCTGCCACTCCGCTTTAAATGCGTCCCCATGGGACTCGCACATGTTGTGCAGAATGCAGCAAGCTAGGATCATGGTGGGCACCACGTCCAGTCCGCAGTCGTTCCTCTTGCTGAGGCACTGCCAGCGTGCCCTCAGCCTCAGCAGCGCCTCCTGAGACACGCGCAGCGCTCGGGCGAGCCGTCCATTAAACAGCTGCTGCTGCTCCGTCAGTGCCGTACGACTCGCCGTCCTGCCCTGTTCCTCAGGATAGGCCTTCATCAGCCAGCTCTGGAGCGGGTAACAGGCCTCACCCAGCAACACATACCTGGATGTGATAAATGAGTGTCATTTATTTAATGCCCGGAACACCTGAAATACACAAAAACACTCAACACTACTACATTTTAATTTGCAAATCTGCATTATTTTTATTGGCCAGCAGGTGGCAACATTAAAACGATGTGCAGTTGTACAGAAGTTTATAGGAAAACAAGCTTAGGTTTCCTTTGCCCTGTGACCTCAGTAAATATAAGTCAGAAAAGAGGATTACAGTGTCCTTGGGTTCAAAACATCAATATGGCAACAATAAAAATACTCAGTTTGAGCCCTTATAGCAACATTTCACCAACTAAAGGATGACATCACAGTGTCTACATTTGCTTATTACACAAAGGCTGTGTGAAAACCTGACATACATAAGAAAAAACCCAACTTGAATGCCTGAAAAATGTGACTGACTTTCTTCTGGTAACTTTACCTGAGTGATTTTCCCATGAATGTAGGTGGTGGGGCAGGTGAGAGTCCACCCTCAGCAGCTGTTGCCCATAGCGAAGAGTTCTGTAAGATCTCAGCTGGATCTGTCCCACCTGGGAAACTGGCACATACATCCCAGAAGTGCCCCTGACCGCTAACAGCCACCTAAAACAGTGAAAGCACACAGAGGCAAATGGTTGGATTCTGATTGGATAACCTGCTAGCTTGTACCTGCAGTGACATAGCTGGGCGCTTTTGTCACCTGTGACATGACTGAGAGCCAGCCGGCAGGGTTGGCGTAGTCAGACGCGTTGTTTGATGGGGTGATAATAGCTGTGTGGAGTGTTGCTATAGCAGCGACGCAGTGAGGGAAACCCCAGTGAGACAGGAACAGCTGAGCTGAATCCTCCAGCTCCTGCTCACCTGGCGATCGGAGGTAGATGGAGCTGAGGAGCGCCACGATGGCGTGACACATGTCTCTAACGCACCTGCACACGGTGGACTTCCCCACACCGAACAAGGCGCTGATGGTGCGGTACTCGATGTTGGATGCCAGGCGCCACAAAGCTACAGCTACGCGCTTCTCCACCGGCAGCGCCAGGCGGAAGCTGGTGTTCTGTCGAGCCAGGCGGGGCCTCAGCTTGTCGCAGAGGTAGAAGAACGTCTCCCGGTTCATGCGGAACTTATCCAGCCAATCAGAGGGCTGGAATTCTGTCATGACAACCCGCTCCCACCAGTCTGTGCTTGGAGTGGTGGTCCAGGGGCGAGTGCGGATGCGGGCATTGGAGCGGATACCTCCCGCTATCATCATCTACAGAGAAAAAGATACATTTTTTTTTTAATTACTTCCCTCTGAAATATCCAGAATCTGTCACATTTTTAAACATAATTTTGGCTTTTTTGATCCCAGCAGTAGTTATTCAATCAGATAATTTTTTGAATTCATATTTACCACAAAGGTAATTTTAGTGATCTATTAAGTCAGTACCTTTTTGGCAAGCCCCTTGTTTTAAACATGCTGCCATTGATAAAGCAGAAAATTTGAGGATTTTGTATTCTTGGACTCATGTAATTATATATCAACATTTAATATGGTTTTGGCACAATCAAATGTTAATACCGAGTTTACCCATGTAACAAAATATTATTTTCCAGTAAATTATGCAATAACTGGGGAGACATGAAGTTGGTCCTAGTGATGAAGTTTACAGATTTTTTGATAGTTGTCAAATTTAAATTGTTGCTCATTTGATATACAAATGCAAATGGTGAAGCAGATTTTTTTTTTTTAATATAAACTATAAAGCTTATTACATTATTATTACATAACACATTTATTAGAGCATCACCCAATGTAAGTTTATGTCACAGCTATGCTACATTAACAGTACTGGTAAATACCAAAAACATAGACATATATATACTTTTAATTTCCTGCAAGGGTTAATCCACCAATATGCACAAGCTCTTTCATCAAAATGATCTATTTACTTTGTAATGTTATACTAACCAGAAATTCTGAGTTACAGATGGCAAAAAACCAAAAAATAACACAAAAAACCTTCTTGTGTCAGTAACAATCTTCCATACTTGTACTTGTTTTCAGTGTAATGTTGTATATTTGTAGATCCCAAGATAATATCATCAAGGTTGCTGTGATATGTAAAATGTATCTGTATAGGTAGATATAGAAATTTCCCAAATAAACCATAAAAACAAAAGTTTACAGGGGAAAAATCCAACAGCTGGTATCTGCATATCTAACTGTCTTTTTTTAAAATGAATTGTGAACATTTCAGAAAATTTAACACCCTATTGAACAAGAACAAAAACTTGTATATAACAGACCTAATTTATAGCTAATGGACAGCTTTTAGCAGCTTGACTGTGGCTGATCTGACATATTTTCAAGTTTAAATGCAGGTGTGCCCACAGTCTCTGGTTTTAGTGCTTTTATATGACTGTAAATGTGAGATTTAAGAGTTTTGAAGTGTTGTGCGTGTACAAGATATTGGCTTTGACATGTTATTATTTTAAGCCCCTATAGAGGGGGACTGACCATGAGCATCCTCCTCTGTCTCTGGAAGAAGTACTGTCGGTGTCTGATGCGTCTTTGGATCTCGTTGCGTCTCTGAATGTTTGCGTCGTTTATGTCTCTCATGCGCTTCAGCAGCATGTAAGTCACGAGAAACATCAAAGAGCGCAGCTGCTCCTCCTCTTCCATTATTCCAGCTTCACCCGGGAGGCGACACTACTGCGGGCAACATGTCAGCCTGGTTAAAACACAGCCTCTGTCATTCCATTTCCGTTTTCTGCTTGTTTATGTCTGGGTGTGAGTGGTGCTGCCATCCAGTGGCTGTCAAGACGAGTAGCGTACTGCACATCTCTCAGTGCTGATGAAGCTCTGTATATTGTTTTAGCATTCAGTGATGAAACAGTGATGTAAGCATCTGACAGTCTTCGAGACTGACAGAAACTGGTTATTATTAAATGCGTTAGGTACTAGAAACGGATTCCTCCCAACATACCTCTCAGAATATAAAAAACACAAAGGAACACCTATAGGTCATTTTGTAGGACTCGGGCAGTGCTTCTCGTTCCTCATCACATACAAGACCAGATACCAGTATGGTTGATGTCTGCTGTTAAGCTCTCCTCATGTAAAGGCCAGTCTCCCGATGTCTCTTCCACACTCTTGAAACTTTACAGAGAGACATGGAAAACCTTCTTTTGACCTGTGCAGCATGAATCCAAGTACCATCTCATGCTACCACTAGGAGCGTTGATAGGAAAGATAAGGAGAGTGCAATAGTCTGTGGTCACCACCTCCAAAATATTTCATATTAGGAGTTGTCTTGTTGCCACTCTGTGCAACTGTTGCAGCTTTCATTTGCACCAAAGCAGGTGAAATGGACTCACAGTGGTTTATACTTCCTTACTAGACAGAATAATAGCCCTGAAGTTTAACTGACTTGGTCTTATAATCTTATGCACTGTGTTGTCTCTCTACACTCCCCAGTGATCTTTTACTTTGTAATTTAAAAGTTCATTTAACATCAAACCTCTTTAATGTGTAGACGGCTTATTTGGTGCTTTACTGTTATCATCTGGGAATGTTTTCTCTATGTAAGTCATACATGATGAATGATGTTATATTGTGTATACATTAAACAAAAATAGTTCAGTACTACCCTAAATGCTTCATCCTGCACTGCTTTTTGTGTTCAGTATAACTTCAGTGAATGACAAAAAGTGAGCCATTTAAAAGAGGACTATTTATTACAGCAGTGTTTATTTCACCAGTAATACTCGCTGCTCCAAGCATTTCAATAAATAGGTTCAAAAACAGTGACTCTCAGTCAGAAGAAATACTGATTTCGAGGAATAGGAACTCCTCTTTTGCAAAAAGAACTCCTTGTCATCCATACACCAGTGTGCAGTTCCTCAATAGTGCTATGAATAGTGAACAAACAACATGTTTTCGACTGGACTTGAGTGTAATGTGAGCCTTAAGAGGAGATGATGTCTGTGCAGGTGTTTATTACTGGATAACAGTAAGGTTAGAGGTTATAGAAGGTGAATATAAGCGAATCATTTACATGTGGATATGCTTTAGATACTTGTACATTCTTCAGTCATACAAAGACTTAGGACACAACTTTAACTCGAGTGATGAACAACTCTGCAGCTGCGTTTTCAAACTCTTTTGCATCCATGTTTCCGCCAGGCCCCCGTGTCTGTGCACCAGCCATGGCCTGAGCCAGCTTGCAGGGAGAGATCTTGGCACTGGCCTCGAGGTAGCGGATAGCCTTCACATTAGCTTCAGGGCAGGAATTCACTTTTGTGTTTGCATTGGCACAGTAGTTTGAGTCAGAGCCCTGGGAAGTCTCTAGCGCTTCTTTCAAGGTCCCCAGTACGGCCATGCACAACGCCCGAGAGGCAGTACCCTCACCTGGGCAGCACACCTCGGCGTAAAGCCTTTGAGCCTGTCGGATGTAGTCTGAGAAAACGGCACACGTGAGCACGCCATGACGGAAGACATCATAGGGGACGGCTTCATGGTCGTGACAATGGAGGCGTCGCAGGAGGGGAGCAGAGGTGGATGCAGGGACTCCACCCTCGCTGCACAGGCATTGCAAGGTCTGAGTGTAGAGGCCGCCTCTTACTCCTCCTCCTCCGGCGGGGCTGTCGGTGCAGGGGCCATCGGGGCCTTCAGAAAACTCTCCTGCACATGTTTGAGGTCCAGTGAGGTTTAGGAGGTCGTAGGCCACACGGACATTGTTGCTGAATGCAGATCTGAGGAGAAAGGTACAATAAAAGAGATCAAATTATTCTTTAGTCTGTAGCAGAGTTATTATAGTTTCATATTTTCTGATTAGTTTTTATTTTTATTTCATTTGGATTCTTTGTTTTTAATTCAGTTTAGTTTTAGTTAGTTTCCAGAGTGGAAGTTGTTGTCTCAGTTTAGTTTTTAGTGTTTTAAAATGTTTGGTTTAATTTACTTTTAGTTTTATTTTTAGTCTTTTTAATTATTATTTTGTGGATGGCATATGTCACAGGAAAGACTCAGGGAAAATCAGTACAAATATTACATTAAAAACATTTTTGAAAGCAGTTGACACACAGTCTCATAGACATCCAGACTCTGAATAAACATGCCTATCAGTGCCTCGTCAGGCAAGTTGTAATAACATTTTACCAGACTAATAAAACTAATGATATTTTCTCTATATATTTCTTTTATTTTAATTAATTTTCCAAATTCACAAAATTGTTTCAATTTTGTTTAGTTTTCCTTTCATTTTATCACTGACAGGAAATAAATCAGGAGAGAGATGATAGAGCAGTTTCTTATGTCTCTAAACCAGAACACTACTGGGGGCTTTAAGGACTAATGAATATGCAAATAATGAATATACAGCATAAAAAGAAACCTGTTTCTGGAGAAAGATGACTTTTAAAATATCAGTTAAAATATAACTACTTCTAAAGCTGCTGATTAGAGCTTATATGGGGAAGAATGTTAATGCGAGGAACAAATTCTTTTGACATGTATGTTCCACCGTGTTGCTGAAAAATATACAGCGTGTTGTCCATTGCCATACTTTTACTTACATTCATTTGTTTTTAAAATCCCAAAGGGAAAAAAATCAAGAGAATAAAAGAGAACATGAGATTCAAACAGACTATTAAGCATTAGTCAGTCTGATAAAGTCTGATAGAGGTTTTTCCCATAAAAAATAATATAATATAATAGGTGCTCTTATAAATGCTGTTTTTTTTATTCTATGTTTGAAAATTCAACAGTTCTCCGTCAATACACACTGCTTTCATCCGGATTGCTGTCGAATATAAGACCATAAACCTCTGTATTTTGTCCGGACCTCTGGGAGTGGTGGGCCAGCCGCAGGTGCCACAGAGCCCGGTTGAGACGCTGCTGCTCCTGCGCGCCTGCGCTCACAGTGCCGGTGTTCACCTGCTCCTCGTCGCCGCAACCACCCAAGCCGGCGGCTGTCACGGATGCGAGGTTGCAGAAGTGGTCTGCAA
Source organism: Oreochromis niloticus (assembly GCF_001858045.2). Taxonomy (NCBI): domain Eukaryota; kingdom Metazoa; phylum Chordata; class Actinopteri; order Cichliformes; family Cichlidae; genus Oreochromis; species Oreochromis niloticus. Next base: position 17,941,728 of record NC_031983.2, on the reverse strand, counting down.
GGAACCCGATGGGATCGTCTGATCTGGCTTCGACCATTTTGAGGATAGCCCCGCGGAGCAGGTCTCCCACCCCTGCCTGCGATAGAAACTCCCTGTCGCTGTCCGATTTGGTGGCTTTACCCGCGGGCATCCCCGGAGGATTAACCCCGGACCGGCGTTTCTCCTTGTCCGCCATTGCTGTTGACGTCCCGTGTCGCAGCAACGGCAGCGGAAGTGATGAAAACCCGGTTGGCGTTCAAGAAAACGTCACAAAAAATGAAACCACCCCTTTGTCTGGCTCGTTGTGAGGTGAAGCGCGCACAGAGGGGGACTAAAGGCTTCTGAGCCCAGCCTAAATCATCGCCTGGTTCACCTGAAGGTTTCCCTTACTCTGACATGATGAAATGTATAGAACCAGCGATATTAAACTTTTAGCGTTTTGTGAAAACCTCCCCTTTTTCAGTTTAAACCTACCACCTGACCTCAAACATTTAATAATAGCAGCTGTGATGAAATTATTTAAACAATATACAAGTCGACTGTTTATTCTACCATTCACATCACATCAAAAGGCATTTTTAAAACAAAAATATAAACATATTCAAAAAAAATATTAAATTAAATTCCACATGCACATATTCAGATGTGCAAAATTAGATGCAATTAGATTGAATTATTGAAAGTAACATTTATGCAGTTTGTAATTAGCAAGTTAAACTTCAATCAATTCCGAAACTTCAGTCAAAGAAACAAAAAGTAATGTACTCTAATAGTTTAACGTGATTATCAATTTAATGAGGTGCCATCCTCAAGAAGAGGGTACATTTTCAGTTGGGTTACATCACTGGAATTGTGATTTCCATCACATTATGTATTTACCATTATTATAAAAAAAAGTGATGGAGGTGAGTGTGGTGGGAATTACATTCCCTTACAGAGCAGGTTGTCTACTATTTTACTAACTGGAAGTTCAGTTGTTTAACCCACAGCTCCTCTAGTTTGAACAAAGTATCATTGGGAAAGATACTGAACCCCGAGTTGCCCCCGTTGCATCCATGTGAGTGTTATCATGCATAGGAAAAAGGCACTTATATGATTGCATGTGTGAATGAGACCTGTGGTTAGAAAATCCTCTGAGTGCTTATATAGAATGTAAGTAGTGCTTTAAATGTTTATTTTAGAGTTCATTTTGCTACTGGTAGGTTCAAAGGAGATATCAGCTGTTTAGAAATGACAGCCAACAAAATTATTCTTGATGTAACTGAAACATTTGGCTTGATTTATTTATATTCAAGAAAATATATAGTATATTTATATTATTTATTATATATTTATATTTATATTTCGGTTCCTTCAATGGATGTGACAAGAACAGAAGTCACATGACTATTGCTGTACTCACCGAGCATACAAACCCTCAAAAACGTCCTACATTTTGCACAGTGAGATGGAAATGGCAGTGACCCAAAGGGACATGTTTGTTTTATGAAAATACAAAAAATGCTGATATATATTAGAACAAGTGATGCAGTTTATTAAAATAGATGTGCATGTATTCTTTTTATTTAAAGATAAGATTAGTTCACCAATAAAATTTTTATTTTTCAACACTAAATGTCAAAAATATGGCTGTGGGGCAAAGCAAATATAACGAAACATCACATAAAAAGTGTAGTTTTATGTAGTTTTTCATATTAAAAAATAGCAACTTATCTGTGATTACATTTTTTGTGCTTTGCTTCATATATTTAATGGTACTTTTGTATTTTAGTGCATGTGCAGCAGATTTGAATTTACTTTGGCTTTGCGCTAATCCACACAGAGGTAAAAGTATACATACCCGCTCAAAAATAGACTAATATTTCGATAAAAATTCCAAGCAAGTTGAACACTTTTGGCATTATTCAGACTTGATCTTTGGCCAGTCTTCTCAGCAGAAATGGTAGAGTTCATTTAAATTGGTTGGTAAAGAGAGACTTGAGCATAGAACTGAAACTCTGGATTTACTGGTAAATCTACATTCCTACTCTCACCTGTGGTAGTGACTGAAAGGATGTTGTGGATACAAGCAGAGGAAATCAGTCTCCTTCAAATGGTGGCTGGACTCTACCTTAGAGATAGGGTAACGAGCTTGGTTATTTGAGAGGGACTTGGGAGGGAGCCGCTGCTCTTCCACATCAAATGGAGCCAGTTGAGGTGATTTAAGTATCTGATTAGGATGCCTCTTGAACACTTAGGCAAAACAGCTTGTCCTACAGGGAGGCAGTTGCAGGGCAGACCCAGGACTGGAGAGATTCTACATCTCTCAGCTGGCTTGGGAACAACTCAGTGTCCCCTTGTATGAGCTTGAAGAGGTCAGTGGGATGAGCGAAGTCTGGGCTTCTCGGTTTAGATTTCTGCCCCCGCGGTGTGAACCTGGATAAGCATTAGGAAAGACTGGTGTTTCAGCAGTTTCTGTTTCATGGCAGGCTTGAGCCTTAGTTGTTCATGAACATCTTAACCAGTTTCCTCTTATGTGAGGGTGACAGTTTGGACCTTTGTCAAGATCTTAGTAAAGTGGTGACATGTCTAAATAACTTGGTTTAAATTGTAGATCTAGGAATCAGCGGTCATTCTCTCCCCAAAGGAAAGGAGATAGTAATCAGTTTTGTTTGTTTATTTTTCTGTCTGTCTGTTTGTTAGCAGTCTAACGGCCCGAGTTTTTAAGATATCATGTTCAAATTTTGTATCATGGTAGATACCAATAACATCTCAAGACGATTTTTGGTGAAAATCAGGTCGAGGTCAAGGTCACACATAATGTGAAAATCAGTACGAATCTTTTATTTATGGATTGTCTTTCCAACTTGTGAAAATCTACAATTTTACTTCTTTAAGCGTTAAAGAGTTTCTTGGTCATTATTCTGAGTATTGTATTAGGCCTTGGCCAGGTCAAGTGTGTATGTGAACTTCTGACCATAGCTATAGACATTCTCTGTTTTTAATCTATATAAGTTATATGTATAAGTATATTTGAAAATCCAAAAATGAATGACTCAAGACAATGTAGGTTCAGATGACACCATTCAGGAGTTTATTGTATATAAACAGTTCAAGACACTACAAAAAAAGTAGTGATAGACTGCACTGTTGTACAAAAACAGTAAGGTAAAAAAGATAGTCCAGTGTAATGTTAATTTAAATAACAAATACAGCAGGTACTACATCCGTTTTTCACAGAAACAGCTGTTTCACAGATAAAAGATAGTGTACAATGTGCAAATGTAAATTACTTTGAAAACTACTGTGATTTAAACACAAGCAGTTAGAAAATTTACTCAAGTTTACTATTGTAAAGTTAATACTTTAAAATATGTAAACAAACTAACAAACAAACTTGCCTTTTTAGGGCCCATGTAAGTGCTGTACGTGGGCTTTATAAAGCATACTGAAACTCAGTAAATCTAGTTAACTAGGCCAAATTGATGTCGCAACAACAGCTTAATCAATGAGGGAACTACTTCTTTTGATTCAAAGTTCAGTTTAGTTCTGCAGTGTTTCAGTTATAATGCACATGCTGTGTGGTCCATGTGTGCATATACGCCATTTGTTAGAGGAATGTGATTTCCGTTGACTAAGGGAACTTTCTTCAAAGAAGCGACATCATTGTTGACACAGGTTTCATGTGGGGGCAGGAAGTTTCTCTGCAGCTTGTGCTCCAGCAGCATGTGGTTCTGAGGAGGAAGACCAAGGCACGCCCTGAAAAGAAAGGAGATAGATACTGTAACTAAATGTAACTGAGGAATATCAATCGCCTCATTCCTGAAAATGCCTCTGTTGAGTCAACATGCAGCCTTTTAGACACAGAAATCAAAGCAATCAACTCACCTCATGATGTTCTCAATGGAGGACCTCTGGCGGAAAAAGGCATTGACAACTGGAGTTCCTGATGGGACAAGAGGAGCCTTGCAGAGGAAGGAGAGCAGTGATAAGACGCTGTGGAAAGACTGGAAGCTCTCTTCACCCTGGGGCTTTACAGTCACACGCTGGCAAAGCTCTGTCAGCATCACCAGGTCCAGGATGATTGGGGTGGCAAGTAGAGAGTCCTGTTAGAGAGGAAGCAAGAAGAAGTGAGTGAGCACTGTGTACTAGAATTAGAAGGTATACATATGTACAGAAGACAAACACCATTCTTTTTAATGATTGGACCAAAATATATGTGCAACTTTGAACAATAAGGTAAATAATCATAATCAAAACCAAAATAATTTTGTATCATAATTAATTAGTCATAGTAACACATCTACAGAAGATTGGTGCAGACTATCTGTTGGTTTCTAAAATTGTCTGTCAATGTAGCTTTTTTTTGTACCAGTAGAGGGAGCCAAAGTTCTGCATTAAAATATACTCCATTACATTTTGTTGCTAAAAATTATTAATAACAAGTCAAAAATGAACCCAAATGGACTGAATTAGTGGAAAATACTATGCTTGTAAACATAAACAAAATAGATGTTATGTTTTTGTGTAGGGGGGGTGAGGAGCTTCATCTGTTGATCAATTCAGATTTGGTGGAACCTCTTTGTTTCCGATGCTGTCAACAGAAACAGACTGACCTCACAGGTATTGTGCAGCGCAATAGTGTTGATCCCTCCCATCATTATTTCAGAGGTGTATTCATCCATGGCACGCTTGCTGTCTCCCACATATGGGACATATTTGATAACCACCTGAAAGAAAATAGAGGCAGTCTGTCAGCTGATGGCTGTAAATACTGAGCTTGTCATCTGTCTGTGTTTGCGTCGCTCTCACTTACACAGTGGTCAGGTTTCTCTCCTGGCTCGTACAGTATGGGGTTGGACTGGACCATGTCGTCCACCACATTGCTCTTAGAGATCTCTTTGGAGCGGAACTGCTGTGGAGCCGACAGGTTTTTCCCATCGTTGTTGCCAAGGTGATTGTAGCTGACAATGGATGTTGGCTGTCAAATGCAGAGAAACTTATTAAGTTGTGGTTTATAAGATACAGTTACACTTTAATTATATATACCTGTAATATAACAGATGCTAATTCTCTTTGGAGAATTCAGCCAAGTGACTCAGTCTCATTAATCCTCACCTTGATGCCTGCACTGACCAGGAAATCCACCAGCACTGACTTGATCTTAGTCTGACCAGACTTGAAGTCATCACCGCCGATGAACACGCCTCTCTGCATGGCTAACTCTATTGCTCCTGGGACAAAAGTGTTCTGTGGGGAGCCGTTGATGTAGGCGCAGCCCTCCAGTATACTGGCCACTGCAAACAGAGTGGAGGGGGAGACCTCTGCAGCTCCGGCCTGATGGATGAAGGGAAAGCAAAGACACGATAGCTGTTACTGAGCATGTCATCATATTACGCTTAGTAGAAAAGCTTGACTACAGTTCCCCCGAGACTCTTTACATCACCTCAGTAAAACATCTCTCTTGTTGACTTCATGACTATCTTAAATTGAGCTATTTGCTGAGGATCAGAAGTCTGTGAAATAGACTCTTATCATTGCTGACAGCAGTACAAGCATGCTCAAGGAAGAAGATAAAATAAGAACTTGGCCAAGAGGGGCGAATCATAATTTTCTTTCCCCTGATCTAATATAAAAGGAATTGCTGTCTCTTTCAGACTCATTAAGACATTTCATTTACAAATCCAAAGTGTGTTAGAAGGGCTAATCTTTTCATCCTCTAAGCTTCATTAATCACTAAATGTAATGAAGGATTACTGTTTGGTCCTAAGCATTAGAAAGAAATTAAAGTTGAGTGGGTGATTGATGATAACCACCGACCACCAACACAGTTTAAGTTGGCTCATTATTGTGATTTGCACTCAAACTTGATTCTGGATTTATTTTTATGGCCATTGATCTCACCTGGATTGCAGCCAGCAGGTTCTTGGCAGAGTCGTTGACCCCTGGGATGATATCACAGAAGCGCTCGGTGTTGGCGGTCCACAAAACAATGACTTTGTCCACACCACTGGCCTGACGGAAGTCTCTTATGTCAGCTCTAATTCGCTCCATCTGGAAGATCATGTACTCTTTGAGACAAATTGCAAGAGAAAAAAAGTAGACAGATGAATAAAAAGGGGAGTCAGAGACTTTTATTACCTGCTCCGCCATGGTGCCAGTGAGGACATTGTCTGCGCGACTCTCCTGATTTGCAGCAATGAATTCTGGAATGTAGATCGATGGTCTGGGTTTCAGGGAGCTCATGTATGGTCGCAGCTGCTCTTGTAAAGACCAGTCAAGCACCTGGGCTCGCTCCATTGCACTGCCTAGATCCAATGAAGATATATCCCAACCTAACAAAAAAAAAAAGAGGGAGAAAAAAATTATTTTTTCAGAACTAAACAGGAAGGCTCACTTCTTTCAGCATTCCATTTTATCCTAAACTAGATTCTAGCATCTCTAGGAAAGTGCTGGCTGTGCATGTGCTTCCTATAACATCATATGCACAAGTCTGTAAGTAATCATGTTAAATAATCATAATAAATATTGACCAAAATAACTAATAATTTACAGAAGATCGGTGCAGTAACTATTAGTTAAAACCTTCACCTTATGGAGACTCCCTATCCCTCTGATATGTTCTGGGATCGGTTTTCACAGCTGTCAACACTCCTGTACTTGTCTGAACTTTCTCTCACACCTACACACCCCAGTCTTAAGTGTGTACACCCTGAGCCGACTGTGTGGAATTGTTCTTACCATCAAACACAATGTCGTTAGGGTGCACCATGGGCAGGAGGTCCCGGAAGGGCACGTTAACCTCGCCCTCAAGCCCTGATCCCAGACAAACAGTAGAGGACTGCAGCAGGGAGCCGAAATAGTTCGCTTTCTGAAGGAAGAGAAAGCAAAAAGAATGTGCTTTTATTCTCTGTATGGAATGTAATCCCCTATTTTTAATGGTTATTATATATATATATAAAGTAGTAATAGCCAAAAATATAAGGAACCAGCTCATAAATATTACTACTGATGTCCTTATAAGGGAAAATCCCTAAGTAAGTTAAGCCTTTAACCCTCCATTGAACATGTCAGTATAATCAGCTTATAATCAGGCTGTACTTCTGCAGCAGGGGACATACAGCACACTGTGTTTATACAACAGGACAAGAAGATTTGCTATTCATTCTGTAGTGGTAGTTTTCACATCCCGTTATAGCGTGCTGCTGGAATTCATTCGCTCTCTTAATTATTTGTATTTCTTTTATTATTAAATTGTTATTAAATTGTACATACTTAGCATATGTCATATTTAATGAAATCGATTTTTTGTGCAGCATGCAATCTATTTCAATGCAATAACTCACAAAAAGTTGATTGGGAGGAGTTATTGTGCTGCAGGAACATCATATTACATTTTCTATTTGGTAGGCTTTTACTAATGTGTGGCTTCTTCATTTCAAATAGTAATACCATAAAAAAAAGTCTATGCAAATCCTTCCGGAGCATACACATATGTGCGTATTTGTGACACCCGTCTCACCTTTACTCCGTTTTTGGTCTTCCAGGTAAGACCCATTTTGTTGGCCAGTACGGCCGCTGTGACTGTGGTCCCGTTATTGCCTCCCCAGCCCACCAGCATCACTCCCAGCCGAGGCACACGGCGCTCGGTGCGGATCGTCATCTCAGTGGTGCGGGGGGTCACCTGTAACGGACAGAGCACGGGTTAGCTGGAGGCTAAACGCGCACAGACGCACACACATTACCATAAATGTAAATCACTTACCGTGACTTTGTTCCCATCTCTGTGCACCGACGTTGTCTGGTAGGAGTACTGAGCCTCAATGTGAGAGTCAGTGTACTTCACATTAGGGCTGTTGATGTGAACGTTCACAGACATGGCTGCAGAGTCTGAAAGAAAAGAGGAGGAACAGTTGCATCATCTGTACACGGAAATGAACCTAGCGGCAAGCTGCCGTTCACTAACACATCACATTTAATCGACGATACTCGCACACATGCTGAAAACGAAAATTGGGTGTTATTATTATAAGCCTGAGAGTTCTAGCGCTTTTTAAGAAAAGCCTAACGGACCGGTTTTTTCTCCTCTGCCCTCCGATAGACAGCTGGTAAACTTTCTACGAAAATCCTAACAAACCTGTTTTTGTGTTTGGTCGTTCGATGGTGGAGCAGTCAAATTAAGTTCAAGTGGGAAAAAGTGAACTAAACCGGTAAACTCCCTCACCTTTGCACGGAATAAGTGTTAAGTATCTAAAATGAGACTGCTTCCCGGCTTATCGCTGACAGCTCTTCGCTTCAACCACTGTAAATTTCCGCTCTCTTTAATTTGAAGGGGCGTTTATCGTCCTCGTCCAGTTGGTGTCAGCCACGAGCTCGAGAGGTTCCCTCGTAGGACGACTTCAGTGCCACAAGCCAATCCGAGCGCTCGGTCGCTCTTTTATAGCTGATGCTGAGGGAGACGTCTGAGGACATCAGCAAATGGCCGGGCTTGTTTCCACTCACGTTTCTTTACATGAGGTGAAAAATTTCCATTCTGGAGAGTTCTCGGTGAAACCACAAAGCCCGGTGGTGAGGATTTGCGGGTTTATAGATGTTTCTCGATTTTCCTGCAGCGTCCAAGTATTTTTCCATAACATGTAGTGGAATAAAACAAAGGATGATACTGTTTTTCGTATTATTCTAATGCATATTTCGGCTGTAATTGTTCATTGTAGTTCATAAAATACATCTGATATTTTTGAATATGATAAATTACAATAGGTCACAATGTTATGCGTTTATTTTATTTTGTTTTTTCTTCCTAAAGGGTTTTGCTGCGAATTTTCCTACATTCTTAAATGCAAAACATCTTAAAACGCAGAAATATCGAGTTGGGAAATTGCAGGACGTTTAACTGAGAATAAAACAATGATAAAGAAAAACTCCGCTTTTAGTAAAAGCAGTAGGAAATTATGAAATTATTTTATACACTTTTATACAGTGCTTAAAACCCCCCAAACAAATAACAATAACAGCAACAAAACCGGGGACGCTCGATCATCACAGAATAACACAATCTGTTAGAAAGCATAACCCACTGTGAATCTATTTCACCTGCTTCGATGCACCTCAAAGTAATAATATCAGAGGCAACAATAAGACCCCGGCCCCCTCGAAAAAAAATGATTTGCATACTGCATGATGACCTCTTTATAACTCAGACTGTTTCCGTTCACTGTGACCTGTTATCATGCAGGGAAGGAGCAGTACCTGCTAGATAAGAGCTTAATAAGCAGTTTCACTTTGTACCAGGTAGAGGAGCCTCTCCTGGCACACGCACACACGCGCACACACACACACACACACACACATATCCGCACATGCTCACGCATCAACATTCGACTGAACAAACATATTCACTGTTGTATTACTCTTCTTGTGTATAAATAAAGACCAGGGCAGTGGCAGAGTGCGAGTCTCGGAGCCCTCACTCCAAGTGCGAGTGCTCTGTGGCTGCCCTTGCATGCAAGTAAAACTGTGTGTTTCTCCTCTCTGATTCTCAGCTGAAGAAGTGTCTTAGAGTACATCTCTTGACACTTTCTAAAAATGGCAAATAGACAAAATAATGATATTAATGATATAAATGCTAAAACTGATCATTTGGTAACTTGCCGAGGTACCGAACTGCACATACTGCCTTTATAACCAGCATCATTCCTACCATAAAGAGTATATCTAATAACCTGGGTGACTTTGAGGAGGGGTTTAAGGTCAAAAATCTGAAGCCAAAATCATAAACTTCTTAGACTTTAAAAAGTAAAACACACACACACAAAAAAGATCCCCTGGGGAAAAGCTGAGTTATTTAAAATGAAGTTTACATTGAGCAGAGCCAAATAAACTAAGGAACAAAAGCAACAGCAAAGCAGCAAAGACTGGCTAATTTGGACTCTCCTGGACTCTTACTTGTATAGCGCAAAGAACCACTGACTCCTGTCCATAATGCAAAAAAACCCCAAAGTATTGGTGCACGACAGCAGGCAAGTATTGACATGTTTGTTAGAATCTGAAGCATCTTTCTCATTGCAAACATTTCAGGCCTGACCTGGTCTTTCCAGTGCATTACAGTCTGCCTGTTATACACACCTCTCCTCAGTGTTGAGCACTTTCAGTATATTAAGTTTGCTTCCCAGTGCAAAATGCCCATTGACTGTATGTCAAAGCATCTGCAAGGCCAATCTACTAGTCTCTAGTGCCCCTCCTTTACATTATGCTAGATGCTTATATCCACAATGCTCCGGTAACGTTTAAGTCATGGTTCTGTCTTGTGAACCATGTTCTGTCTTGTGTATTTACTCAGTCATTTTACATTCCACTGATTTAAAACAGGCTCCTTTTCTGAGAAGTTTTAATGGTGGAGGGACAAATATATTGTTGGGAAATTTAGTAGATGTACTTCCTGACCTTGCTCCTCGTTATCTGATGAAACTTCCTGCAAGCCTGTTGACTTTGCGGGGTGCAAGGCCTGAAAGATGAAGTTCTGATTCATGAGTAGTTTGTGTTGTTGTAAAGAACAGAAACATTGTTACTGTCACTTACCTGTTGAAAATATGGACTTATACTGTTACATATGTATGATTCTATCTAGACCAGGGGTGTGCAATTTTCCCAGGGGGCCACAAGAAACTGGGACTGTTATAAAGAGCATTGCTAATAAGCTGAACTCAGTTCTGCTAATGGTACTGGAGCAGATGTTACAACTACCCAATGAAGGTCTTCTATGTTTTTCCTCCGTTCTTTGTTTTTTTTCTTACAGGTGCTTTTCTATTTGTGCTCTATTCTTTTATTATGCGTTCTCCTATTCTCTCCATCTTCTTTTCCCCCCTGCCTGTAAGCTTAGATTTTGTCATACTAAACATATAATGTTATAACTGAAATAACACTAATAGAAATTGATAAATAAACAGGTAAAAGAAACACACAAGCAAGAGGAGGCTATAGAGAATTTATAGAGCTCATCTTGGAAAAGCAAATGTGTTTGGCACAAAATTGCATTCAGATCATAATTCTGACTGCAAAAGCTGCAAGACAAGACAGGTTTAAAAGTAAAAAAAAACAACAAAAAAAACGAAAAAAACAAACAAACAATTAGGCAATCTAAAAGTTACATGGGCATAGTAAAAACACCAACTTTTTTTAAAAATCACTATTTAATATTTCATGCATTTAAGTCAGGTTCAATGTCTGTGGTGGAAATACAAAGGAAAATGGGCAGGTTCTCTTTACTGAGAGAGGATCTGGATTTCTTAAACTTTATCAGGGCGAATGCTTTTTCACATATGAAAATAAAAAGAAAAGAAAGGTCCTCATGTGGAAAATTCTCTTTGAGAGAGAATTAGAAATCTAGCAGTAATACTGAAATGAAGTGCTCTACCAGTAGTGAATCAGTCTGTGATTCAGTGCTCTTGCCCTGATTAAGCTAACCATTTTAGTTATCAACAACAAAGTTAATTTTTAGCACTGACTTACACAACACCTAGTGTGTAATACAATGGAAAAATACCAATGTCACTTCTGCGTTGATTTCAGTCTTTTTAACTTGCATCCGTTTCAAAAGAAAGTTGGAAAACCTATCCAAACAAGCAGTTGTCCTTGTGAACAAGCTGCCAGCATCATTGTAATCTGAAACTCTTTCGCTATCCGATGTAAACAGATGAGTAACTCGGCAGTGTTGTGGATATTGCAGCTCTCAAGGACAAAAAGTTACATTTGTCTGCTTTGTTTTTCAACTGAAGCTCCAGATTTCCTGCAGTGTTTGATCCATCTTGTTACGGTTTACCTGGAGAGGAGTACATTGTCAAATGTTTCTTTGCTTCAGCAGAGTCCATCAAACAGTCTTTGATAAACTTCCCATCAGTGAATAGCTTACTGTGCTTTTTGTGATTTTAGTGGAAATCACAAAGCTGGTCATGGATCCTCCCTCCATTTCTGGATGTGTATAACTTGGTAGAATGTCCTTGTTGTTTTTACAGCTTTTCTAGCAAAGGCTGAGATGTTCCTGCTTTGCATCAGTCAAGTTCTAGTATTTCTCTGCATGTTTAGTCTCATAAAGACCATTCAAACTGTAATCGTTAAACAAAGCAATCTGTTTTCCACAAAGTAAGTACATGACTTTACCTCTTGACTTCGGTAAATGAATACTTAAAAGTCCATGTCTCGTTAAAAACTCTGCATTTATCTTTCAGGTCTAGCAAATGCTCGTAAATGTGTGTTCCAGTGCATTTAAAGTGAAGCTCACCTGGATTGTGATTTTCCACAAAATCACAGAAACAAGGCATTCTCTGATATGGAGTTTATCAGCTAGTGTTTGGCAGCTGAAATGGGACAAACTGCATGATGTGTACTTATTTAAGTCTGAATCCTAATTTCCTATTGGGGTTTTGCAGATCTTTGACAATCATGATGACAATATAGGAACAAGTGGATCAAGCCCCAGTCACGCAGGCTTAGAGAATGGTCAGTGACCATCTGGCAACTTCTGGCCTAATGGGAAAAAATGCATATTCCCTGAGCAGTTACAAGTGGTTGATGCAGGTTGATTCCAATCGCTGGGAAAATGATTGCTAAAGTGCCGTTCACACAGATCTACAGACCACTCAGTTACCCCCTGGGAACCACCTATCACCAGGGAAAAATGGTGCATTCCCCAGTCAAACTCTTTGCCATTGGTTTGGTTGTTAGCATATTACTGCAGTTGTAATTTGAATGGATGTGGCAGACCTGTCTACAAACACTGAGGAGCTACTCTGAGCTGTGGTGAAACTGATAAAAGTGCGATAAAAACCAGTAATGGAGACTGTTTGCCTTCAAAGTAAAAATTCTGCCCTAAAATACATTTTTTAATTTCAAGGCGAACCTCTTCCATTTCTGGTTTAAGTTAAGGTTTTTCAAGTTGTACTAGTGTTCAGCTAGTAGCCTGAGATTAACCTCCGTTGAGGTTGAGGGTTTTGAGCTTGTGGTAGCCTAGTTGAAGCAAATGGTGGGAGTTTTTATAGCACAAGCTTAGATAAACGTGTCCATTCTCCTGACCTGTGGATGTCGTTGTGATTCGGCTCTCTGTAAACAGCAGCTAAAGAATTTAGCTCCTACAACGCTGCAAACGAACAGGATGAAAACTGAAAAGTGTTCATGCAATTTTTTTGCACGTATGGTGAGTGTGAGAAACAAAGAAAGAAAGGAGTGGTAACTTGGCAGTGAAGGCTCGAGGAAAAAAACAAATCTTCCTCAGGGGTTTTCATAGAGTTGTTATGGCCTGTACTGACGCTCAGAGACGCTTAGAGAAGACAAAGACAAAGATGCTATTAAAATCTTTAGATCCTCCTACTTTAACTGTTCCTGGGCTCTTCCAGGAATGGTTCAGTTACTTTCCCAACAACTAATTAGTTAGTATAGCGGGTGATTTCAGTTATGCTGATTTCTAATCTCCATCATATCCAGAGGCCTGTACTATGAAGCAGGATTTCATATTATCCTGGTAACTTGAGAGTTAAACCTGGATTTTCTGTACTATGAAACTAGTTCATTTGTCTGGGTATATCACCTATTATTCTCATCTCTAGATTAGAGGTTAACAGGTACAAAATCATGCCTATCCAGTTCTCTGAAAAATAGCTTCACAATTCCTGGAAGATTTGTGAGGCAGGCTTCTGTGTGCAGAGAGTATGACGGGGCTAAAGTTTTTAATAGCCTTTGAAGTAGTTCTTCTTCCCCTGATATAAAGATTCTTAGATGAAATTTTATTCCTTGATTGATTCTTGGAGTACAAATAGATTTGCATGTAGACTAAGTCTGCATTTTAAATCTTTCTACTCTTTACTTGCTCTCAAACTGATAGACACCACTTGGGTGGCAGCAAAAAGAATAGGTGTTGTCCAGTCTTAGTGACCAAAGGATGTAAAGCACTAACACATTGATACAACACTTTTAATAGAACACTACTGAGGAGAGCTCTTCCTCTCACATATACTCACACTGATCTTTGAAAACTAACTGAATCAGTTCTGGACGATCCTAGGAATGGTGAGAGCGCCTGAAGGGCTTGTACAGGTCTAACAACTTTAAAACAGCCTATAATGACTAATTTGTTCTCTGTAAAATAGTTTCCCACCATACCAGGAATGGTGAGAGAGTGGAGGATCAGCATCTGCTTCATAGTACAGGCCTCTGTTTGGGAGCAGGTTATGTTCAGAATTGCGCCACATTTTCACAAATTCTGTGCATGTTTGAGGTGCAGTTTAGATTCTGTGCTTGGCAAATACTTTTTAGTTAAGCAGCTTGTTAATCCGTAACTTAGTAGCATCACAAATGAGGCCAAGTTGTAAAGTTACAGCAGTGGAGGCTGTGCCAAGCATTGTCACTGGAATGTGAAAATGCTTGGTGCAGTGCTTGAAGACACGACAAGAATAACTATTCAATCAATAAAATCTGTTTGAACTTTATCTAAAGTGATTTCCACATCTCCTTTTTATTAGGTTATGGGACAACATTAATGTGTAAATGTATCCAGCTTAAAATTTCAGAGCTGTAATGTGCAGCTGACTTGTTAGAAACAAAGAGCAGCGGTTCCAGCTCCTGGACACACAGAGCTGTCCGACAGTGGCTTAAAGCCCAAAAACACTTTAAATACGGCCTACAGTTAAACTCATGGTGATTTTAAAGGCCTGAAAGGTTTGCTGCTGACTGTCAAACCAGCACTGACACAGAGAGGTGAGCAGTGAGGGGATGAGACTATGGTTGAATGTCTGGCTCAGCTCTACACCTATTGGTTCCTGCTTTCTACATAGAAACTGGGGAAGATTTGTCACTGGCTTGTAAAGCTGGTGGGTGGTATTGTTGCCAGGGAGGTGCTAGAAGGATGCCAGTGTTCTTGTTTTTTTCAACCAGTCTTAATAAACTCCAATGAACATTTTACAAGATAAAATAGAAGTTTAAGTTCTGAGCATCATTAAAATTATTTTTAATCAAATGAATAATCAGTAAAAAAAAAATTTCAGGAAAAAAAGTAATTAAGGACAGAATTCCAGCTGCTGGCCAAAATAGACTCCAGTTTATTCTCAGAACCTTATACTTATTGATGTTTATTTTTATTTTCTGCAGATAACATACATGACAATAAATGTTTCTTTAAATGGCAGATGAAGATATCAGTGCCTAAAAATCTGCACACTAACAGGAGGAAAATAGAAGTCTTTGTGAAGGTACACAGCAGACCATGTCTGACACAGTGAATGGCGCAGGACAGACCATAGCCAAAGGGAGGCCTGACATCACCCTTAAAATGCAAGGCATGCTGTCTAAACGGGTGGAAATGTTCAGGGTAGTCTGCACCAGTGTAACAGGGTAGACCGGAATTGGCAATGATTTTGGAGCGTGTGTTTCACTTTTGCAATGAGCCAATGGCTGTGGTTGGGCGGGGTTAACTAAAGGCAGGTGTATCTGATTCTGCTTCTACTTTAGTCTACATATGCCATGTACTGCAAACACTGCTGTCACATTTTTTCTCTCTCTGTACAGGTATGTTACATAGCCCAGATTTAAGATGGTTTAGATTAACATCAATGTGTTTATAGTAGATGTTCTTTTGAGGTGCTGCGAGTAGATGTAGCTGTATGTTTTTCCACATTTTCATTCTCAGTGCAGGCCAGTCTCTGTTAAATGCTGCAGCTTGAAGGCAGAGCTGGCCTGCTGAGCCTGGGGTGGTTGCTGGCCGACTCGACACAGGGTGGTGGTTCTGGGAGGACCTGTTGGAATTTGTCAGCATGCTAGTGTCTAGCCACCCTGTGGCAAAAGTGGCCCTAGCCTTGGACTATGTGTTTTGTTCCTTCTGCAAATGGGATGCTGGACTGTATTATATATTATAGCTGGGACTGTTTCTCATGAGAGTATGTCATTTTTTGCCCTCAGCTGAGTCTGTGTGTTACACCAAAAAGCAATTATGATAAATGATTTCCATAAGGCCCACTAGATTTGCACAGCAGCTTTATTTTAAGTTACTGATTATCTACAAGTGTTCTAAATGTGTATGCATTTGTATGCTGATTGGGGAAATAACATTATTTAATTTTCTCTGGAGGTCCCTTGAAGGTTCCGCAAAACTAACCTTGAGCGAATGTACATTCACAAAGTGTGTGTAATCAGATTAGTAAAATGAATCTGTAAGCATGCGAGTATAATGGCTGAAAAGCCTTAAAGTTATGCATTGAAAATGCAAACAAGTTACCAGTTGCAGCTCACCCAGCTTTCTAGTTGGCTGTCTTTTTATATGTGACTTTTGTAACACTTCTCCTGTGGCAGTTCCACAAAAATATATTTATGGCATGATTTCTGTAGTAAAACCAGTTCAGTACTGTCCAATCAACACATGTACAAGTTGGTAATTTAACTGTTTTATAATATTACCTTTAATTTATCCTGCTGTAAATGTCACTGAAATTGACAATGTCCTTTTCAAGAGTAACGTCAGCAAGAAGCGAGCAATAATTACAAGTAGCAACTGAACATAAACACACAAATACAGATGGGGCTCATTACATCCAGTCAAAATAGGTACAATTCAAACTGACCTGAGAGACTTTGGTAAGCTGTATGTGTTTTTACAATTCTAGCAAATATCATCTTAGAGTAGCAGCACACAGTTCCCCAAAACAGCAGCTGACCAGTGAAGAATAGTGGTTTATTGACTGAGAGCAGCTCTAATCATCTAACAGCTGGCTGACTGCTGGAGAGCCTTGGATGACAAGCAAACAGCAGCCACTAGCTCTGGGAGGAAAACCAACACCGATAACTAAACGTAAATATACATATGAACAATCATAATATGTCACTTTACATTCAAATAATCTATAACATCTATGTCTTTTTACTTAATGTTTTTTTTTTTTTTTTTAAATTTGACTAATAATGGGCAAAGCCATGGTGTGCGAGACCACGGTAGCGTTATTAAATGTTAAGAAAAATAAAGCTGCCCACATAATCGGCACTTTATTCACACCAAGTAAATAAACTGTTTCTGGACTTTAATGCACAAGAAGGTAAACTTTAAGTGGCCCTGTCTCCTGATAGAAATATTTGCATAGCCTTAAATCATAAAAATATAATAATCATAAAAACAGATCTCTTGGGGCCCCCTCCTGGCAGGTTTATGTAAATGAAGAGTGAGACGAAAGGTCACACAAACTCGTTTCCTGTGCACAAACAAATTATTAACTGAGAGGTAGTAGCGAACGATGGAAACACCAGCTTAGTCTTAGAATAGTGCCAACTAGCCAAAAGCAGCTGGCTGACCATCTGCAGCATTAATCATATAATCTACAACTCCAGAGGCAGCATACCATTGGCCACTTTTAGATCTTGGTACTACTTCAAACTCATTATTACTGTTTCATAGTAAACTCTTTGGTTGAAATTTTGACTAACATCACAAGACAACCATGAAAACCAATTAAGCTGCAGGCTAGCCCTCATCACTCAGTGGAGGCCAAACACTAGATACAATTCACTTTTGTTACACGCAATAGATAATCTTGGTTTATTTCAGTTTATTTTTATTTGTTCTTGGGCAAACTGGATTGGCTGAGATTAAAGTTAAGCTTCATAACTTTTTTATTTTATTTGACTTTATTGTCTGAAGTGCTGTCCATATATTCTGAATAGGATATTTCACTTGTCTTTATGAACACATTTTACATTTTTTAAAAAGGTTTATAAAAGTATTATTTCATTCATTTTTTGTTTTATTTTAAAAGTTACAGTGCTGTGAAAAAATATTCCCACCTTTTCTGACTTCTTAGTTTTAAAAAGCTTTCCAAACCTACTTGGGCCTACGTAAAAAAAAAAAAAGAAACCCCCAACAAACCTCTCATGAATTAACTTTGATTAGAAAGCTGAATTCCACTAGCCTCACCCAGGCCTGATTACTGCCAGGCCTCTTAAATCAAGAAATCACTTAATTAGAAGACACTAAATTAGACTAAAAGATCTCAAAAAGCAACACATCATGCCACGATCTAAAGAAACAGCTGAGAAGCAAAGTCATTTACATCTACCTGTCTGAAAATGGATTAAAAGCCATTTCTAAGGCCTTGGTACTCCAGTTAACCATGATGAGAGCTGTTATCCTCAAATTGGGACAGTGGTAAATCTTCCCAGGAGTGGCCAGCCTACCAAAGTAACCCCAAGAACGCATCAGTGACTCATCCAGGAGGTCACAAAAGAACCCAGGACAACATCTAAAGGACGGCAGGCCTCACTTGCTTCAGTTAAAGTCAGAGTTCATGACATAATAATAAGGAGACTGGGAGGAACATGACATGTATGGTAGAGTTTCAAGGTAAAACGCACTGCTGACCAAAAGACATTTACACATTTACAACACAACCTATCTTGGTGATCCTCAATACTTTTGGAAAATTATTCTGTGGACTGATGAGATCAAAGTTGAACTTTGTGGAAGGTTTAAGTCCCGTTACATCTGGTGAAAAATAGGACAGGATTTAATTTAAAACAAAAAACATCACACCAACAGTAAGACATGGTACTGGTAGTGTGATGGCCTGAGGTCTGCTTTGCTAAAGCTGCAGTTACTTATTATTTTGTAGATTCAATGGATTATTATAAATCAGCTATGAGCAATATCTAAGTAACACCTGTCATTGATTCAATTATTATGGTCCAACAACACAGTGTGTATGATTCTGTCAGTCATTCTACATAATGAGTACATTCACTTGTTTATTTACGCTTGTGCACTACAGTGGTTTTACAACTTTAATTTAAGCAAATAGTTTGGGTGCCTTTTTCCACTTTGAAAGCAACATTTACCAAATCAAATTGTGTTTAAATTCTTGGGAAGCACCACACCACCACAGCTGAATGTCTGTCTCCATCTCACCATCTCCCTAGGATCCTTTCTCTCATACCAACACTTTGCCTTCACTATGAAATTTTGTTATGGTCCTCCTCTTTACCTGCTCCATGGCAGCTCCATATTCAACACCTATTCTACAATATATCCACTGCCCCCTCCTCTGCACATGTCCAAAACCATCTCAGCCTTACCTCTCTGACTTGGCCTCAGAGCAGCCTTACCTCTCTGACTTGGCCTCAGAGGCTCAACCTCAGCTGTTTCATTTCTTACCCTGTCCAACCTGCTCACAGTGCATCTGCATTGCATTGTAAACATTAGTCAAAATGAAATTAAGCCCAACAAGGAACTGAAGGACACAGTGGAGCTGAGCTGAGCTGTGATGCTGCCATACTGCTGTCTCAGTCCTCAGAAGTCTGGACTCCCCTGAGAACTTACTGAGTCCGAAGGAGAGAAACGCCCGTGTGATATTTTTATCATGAGAAGACAAGACTTCCGCAAAGTAACTCAAAACTCTACTACGTGTACAATGTAACTATTTAAATGACGTCAGAGTCGCTTAATTTATCTGCTCTTTGATTGGACGGTGTGTGTTTACGTAGCAACGGTCCGGAAGATGTCGCTGGGGCCAGTCCTAAAAAACTTCCGCCTTAAGTTGTAGAGAAAACACAGCAGCTAAAAAGGCTATCGACGGCGTAACCATCCCATTTACGAAGTCAGACAAAAGGTAGATACCTGCTCACATTTTTGACACATACTGTAATGACACATTTGTCCTAAACCAGCCGGTTGGCGTGTTTTAGGATCTCAAAAAATATAAATCCAGAAATTACCAGAGCTAGCACGGAAGCTCGGCTCTTCACTGCTAGCAGTTCGCTACCATCGATATGGTCGGCCATAGGCCTCAGGTTGATATTTTTACGGGTAGATCGCGATAAATATAATACTATACCTACCCATTTGTTCTGACTCTTGATTTTAACAGTCTTAAGAAAAATAGCCAGCACAATGTAACGTCTACTTTATATCTACTGGGTTAGCTACGTCCAGTTAGCCGAGTCTCAAATACCTGGGCTTGTATACATCCAGTAAGCTGCTTAAGTGGTTGGGTTAGCCAGCTACCATCGCGTTTGGTTGAAAAATAGTAATGTTAGTCTAGTTTATGTCTGAGAAAAAAATCTAAACATTTGTTTAATGTAAACTTAATGACATCGAGAAGTATTTGGCTAGCCTAGCTGAATACCCCAAATGGTATTTAGGAGGCTAATGTCTGATCTACATCGCCAAACTTTTTTTTGTTGTTAATGTAATTCCTGTCATTCCTTTTGGACTTTTACATATTTTGATATGAATCAATGCAATTATGAAACGGGTTGGTGTCTTGCTTGTAATAAGCTCTTCTATTCCGTCAACTGTCATATTTTCACATTGATGTTTGGTCATTGAAGGTTTGCTGTCATCAGCCAGGTAACTGTGCCACTCCCCTTCTCCAGACTCACAAAAGAGCAGTGTTTGAATGGCAATGGCAGCTTTATTTATATAACACATTTCCTCTTGCGTAAACGTGATTAACACAAATGATGGAAACATTAAAAACCTGTGTAGGTTTGACAGTCTCTTAAGGCAGTCAAAACGGCAAAATAAAACTTTTTGGGAAAACCTAAGGTTTTGAGTCAGCGAGCAGCTTGTTCCAAAGAACAGGAGCACAGTAGCAGAAAGACCACTCGGCAAACTTGGATCTGATTTGAGAAATATTTAAAAGATCTGCACCTGATGACCTGAGAGGTTTGATTGGGTTAACAGTGAGTCAGAGATAGGGAGGGGGGCAAGCCATTGAGAGCTTTATGAACTAATAGGAAGCTTTTGAAATGACTTCAATACTGGTCAATAGTATTAACTACTAATAATATGGTCAGTGTGGTTTTCCTTTTGTCTGAACATTATAGAAAATGCTAGTTAAACAGTATTGAGTCGGCATTGCAGAATAAATATCTGACATTAATGAATTAGACATTACAGTGCATAAATACCAAGTACAAATAGAGGTTATAAGGAATGTGTCATAGTGATTTTATAAGTTATATTTATTATTTCGTATGTTTGTTAGGGTGTTGAGAAGTTTTAGTTGTGGATCTATTTTTATAAATCCAGTCTCTTCATTTACACTGTTTTACTGTCTCACATTTTTCTTCTTCAGGCTACTATACTCTGGAGTTTGGGTGGTTTTGAGCGTGTGTGTGTGAGTGTGACTGGTTGAGTGCATGTGTGAGTGTATGTGAGCTGCAGATTCTTCCTCACTGTTACAACCAGAGCTGCTCCTCCCTGGAGGATGACAATGGAGGAGATGAAGAATGAAGCGGAGACAAACTCCATGGTATCCATGACGCTGTACGCCGTGATGTATCCAGTTTTCAATGAGGTAAAATCTCCAAAAGTTGAATCTGTTCATCTGGACGTAGCGTTTTGTGGGAGAAACGTTTCGTCACTCATCCAAGTGACTTCTTCAGTCTCAGCTGACTGCAGGTTTCCCCAAACCTTATAAACAGTACATTTGCATAATGACTGAAACCAGCCCACTGAAGGAACAATGGGCTGTGAGGTCAGTTCCTTAATCATAATTATGCAAATTCCCATGAGGTAAAATATCACATGCTGGGGACAAAGGTGCTGATAGTTTGCCTGGACATCCCCTCATCAGGAGATGTCCAGGGAAGCTATTAGCATCAGCATGCCTGTATGAGAAACCAGAGACCCAGTAACGCATTTGAAAATTTATAATAATGAATCTGCATAGCAGAAACAAAGATGCATATACAGTGCTGTGAACAAGTATTTGCCCACTTCCTGTTTTTTTGTTTTGTTTTGTTTTTGCATATTACATACAGTTACATGTTTCACATCAACAAACAAATGTAGATATTAGAAAAAGATAACCAAAGTAAATACAAAATGCAGTTTTTAAATGATGATTTCATTTATTAAGGGAGAGACTCAACTTTGATTAACCACATTTTTTGGAAAGCTGAGTAGAACGTCAATAGCCACACCCAGACCTGATTACTTGGTGAATCAAGAATGACAAAGCGAGGTAGGTAGGCTAAAAGATCTCGTAAAAAACGTGTCATACCATGATCTTAAGAAAGTCAAGAGATAAAAATGTCAGTCTGGAAAGGATTATAAAGCAATTTCTGAGGCTTTAGGACTCCAGTAAATCAAAGTGAGAACCCTTATCCGCAAATGGAGAAAACATGGAGCAGTGGTGAACCTTCCCAGGAGTGGGCACCCTACCAAAAATACCCCAAAAGCACATCAACAATGTATCCAGGAGGTCAAATGAACCCAGAACAACATGAAAAGGACTGGAGCCCTGATTTGCCTCAGTTAAGGCCTTTTTTCATGATTTAACAATAAGAAAAATGGCATGGTATGGTATGGGAGAATTTCTAGATATAAACCACTGTTGGCCAAAAGAACACAAAGGTTTGTCTCATGTCTACCAGAGTTTTGGAAGGTTTGAGTCCTGTTGCATCAGCATTTCATAAAAGAAAATCATACCAACAGTCAAACATGTCTGAGCTGCTTCAGGACCTGAATAATTTTCCATAATTGAGGGAACCACAAGTTCTGCTCCCTACCAGAAAATCTTGAAGGAGAATGTTTAGCCATCAATTCGTGCCCTGAAGCGCAAGCTCATAAAAACCAAACAAAAAATAAAATAAAGGTTTTGGGGTGGAATTGTCTAGACTTGAATCCTACTGAGATGCTTTGGCATGACCTTAGACAGGCTGTTCATGCTTGAAAATGGCTTACTTAAAAGAAGAAAAAGGAAAAAAAAAAAGTAGTATTGGCCAAACCTATTAGGTCTAGGGAGCAATTACTTTTTTACATAGGACCAGATGGATTTGGATAGTCTAATAAATTGAATCTCGGGTTATCTTCGTCTAATATAAAGAGTTGTTTGATGGTTTGAAACATGAAAACATGACAAATATGCAAAAAATTTACAACTCAGGAAGGGAGAAGTACTTCTTCATAGCGTTGACGCATCGTTTGAAGCTTTGTAAGATCCCGAAAGACGCAGGAATAAGTAGTAGGATTTAAGAGTGTAATAACAGACTGAAACAGAAGATGGCAGCAATGCATCTAAAAGGATGCCAGCTGCCGTTAAATGCCAAAGAAGAAGAAGAAGCAGTCCCCGGTATCGTAGCTGTGTCCAAATTCAGCGGCCCCATCCTTTGGAAGATGCATTTGTAGGCTGTCCAAATTCGAAGACTCCTCCAAATGCGGCCTCCAAATGCGTCCTCCTTTTGCCCAGATTTGAAGGATGGGTCGGGTGTATCTTTTGCGGCCTAACCTATCCCAGAATTCATAGCGCAGCCCAGCCAATTCCAGTTTCCAACAATGGCGGCAGCTACTTAGTTTTAATATTACTCTTTCTGGTTCACAAAATAAACTTTTAAGATATTTTCAGGCGAGAATGTAGCTGTGTAAACTTCAAATATCTGGTCGATTTATCAAGACATCACATATTTGCAAAAGTGCTCCGACGTTTTCAGAGACAAGCTGACCGGCAGGTCAAGGGTCACTAGAGCCGGCGAGAACAGCGAACTCCTGGAACAATGTTTTCAGAACGCCCATGGTCTTTCCCTACTCGGGTTAAACATGATATATAAGTCACTTAGATAACTTAAAAATTTTGTTGTTTGGCTTTTTTCAGTGTTTTATTTGTTCCTGAGTAAATCAGTTTGGCTGAGATTAAAGTTATAGTTTTCACACAGATGTCAAACAGAAAACTGATTAAACAGAAGTGTGAGATGGTAGAGAATTTACTCCAATGTCCTGTTATATTTTAGGGATCAAAGAGCAGATGTTAAAAGTTTAATAAACTATTATCTTGTCTTTATTTTTAGTTGGCACATACCTTAAACACTTCGAGCTGTAAGCTAATGATAGTTTTATAAGAGCAGATGCATGTTGGTGCAATAAGCTGTACGTTTTACGTCCAGTGGTTGCATGGTCTGATTAGTCGACTAATTGCAAAAATAATCGTTTGTGGCAGCCCCAATTGTCAAACACTTTAATGTTCGTAAGCACAATAGAAAATGTTGGATTTAAGCGGCAGATTAAAGTCACTGACTCCTGTTACTAGGTTCCAGGACGTAAAAAATTTCTCTCAGATGGCAATTTCTCATCTACACACAGTGTCCACAGAAACGGCTAAACAGCTCTTATACTTCATTAACACAGAGGTTTTATGGTTAGGTCATACATGTACATGAGCCTAACTGCCCACTTAAAACAGACATTTCTGCACTTCTTGTACCTTCTTTTGTTTCTTCCTTTGTATTTATTTATTTTTTTGTTGCGTCAGAGCAAAAGCAAAGCGTAATTGAGTGAATATGACACTTTTAGTTTGTACTCCTTTGTTTACATTTGAAGGTTTCTTAAATTTTCCAGGAAGAGTGTTCTTAATTTTTAATTTATTTACTTGTGGGATTGTTTCCCAACAATGTAAAACAGTTTGAATCTATACAAAATATGATATAGTACTTTTAAAAAAAAGATTTTTATTTTGTTGATACTTAGTTTATTTATTTGGAATTTAGTTTTTCTCCACTTTGTTTGCGTTCTTTAACTTCTTTGACTTGAAGCCTTTGCCTGGTTAGAATTGACTTTATTATATATACCTGTGTCGTGTATTTAAATACAGTTGTGTAAAGTTTTACAGTATATCATGTGTAACTTCAGACAGAAAATAAATAATATTTAAAGCAAAATAAACTCTTTATCTTCATACATCAGGAGTAAAAAGGAACCTTAAAGCTAGAACGAAACGGTTAATTGATACTGATATCGACTGATATGGAAAAAATCAATGTGATCAGATTGTTTTTCATATCATCCAGCCCTACAGAGTGGCTGTGTTTTTACATAGAGCCCAGCATTCTGGTTACACTCAGCTTAAAAGCCCAAACATATTAAATATGGTCCATAAACAGAGGCTCAAAACTTCAGTCCATGTCAAAGGGGCGTATAAGTGTTTTCATAAATGTATCAAAATAAAAATTGTTCTTTGTAAATGATTAAGTGATTATGTGCTCTCCTTTGAAAAAATGAAAAATGTAAGAGCTACTGTTGAACATGATAGATACCCACCTACAAGGAGCTGCTCAAAGACATACCAAAACTAAACTAATTTGATGCTTTTCACACGTAACTACTGTTAAGTTTAACGCAAGACTGTATAAACCTGACCTGACATCTTTAATCAGAATGCTTTAATTTAGGATGAAAAAAATGTGTATACATAACCTGTGATGGGCGCAGCATGTCCAGATTTGGCATTAACATGTTTGCTTTACCCCCTTTTTAGCTGGAGAGGATCAACCTATCAGCAGCTCAGACTCTCAGAGCAGCCTTTATAAAGGTAAGACTGTGTATCAGGCAGAAAGCCTGAGACATGAAGAGACACCTTCAAATTTTGCATCTTCTTTGGTTGTTATACCTAGGCTGCATTCCAGCTTTCGTGACACATTGCATCTGCTTTTTGTCTGATGCCCTCACCAATTATGAGTTTGTTGCTTTGGCAGAATAACAAGAGGCATGTATTCTCCTTGACTATCATGATAACAGGGTCATTGCAAAATGTGTGTCTGATGCAAACATACAAAGATAGAAGCTGCGTAAGAGTTGGATGTAGCTTCTGTTTGACTTCTGAAGTATATTCAACCTGCATTCTTTTTAATGACCACCAGGGGGCAATCCATGTGGTTGCAAAAGGATCCACACCTGTAGAAGTCTGTGGTAAAATGGTCTTGAGATTTTATTTTTCTGATGAGTGTGTGGGTTAAGTCACTCACTTTGGGTAATACTGAATAAAAAGTTAAGTCAGTTTTGTAAAATTTCATTCTAATTGTTAGATATGTGTATTATCCAGTAGAGCAGGGCGATATGACCAAAAATATATATCACAATATATATTTGAATTTCTGCGAGACAAAATACAACTCCACAACTTTACTAGCGCAAAAAAACCCCAGCCATTTATTTTCACTTAAACAAGCAGCTGTTTTTTATGTGCATTAAAGCTATATAAAAATTTAACAGTGCAAATGCAAATTCCTTGCTGAAAGTTTAACCAAAAGGCATTTCCAGTAGAAATGGGCTGACTTATCCTGAGCATAACTATGTATAATATCCACTGAAGTTAAAAAGCGGTGCTTTGCAACATTAATAATAATAATGGATTGGATTTATATAGCGCTTTTCAAGGCACCCAAAACGCTTTACAATGCCATTATTCATTCACGCACACATTCATACACTGGTGGAGGCAAGCTACGGTTGTAGCCACAGCTGCCCTGGGGCAGACTGACAGAGGCGAGGCTGCCATATCGCGCCATCGGCCCCTCTGGCCAACACCAGTAGGCGGTAGGGTAAAGTGTCTTGCCCAAGGACACAACGACCAGGACAGAAAGGCACATTAAGGAACATTAAACTGCAGTGTGCCAAATAAAAAAGTCAAATACGTATTTTTCGGACCATAAGGTGCACAGGATTATAAGGCACATTAAGCGGAACAAAGCAGTCAGATAAATCAAACTTTATTCAACTCCTTCTTCTTGCTTCCTCCACTTCTGTACCATTGATTCATTAATGCTGTATTCTATCACAGCTGCTCTATTCCCATGTTGTTGCAATATATTAATGACTAACCTCGTATTGTCGATGGATTATCTCAGTTGTTCTCCTGACTGAAGTTTGGTCCGTTTACAGCATCCTGCCATGCGATTGCATTTGTCTCCAACCATCGGGAACCCTCACGTTAACTTTTATCGAGTGGAAAAGTGTTAGTGTTCATCCTGCAGCTTCACTGTTTATGTTATGCTAACACAGCTGTGTTGCTAGCGATCACGTAGCACATCATTATATACCAGCTAGCCCAGAGGTTCCCAAAGTGTGGGGCCCGCCCCCTAGGGGGGGGCGCAGAGCCATTGCAGGGGGGGCGCGGTATGAAAAAAAAGAGCGCTTGGACACTGTGGACAAGTTTTTGACGGGGCTCCCACATAAACGCAAAGCAGGAGATGAAGCATTGCCAAATATGTTTCCAAACCAACTTCCTTCCAAGTCAAAGACAGGAAAATATGGTGAAGCATATCTTCCCTTTGGCTTCACCTGCACAAGTGCCAAGGTAGGTCTCCCCTGCAAAATTAGTTTCCCTGCGTCGGGAGCAGCGCTGGGTTCTCCAAATCATGGACAAACAGGATCCCACATTCTTGATTTTTAGTTCACAAACACTTCTTGTAATAACTGACTACTCCTGACATTTTGGACATGTTAGCTCTTTATGCAGTAAAGTTACAGTGGGATACAAATAATATTAGGCTGATCCTGCCGTAATTTGTTCCCCCTGTTCAAATCACGGACAAACAGTATCCCACAGCTGTTTATGTGTTTAAACCCATTTTGCACAGAGAGACATTTTTTGAAAAATGTATTGACAGCAATGTTGAATACTGTTACACAGGAAAAAAAACAACTACATGTTAAATAATTACACCGTGACGCCTCTGCCTTTCTAAATGGAGAGACAGTAACTGCGTGTGTATATGTAAGCGTGTAAAACCTGAAGATAGTCAGATTAACAGTATTTTGTCTCTATCTGCCATTCTGCAATTCATCTCATGTAAACAATAACGTGGCGCACAGCGTGACGTGAAAAGAGGCACATACCTTTGACGTTGCGTGACGAACTCTGTATTCCTCGTCCACACGTAAACGCAAAAAAGGAGTTTTAAATAATCTCCGTTTTCGGTGAATCGCAACGCCGTTTACGTGTTGACGAAAAGCCCAAACGCATAGAAACAGCTGCATTTTCAAAAATACCTGTGTAGTTGTGGACATACTGTAAAAGAGTTAGTAGTATATTTTATTACTACCTGTAATTTATTGCCGTTTACTTGTATTTGCTTAATTGTTTACTAAATGTTTGAGGTGTGAAATAAACCGCAATGGAGTTTGTAAACAAAATATGGTTGTGTGTGTTTGGAGGATGTGTTTGTGCGGGGGGGGCGCGAACATTTTTCTTATTACATTTAACGGAGTTAAATGTAATAAATTCTGTTTTCATGGATGCCTGGATGTTAGACTTCAGCATTGCTGCTTTACCAGGTGTAACTATGATCGTTTTATTAAAGATGAAAGAATTTAGACAGTTTTTAACTCTCAGTGATGCTGGATGTTCGTTTGACTTTGGGACCTGAAGACGACGGAGTTTAGGACCCAGATTACTCCCTGATTTATGAGCACCTTAGTCCAACAAATAGGCAATAACGACGGCCGCTTGCATGTTCTACAAAAAAAATGTGCTTTGTTGTGTATCTGACGGACAAACACCAAACCAGTTCCACATCACTGAAGTTGCACCATTTTTACAAACCAGTTCTGGTTCATCCTTTTCACTCAACAATTCGCTTTCCCCCTTCTCTTTCTCCGTTGCCGCCGTGCTTTTTCGGCCATGTGCGTATGAAAACAAAGGCACTGCGCATGCGCGTTTTACCCATATTCTATCACGATATTTAATTTTATTATTGTTGCCTAACACTGTACCGGTATTACCGTGAACAGTATAACATGGCCCAGCCCTATTATCCAGGATATGCTCATTGGCTAAGGGCAATTTCTATTGCTTTTAACTCGGAAGTAGTCAAAATCAGCTGTGTGCTTATCTGATTTATTTGTTTATTTTTGGTGAGATACAAAGTCCAGTTTTTTTTTTAACCTTATCTGGCAGGATTAGGCGCAATCTGTTGGATCTGTTAGATTTTATTCCTACTACCTTTTAATGTCGCAGGATAGGTTCTTTTTCCTTGTTGTAAAATTAATTATGTTACTGCTTTCATTTGTCCATATTTTTCTTTTTATTTGTTAGAAATAGAGCTGGCCAGAGATGTGGGGAAAAAACTCTTAGCACTCTTACCTTTATTATCAGTTATGTTTTTATGTTCTTTAAACTTGAGCACCTCAGTTTTCATACTTGGTGTTTAAATGAATTAACTCAGCAAGTATTAATAGAACATGAGAGGCACTGATATTCACACTCGTGCTGTGATTTTGACACCAGCCTGCAGTGATCAGAAGAGGTTTTTATTAATATCAGTACAACCTTCTGATTGCACTGGGATAATAGAAGCACAGTGGTCAGGCATAGATTGCTTCTATACCACTCCAGATGCCAGTTATGTTAACTGTGTGTGTGTGTGCAAATGAAATATTAATAGAGTTGAAGCTGCTTTATCATTATACGACCAAAGGGAGATTTGATCCCCTTACAGCTGTTTTACTTTGGCATTTGTGGGGCTTTTGTTCACTTGTCTCCTTGATTAGGCTCTCTGCTGCCCTCACTGCTTCCTGCGTTGTTGAATTATTCAGGTGGAGAGCTTTTGTACATTCATCTGAGCACATCACAGGGGACACCTGACTTTCAATACATTTCTGACTCTGTCCTATGCGCCTTCGGCTAAGCCCCCCTGGTGCTTTTATTGGAGAAGACAAACCGAGCGCCTTGTTTGTCTTGCTCACCTCACATGTATGACTCTCCTCTTCTGTCAGGCGGAGAGGGAGAACCCCGGCCTGACTCAGGACATCATAATGAAGATCTTGGAGAAGAAAAACGTCCAAATCAACTTCACTGAATCCCTACTGCGCATGGCAGCTGATGATGTGGAAGGTGAGTAGAGAGACGGCATTTTCACACACGCACTGCAGCTCTGAAATGTTCTTGACTTCACCTTGTAAATGTGTTATATTCTCAAAAAGGCTTTGTGTTGTCACATTATATGGTGACTCACAAAGATACAGTCATATGTCCTCTAATCTTCCCAAAGCAAACTGTATTTGCAGTACTGACAGTGTGTCTAATGATTAAGAGAAACTTGATCGTTTATCGGGATGTTGTGTTTTAAGTGGGAGAGGTTTTGTCACTGATTCAAGTGACTTCAGTCACATATCCTTACCTGGATTATTAAACATGCACCAGGACATGTCTAATATTTGGTTTAACACTGAACACCTGTTCTGATCTTTATTAAAGCAAACATTGTTCCAAGACCATTCCTCCCACGCTTTTGGAAGCTTATGTGTGAAAATGTGTGTACTCTGCAGGACACACCTGAGGGTTGAAACATAGTCAGCTGAGTTTCTAGTTAGAAAGTTAAAACTAGAATTGATACTTCTGTATTTAGGGCAGGTGCGTGCTATTTGTTGTTTACATACAGTCAAATAAAATACACCACCCTGAAACTGGATTCCAGATATTTGATTTGCCGGGGACACAATACTTGGTCAGGATTTGATTTCCTTTTCTTTCTTTCTTTCTTATCCTGTTTTCCATGTCCAATTCTAAAGTGTTTTGGTTTGGCAGCTTATGAAAACATAATTCTACATCCCATTTACACACACAAAACAGCTTTATTTTTGCAGTTGATAATAAGACACCTTTATGTAATTCAAAATCTGTAGAGAGCCATGAATTAGTTTTTCTCTCTGGTGCGCACAGATTTTTATGAGAGGAAAATGTTTCTAAGATGCTGTGCTGCTTAATGGTATTTTCATGCATCAAATTGTGCTAATGTCAGTGCAAGTACAGGCTTGTGTTGTTTTTCGATACAGCCTCACTTTAGATGCTATGTTAAGATGCTGTGTTAGATGCTGTAAATCATCTAGTCTTTCTGAGTGTGCTAAACGCCTTTTTTTTTGTGTGTGTGTGTGTGTGTGTGTGTGTTTTGTTTTGTTTTTTTCACCTCACCCGCAGAGTTCATGATTGACCGACCTGAGCAGGAGTTCCAGGACCTAAATGAGAAGGCCAGAGCTCTTAAACACATCCTCAGCAAAATCCCAGATGAGATCAATGACAGAGTACGCTTCCTACAAACTATCAAGTGAGTGCGAATGCACAGACACGCTCCAGGGTTTCCACCAGCTTTGCAACCCATAGGGTCTATGCAACATAATTTTTTTCCTGTTTGTTTCGCTTTCATACCAAAACACTTTTTATACAATAAAAATATTTGCAAAGGCCAAATTACAAATGAAAGCAGAATTGCACATATGCAATTTTACCATTCTTTCTCTTCACACAAATAGAAATGGGCACCATAGTATTTGCATACTACTATAATGCAGGGGTGTGTGGTTAAAATTTTCACTTCCTCTTCCTTATAAGAGGCGTGACTCTTTATCTATATATTTGTTTTTAACTGCTATCTCTGTTTTATTATTGGAAAGCACTTTGGTCAACTTTGTTGTTTTTAAAGTGCTATATAAATAAAGTTGGATTGGATTGGATATTTAATAACTATTTCAAGAATCATACATTGAAATTTGCTGAGTTGAGATCTATTTTTTTGTTATAACTGTTAATTTATAACAATGCAGTGCTGGATTTTTTTTCTATGCTCTAATAAACGTTATAGGGAGATTGTTCAAAGATGGATAAAAACTGGTAAATATGGTTTTTTATGCTTGCATTCTTCTTAAGACCCATTAGCTGTTTTAAATTTTCCGTCACATCTTCCAAATGGACACCTTACACTTTTCCTGTGGCCCTTTTGTTTGAAATTGTGTAGTAATACACCTGGAAAATGCTGCTAAATTGGATTTTGTTTTGAAAATTCTACAACAGTCATTGAAGACCTTTGGAGAAATATTGAGCAAAATGTTCAAACATTTTTCACAGTGCATGATTCCGGTTTCCTAAAAAAGATTATTGATTTAACACAATTCAGTAGGCTACATCCTGAGTTTGCATAAATTCAGTATTGCTAGTATCTATCTGATACCAATACCTGCGTTGGTATCGATACTGTCGATATTTGGATCCATCCAACAAGCTCTAGCAGACACCTCTAATAGATGTTGGAGATATATCGGGGGAAGGTTGAGGTAGTGCTTGATTCCGATTTTATCCTTTAGCTTCTTGGTTGAATTTGCGTAAAAAAAAATACAGAACTCTCACTAGTGTTTAATTTTACTTCACAGAGACATTGCCAGCGCCATAAAAGAGCTCCTGGACACAGTCAACAATGTCATTAAAAAATATCAGTACCAGAATCGCAGAGTGAGTAATGAAGATGCTACAATTACTACTACTTGAATTATTTCACATTTTTCCCTCATTTCAAATGGATGTTTTTTGCTTTATTTTCTACTTGGCAAGGCCCTGGAACACCAGAAAAAGGAGTTTGTGAAATACTCCAAAAGTTTCAGTGACACCCTCAAAACATACTTCAAAGATGGAAAGTAAGTATGGCACCATGTGTTATGCCTCAGCTAATCAGTACCCTGTTTTTTGAAGACAGATTCTATTGAAGAAAGAGTTTTCAAGTAAACTAGAAAATATGCATGTGCATTAAAACATAAAAAGGGTAGGTAATCTCTGTGTGCCTGTCATGTTATGTGTGTCACTGTTAAACATGTGAAAATTTATTTTCTAAAACTGCCGGCCTGTTGTTGCATATGGTATGCATGTAGATATTTTCACAATAAAAGTTAAGAAACCAGTGGTTTCTAAACACAAACGAAACAGTTCCAGAAAGTGTTGAATATTAAAAGCACAATTTAGTGATTTATCAAGCTATTATACTAAAAAATGGCTAGTTATGCTACATTAACACTGGAAATTAAAACTATGAGCTTGCATTATGGACTTGAGGCACTGGTTTTGAGAATAGGGGTGGAGTAGATTGATGATATAAATGGGGGACTCACCTCATAAAGCCATAAACTGATTTTAGACTGATAACTACACCTCATTGGAAGCCATTGCAGATGCATTTTGGACAGAGGTGGAGGTAAATAATAGATCCTTTTAAACAGACAAGAAAATGGAGCATTACAATAATCTAAGCAGGTGAAGATGAAGGCGTGAACAAGCTTCTCCAGTTCACTTTTGAGACATCAGTTCTGAGTTTAGCAATATTTTTTTAAATGCAAAAAGAAAGAGTGGTTCAAAGTCTTTGAGGGGAAAAAGGCTCCCTGGAGCAATAATTAGAGACTCCGTCTTGTCTGTGTTGAGCTACAAAAAAGAATTTGCTATCCAACCATTTATGGCATTAAAACAGTCGGTTAAAATGGACAGTTGATCCAATTCATAAGGTTTAAAGCAGAGGTGCAGTTGAATGTCATCCGCAAACAGATGTTAGATAGATTTAAAAATACTAATAGTATGGCCGAATGGTAGAATATAAAATGAAATAATAAGAGACTTAAACAAGAGCCCTGTGGAACGCCACATGAATACCCAGCTAAAGGTCCCAGTGAAACAAATGTGTTCTATCAGGACCACTCCAAGATAGCACATGTGGTTTAAATGGTGGATGAAGATTTGATGATCAACTGTATCAGTGGCTGAGCTAAGATCCAGCAAAACAAGACATCAACAGTCACCTGTATCTACAGCTATCAGAATTTGAGACTTTAAGGAGAGCTGTTTCTGTGGAGTGTAACATCCTAAAACCACAGTTATCTGGAATATCGACCTTCTCTAACACCTTGTTTAACTGTCTCAGCAACGTTTTTAAATATTTTAGCAATTAAAGGAAGTTTTGAAATAGGTCTATAACTTGTGTGTAGTGCTGGTTGGATAACCCCCTGTTTAAAGCACTTGGGGGGGACAGTCTTGCATCAAAGAGCAATTTATGAGTGTGACCACAGAAAACCCAACAGAGTCAAAAACTTGGGGTTTCATGGTTGTGGGTAAGATATCAGTTGGGCTAGTTGAGGGTTTTATTTCAGTTAATATTTCAGATATAGCCACCAGAGAAATTGAGTGAAAAGATTCCATATTTTGGCATGTGGGAGACTGTGATTGAAGGGGCAAAATGTTAACGTTACTGCAGTCCTTATTTGGGAAAACTGGTGCATGTGGTTTTGTAGGAGGAACTAGCTCATAGTTCATTATCATCAGATTAATAATAACTAATGCAAAGTGTTGTAAGGTATGACTTTTGTCCGTGTGCAAACAAAGTGTCATCCTGTTTTGTGTCAACCATGGATAAAGTTGTTAGAGAGGGTCACAGGAGCGTCCATGCTTGCAGGACTTCTACTTCTATTGTTTAGATTTGAATATCCTCAGCCGATTAGATGGGGCAAAGCAGCTTTTCCACTCTTGTTCTAAAGTTGTTGTTCACACTGTTGTGCTGTGTATATGATGTTCTCCAGTGAGTTTTCACAAGCTATAATTTTTCTTTGTTCCCAGGGCAATAAATGTCTTCATCAGTGCAAACCGGCTCATCCACCAAACCAACCTCATACTGCAGACCTTCAAAACCGTGGCCTAGCCCCCCACCCCACCCCGACCCCACCCAAGAGACCACAGAGCCCCCCCTTCTCATTGTCCCTTGGGGAACAACTGCTAGAATGGCAGAGGCTTGAAGAGCACCTCACCCATATATGTAAATTAGAGTTGATTTTTAGGGTTGGGGTCGATGTCATTGGAGTCGAGATTCTAGATTCCAGTTCAAGAGACTGAAAAGTGCCATTTGTGTTTTTTTCAATGACGATTTTCCAGTCTTGAAGTGGAACTGAACAGGGGCCCAAAGTCTTGGTTAATTGATTTTATTTGGACAGTTTTAATTTATAACCCAAAACTTGTTTGGGAGGTGGTGAGGCGAGGTGTTCATTAAAGACTAATTGCCATTTTTCTAATATATTCATGTTGATCATTTTACTTTTAGCTTTTCAGTCATGGCTACACATCTGAGAATACATCCAGTAGGGATTGTTCTCAGTCGTCTATACCAGTTTTCTCTTCTCGCCTCCTATTTGTGTCATTTTTGCCATGGGCTGTATGGATTGACAGAAGCACCTGGCTGCAGGTCAAACAGTTGCGAGGAGAGGAAGCAGAGTTGGACATTTGAGAGGCAGATTTCGTTTCTCTTTATTATCAGAAGAAAGAAAGCCAAAAGACTTCCAGCACAGTGTGCGCCTTACCAAGTCCTGTAACATTCCCTCCTCTCAAGAGTGTAATGAAGTGGAGCCAGTCCCTGCTGTTGAGGGATGTAGAGAGAAAAGAGTTCTGTATTTAACTGGTTGCAAATGTTCAATAAATAGTTTCCAAATGATGATGCTTTTTTATCTGTGTCCGTGTCCAGTGTGTGTGGGGTCAACTTTTCTGTGTGAGTGGGAGAGGATTTGCTTTGCAGTGGCATGGCCTGAAAAATAGATGTGTGGTCACATTGTTTTATTCAAAAAAGGATTTTACCATTTCAAATGGTCAGTTTGAAAATGGTTGAGCCGTTGCTGGAAGAAGATACGAGGGATGGGATTTCTATTCATCTCTGTACTTTCTCAAAAACAGTGAACCTATCAGATCAGGGTTGGGGAACTCCAGGCCTCAAGGGCCAGTGTCCTGCAGGTTTTAGATCTCACCCTGGGTCAACACACCTGAATCAAATGATTAGTTCATTACCAGGCCTCTGGAGAACTACAAGACATGTTGAGGAGGTAATTTAGCCATTTGAATCAGCTGTGTTGGATCAAGGACACATCTAAAACCTGCAGGACACCGGCCCTCGAGGCCTGGAGTTCCCCAGTCCTGTATTAGATGAATCAAAGAGAAGCTTATGTGCCATTTTAATCTATATACAGTAATCACTGGATTTAGAGAAAAAAAAAAATTCTATTGATGTCTTACAGCATAACGACCACCTAAAAATGTGATCGTGTTATTTACAATAGTTAAATTCTGAAATATTTCTCGGTATTTTGGCACAAACTGTAATGTAAATTGCAATGAATTTGATCTCTAAACATCCAACAGCCATGACATTTTGATGAGCAGACCCATACTGAGCATCCCAAATGCAAACTAGCCAAACCAGGAAGCAGCTCGCCTGCCAAGATATCATTCAGTTGCCAGAAAATGTTGTAAAAGCAAAACATGGTGAAAGCTGTGTTTGAAAAGGCAGCGCTATGGGAACATGGACAAGGAAAAAAATGTAGTTTTAGTAGAAACTTACCGAATGCTGTATTGTTATTAAAAGACTTGTTTGTTAGCATTTGTCACTTTACAGTTGTCAATGTGGTAACAATACTATATATAGTACATATATAGTGTACTATACTGTCATGCTACCTGGCACTTTAATGTAAAGTATTTCCCCAAATTTCTTACATTTCATAAAAGCTTATTTGTAAAAGTACTACTTCCTACAGCAACTAAATGAAGCTAATACTAGAACATCTTTCTTAAATGTTGGTGAGTAGAAATATAAAAAGACATGAAATGTGAATACAGGAAAATTATTACTTTTTTTTAATGTCATCCAGCCACAACTGTTACAAAAAGCTGTTAAACCCCTCAAAAACCAAACCCCCACATACATTTTTAAAACTGTCCTCTGAATACAAAGAAAATGGCATGCTATGCCACACAATGGCTTTCGAAAAGAATGTATCGCAATTATCTTTTGTCTTTGTTATACACACTTAAACATTAAATGTTACTGGTGGAAAACAAAAGTAATCATTTGGCTTAAATACCTCCAAACCTCAAATAATCATTTGCAGTAGTTACAGATGAGACCTGTACAACCAGAGGAATACATTCATTCATCCAACCAACCATTCATTCATTTACGAATTCATCCATTCTTCCCTTATGCTAGAAAATTAACCTTTTACAATGCACCTGATTTGCTCACAAAAACAAAGAAAAAAAAAAGAAAAACAAAGATTTTATTTTGCTGGTTACAGCAAAAGGAATGATCACAGTTTGTTTGATAAAGAAATATAGATATATAAATCATTTTAAAAATATGCAATGGCAGCAACTCATTGCATTTAGGCACATAGACATGGTCAAGACAACTCCCCGAAGTCAAAACAGTATTTGAATGGTGAACAAAGGTGTTTTTAGTGAACCTGTCATGGTTGTTGGTGCCAATCTGGCTGTTTTGAGTATTTCACAAAATGTTTATTTTCTTGGATTTTCCTCACACAACCATCTCTAGTTATTGAATGTAAGTTATGTAACGAATGTAAAGGCTGGAATGCGAATACGGGTCAAAGATATCATTTTCCTACTGTGTGTGATGGTTCATACCAATAACAGCGCGAGCCATTCATTTTGGGGAAAATTGGGTCAAGGTCACAACAAATGATAAAATATATAAGAACTTTATATTACCAACATTATCCTTAAACCTTAGGAGGAAGCGCCACGTCTTTCAAGACATGATTAACATGTTGACTTTACTCTCAAAATAGTATTTAAACTTTATTCCATAAGCTCTTTTTATCTAACATTCATAATGCAGTGTATACATCACAGAGACACTTGGGGTTATTGTCTTGCCAAAGAATATTTGGCATATTGTGGTGATTTGATAGGGATCGAACCAACCTTACAATTAGTAGGTAGCCTGCGCTACCTCCTGAGCTACAGCCATCCCAGATACAAATTCTTTCCCCATCTCTGGTTCTTCCAACCTGACGACTGGACAAATTCTATGGGACGTTATATTGTGGATTTAGTAAATGTTTTTACTCTCTTCAGGGGACATACACAGGACAGTTAAAACATTTGCAGTTCTTTAAGTCAACAGATTTATATTATGGACTATTTAAATGGTCACACTCATATCACACAGCATTAGAACCACTGTGCCCTTCAAAAAGCTTGTAATTATTCAAGATTGGCAATTAAACAGGATTCAGGTAAGTGTAGGGATTTTACTGGCACTTGGTGCAAAATAAGCAAACTATTCAAAAAACAATGACACACAAATGCCCCTGATTCAAAGATGCACATTCACGATCTGATTCAGTGCGTTTAACAAGTGTCCATCGTAGTGCCTGTAAATCTTATCCATCAGTTCTGCGTCAAGTTCAGCATTCCCACCCTCTTCAACACTTTGTCCACATTGGGAATGAGTTTTTCCTGAAAGTCCCACAGTCGTTTATCCACATTAAGCTGCTCCAGGGTTAATGATCCCAGTAGAGCCACGCGGACATGAACGATCCGACAAACATCTAGTGGAACCTTGTAGCGTTCTCCAAAATTCTTGATCACTTCATGGACTGAAGTCCACTCCACCATTCTGTGACACAAAACACAAGAGAGTTAAATGTTTAGAGTTAAGGTTTTAAAATGCATTGATTACTGAAGATCCTGTTATTTAGAAGAGCCCTGAACGCTCGCTAAAGGTTTCACAAATCAGCGAACCTTCAAGTGAATGTTCCTTGAAGGTTCTTCTGGGTTTTTTGGCAATAACTTTCAGAGAACATTCCACTTGGAAAGTTTCACAAAATAACTTGAACTTAACAGATTGTTAAGGGATGATCTCTGAAAGATTGGCAAAAATAACCCTCAAGTTATTCAGACGTTCTCTAAACTGTGACCTTTAGGAAACCCATAGGGAGCGTTCCCTCAAGGTTTCTGTTTGCTGGGTTCATGTTTACATTTTGTGTGTTTTGTTAGTTCTGTATGAGCAATATGACACGTTTCAAATTTGAAAGTTTAAGTGTTAATCAAATTAGATGGCAACAAAATAAAGCAAACTTTTGTTAAATGTGTTTTGTACCTGGGACTTAAGGTTTTTTGTACTTGAAGCAAACTGTCGTTCCAACCAGTTTTGATGTTTCTTGTATGCTTATCATGGTTTCCTAGAAGTTCAATAACTAAGGTACTGTTTTATTTTGTTGTAGTTATTTTTTTTTAACTTGTATTATTGAGTAAACCGAAGAACTCTGTCCTAAATAAAGTAAATCTTCTGTCTGACAAATTCAGCCTACCTTGGCCGAACTATCATCTTGTATGGATGGTATATGTTTCTGGCGGGGTCCTCCCTGTAGATGTGCTCCAGAATATTAATTCCTGGCACCCCGTTCCACTGAGGCAGGTGAAACCGTCCGCTTGGCTCAAAGTGTTTCTTTGGGAAAATATGATTCTCAATAAGGAACACCCCTGCCTTCAAATCAGATAAAAACAAGTCAAATACAACTACTTATTGTACGGGATACTGAATGTTTGATGAACTGTATTTTCAAATTCATTACAAGAACAGCCTACATTTGGATGCTGATTTCGGAGCATGTTCATCAAAGACATCAGGTCCTTGTGCTGGTATGGCATTATAATCTCATCAATGTCATTCAACAGGACGTAGCGAGAACGCTCCATTGATCTGTAAATGCACTCATTAAGTGTGGTCAGCTGGCCGAAGTAATGCAAATCCCCTCCATGCTCTGAGTGAAGCCAGCCACGAGATGGATTCAGATGCTTGTCAATGGGCCAAGGAACCATTTCCACAAAGCCCTCGTCGCTGTAACTCTGCAACAGGCGATCAAGCCCTGCACCACAGCTGGTGTTATAGATCACCACTCTGTTCACACCCAGCAACCTGGGACAAAATAAGGCAAATTAAATCATCGTTGTCAGCAATCAAAACAGATTACAAAAAAAAAAAAATTGTGGTAGTTTATATAGCAAACAGTTGGTCATTTTTCTATTATTTATACTTATTATATATTATATTTAATATATATATATTATATTTATACTGTGTTAGCCTGTACCTGTTACAATAGCTTGCAGCTATGTGACTGATAAAATACACAGACAAAGAATAATATTATAATCATTAAGAGTAGTCTGTGGTGTTTATCAAGTAGGAGGGACACGGTCTATTCCCAGCTGGTTCTGAACAGCTGGAAATCCACAGTTTACAGGGCTAAAAATCCATTTTCCTACAGTGTCTGAAAAGGCGTACAACTCCTGCAGAATTTTATACTGTGCTACTGTAAATATTAAGTGCCAAGTGATAGACTTTTCTGAGGGGCAAGACACTGTCAAACTACTTTTTTTTTTTTTAAAGTCTGGCAGCAACAGGAGTAACAGACACAACTGTGCAATGTGATACAATCCAGACACACTGCATTGAAGTGGAGCCTTTGCAGAGCTTGTTAGGTTTCATACTGTGTCAGGATCAGCTGCTGTTGCACATTTTTGACTTTGTAGCTTGTGGTGGTGTTGCCGTACTCACTTGTACATCTCCAGAGTCTGTGCAAACTGAAGCACATTGTTGTAGTCGCCAAAGAGGTTAGAGATGCAGACCGTAAAGTCAAACTGCATGTTTTCTTCCTTCTGTCCAACTGTGTCTTTGTTTCTTATTGGGAGCCATGGATGATTTGATGGACTCTGTTTGTCTGGTGTAGTCAAGAGAGTGATGTATGTTGCATTGCAGTTCTGAGGAATCTGACACATGACATCCGTAGTGACAAAGGGAAAACCATAGTTATCTGGATGCTGTAAAATTGTTGCTGGAGTGGTTTCACTTAAATAACCAGCACAGCAGAAAAAGCAGTGAAGGGGTTGGATGGAGTCTCTCCTAAATATGCCAATGATGCGTATATCAAAATCCTTCACTCTTTGGTCCATGTAGGCTGACACCAGGAAGTGCTTGGTATTGTTAAGCGGCGTGATGGTCTGCTCGGATATCCTCATGGAGCAAGCACTTGGAGGCACTGATGATTTTGGGTTTGATTTGTATGTGCTGGGCGTTTTCACAGTCAAGACCAAAAAGAGGAAGAGTGCAGTGATGAAGAGGAGAATCAACTTCTTCTTTAAATGTTTTAACAGCTCCATCCAGCCAGTGTAGATGAAACCAATTCTCAACCTGTACCAGAACACAGAATTGTAGTTAGTTTCAAAACTGGCAAAATTTGAATTCTGATGAAAAACTTCCCAAAGTTGCAATTTCTACTGCAGGGAAAGAAAAGTGGCAGAGCATCTTTAGCTTTAGCAGCTTTCGATTCTATATATGCTCTTTTTTTCTGCCCCAATCATTTAGACAGTGACTTCTGAATAACTTTGCAAACAACTAAGAGCAAGTGTGTGGCGGAGCGTGGTCTGCGATCCTGCGACAGGTGAGATGGACGCACGCGCCTTGCCGGCTTAAAAGTCTGTGCTCTGTCTGAGTTAAGGTTGTTGGTGATGTGTGCGGCTGGCAGCGGGAGAGCTGCGGCCATTTCTGTGTGTTTAACAGCAATCAGGTTAATAATAGGATGCTTAAAAGCATAAACATGTGGTTGGGTCTGCCATTGGGTTTGTAAAAAGTGTTACTTCCTTGAGGCTACAGAGTGGTAGGACTTGCTTCCAGTGTAAGATTATTAATATTCTGAAAAAAAATTACCCCTGCTTCATTTTTCTTATCAGTCTTCCTTATCTGTGATGATAAATATAAAGTCTGAGTGGATTTACCCTAGGCTGCTTGACAATGTGACAGCAGATCTGCTGTGTTGAAAGAATCAAAGGTTAAAATGTTCATATTAGCCAATGTGTTGTTGCTGCATAAACACAGAATATAGAAATTATTATAAATTACATAAAAAAGGAAAAAGTGAAAGAGTGAAAAATATTACTTTATTACAAAGAATTAAAAAATGATGTTTCTGGCAGGTGGGTTTTGCTTGGACCCTGGTGACACTTTGAAAGGGAGCAAGCCTTTGTGCTGTCTTTCTTCAAGGACTACTATGATACATTGATAAGGACTATTAAGAATTAAATATGATAGGGCATTAGGTGCTCAAAGCAGGGTTCAAAGGATGTACCATTAAAAAAACAAAAAACAAAACCTTTTGTGGCTTAAAGAATAAGTGGGATGAGATCTGGACTTAACCTGTCTTGATAGATATTAATCTACGGACAGTACCTATGACTTGCTTGTACCTCAGCACAGGTATCAAGTTGGTATGTAATGCTACCGACCATTTGAATGTTTGACTAGTAATAGCAGCAAAATTTTAAATTTTATCTTTAAAAGATTTCCAGGTTCAGAGCAGATTATTGTCGGAGTCGGGCTACATAGTGATTTCAAAGTCTGTGAGGTTCAAGAATAGAGCTTCCTTTTCGAGTTCACCCCAGTCTCTGGAGTCCTACACCTACACTCTGCCGGCCATACAGCCAGTCTGTGACACCACTGAAGTGCTGTGTGATGCAATTCAATCAGGAAATACAAACAATAGTTTTGTAGGGTTAGGCACTGTTAAAACCAGGTGGCATTAAGTCATTTTGTCTTTTTCAACCTAGCAAGAGTTTCAAGAAAGGCTAGTTATACTGAGAACAGTCAGTTAAACAGAAAAAGCATGTCTACATCTTTTTCTGTGTGATTCATGCAACTGAAAAAGATCTGCTTAGATCTGCAGGTTATGGAGCCATTACTACTTTAATGTTGGAAACCATACCAAACCTAAAAATATAACACTGTGGAGACATGGATCAGTACACTGCTTAGATAAGTCATTTTTTTTACATTTGAATATTTTAGTGGTATTATTATTATTATTATTATTATTATTATTATTATTACATTGATTGGTACACCAAATACAAAGGCCATATATGTGAACTTTTTTGGATTTAAGTAAATGTAAATTGAATTTATAAAATGGTGTAAAATACATTTTGTGCTCAATCACTTTTATTTATGATACAAAACATTAGCAAATATAACGTAAATAATTCTTTGGATATCAATGTCAAACAAAACCCAGTGGAACTCAAAGAGTTTTTCATGTGTTGTAGCTCATTGAAAGTTCTCCCCACCTACAACAGTCATAGCCAGTGTACAAAATATACACAGAGCAATACACATTTCTCCAAAAATACTCTGTTTATGTGGGTTATAATCATGATATATTATTACAAAACACCGGGTAGAAAAAAATCCCCAAGTGCCGCCTGCAATTACACACACTTTTGACATAAAAAAATTCACCTCCTTCAGATATCAGTGGCACTGGTTCAGGGTCGGGAATGTCTGTATGGGGAGAGTCGGACAGCTGAGCCTGAGGAAGAGGCACCATTTCGGCAGATCGGTTATTTAGTGTTCTTATGTACAGGGGCGTGCATGGACAAATTACATGTTGGCTTAAAAAATACAAACACATAATCTTCTGTTAGAAATGAAGTAAGCTAACTAATACTAGGAAAATCGAGCAGTTTCTTTCACTGTGAGTTTAATTAATTTCCACCTTTCTTTTGTCTTTATCTCGCGGAGGACTCAGTGGTCAGCTCGAAGCGCGTGCACCTGGACCAAACCAATCATGAAATAAGAAGGGGGGAAGGAAATATGTTTTTGTACCTTGTGAAGGGAACAGTTTTTATAGCGATAGATTAATTATTTTGGTATGAAAAAAAAGAAGGTTGACTGTTCTACAGCTTAGTGTCCCCGTCTTTTCTCCCAGGTTTTGATGCCCCAGGTAGTCCCATACATAATTGCAGCTAACCAAAAATACCTGAGTTTATCATGCGCAACTTGAAACAACAGTGTTTTGTAGCTGCTATGAACACAAAACTCAGTGTCTCTGTGTTTTACACTGTTCTGAATCAAAATGACTCTATCCCATTCGTGAGATATTCTTGAGCTATGGTGCACAGATTATAAACCAACAACTATATTATAACAGTCTAAATAACAGCAATTATTATTATTATTATAGTTTATTAACAAATGTAGGACATCACTTTTTGTTGGTATGCCAATTAAGAAGTGAAGTGAAATACATGTGCAAGTAGAACACGCACGTTTAAAAAGGAAAGCTATGTTCTGTAATATGTTCAGGAAAATGGAATGGAAATACTCACGGACATGTGAACATCTGAAAATTCCGAGTAAAATGGCTTGCAAACAAGGAAAAAATAGTAATAATAGTAAAAAAAAAGAAAGAAAGAAAGAATCTATATTGTTGGCAAAGAAGCCAAAAACATCGGAAATAAATCCAAAAATTTGGTTTCTTTTGGGTTGCACAATACAAGGATCAGATCGTATTGCAAGCTTTACCACTCAGGTGCAACATATGAATGATAATGAAAGCAACCAGGCAGTGGGCAATAGAGCGAATCGGTTATTTGAGTTAACTCAAATAACCGATTCGCTCTATTGCCCATTGTAACTGTTCAGTTGTGTATCTGTTTTTTTAACTCCTGGAAAGACAGGTTAGATGGCACTTTACACTTTAAAAGTAGCCATTATGGTGCAATAAAAGCAGAAGCTATGAGGGCAGGGCCGGTAGAGTTGTTAAATTAAAAGAAGTACTGTCAGCATACTGTCCCTCAAATGACTTATTACTTATTTAATTATTCCTGTTATTTAAAAAAGTAGTAACAAACAATAAGAACCAAAATTATAGCTACTGCTGGGTGTTTTTTCACTATTTCAGTTCTCAGTTCAATAGCATATCTTTGGATTGTGACAGAACTGGTGACTCTCATCATGCTCGTGTGTCTGACAAATCTGCAGCAACTGTGTGATGCTGTCATGTCAGTATAAACTGATATGTTTATAGCACCTTTTTGTATCGAAACCACAAAGCAGTAAAGGCAAACGGTTCAATCAACACTAGCAAACTGTACATAAGGAATTGAAACAAAAACGTTTATAATGTCAT
The DNA here is from genome assembly GCF_001858045.2 of Oreochromis niloticus. NCBI lineage: Eukaryota > Metazoa > Chordata > Actinopteri > Cichliformes > Cichlidae > Oreochromis > Oreochromis niloticus. The sequence continues at coordinate 17,897,420 of NC_031983.2, read as the reverse complement.
ATTGTACTAATGTCCTTATTGAACTTTCACATTTAAGAGGTAATATTCAGACCACAGTTGTGGGCCACGAGCAGTAGTGGTATTTGGAGCCACTACTGCTGTGGCCCACAACTATCCAATCATGTTGGAGTGTTAGTTTTTCCCACCACCTCACTGTGCAAAAAATCAAAGAAGTTCTGAAGCCAAGAAAAACATTAGCTTTTTGGATGGTGTCGGGTTTCTTTCCTGCTAGTTCTTCCAGCACCTCACTGTGCAAAAAATCAGCGAAGTTCTGAAGCCTAAAAAAACATTGATGGTGTCAGGTTTCTTTCCTGCTAACCATCATTTTCCTGCTAAATCACCAATACAGAAGTAAAAACCAAAGACAATAATTTCTTCGAGCTTTTAGCTGAAGGCATTATCCAGGCTCCAGACTTCAAAAGGACAGTAATCATCATTGGCATTATGAGTTTAAAAATCAAACAAACAAACAAAACAGCAACAACAACAAATATTCCTTGAAAATTTAACAACAAACTACATTCATTACAAGAACAGGCTACATTTGGATGCTATTTTTGGAGCGTGTTCACCGAAGACATCAGGTCCTTTTCCTGGTATGGCAATGTAATCAAAGTCATTCAAGATTCAAGATTTTTATTTGCCATTTGTGCACAGGACCAACAGTCCATGCACATTTTAATTCTTTTGCAGAGTTCTCCAGGTCAAGTTGCACTTTTTACAAGATAAAGACAAAGCAAAAGGACAATAGAAATAAAGCAAGGAATGGAGCAATCATAGTATTTACTATATACAAAAACACTGTACAAAGAGGGTGGTAATACACTTCCTAGTATTGCACGAATAATATTGCACATTTTCTCAAATCTGTTTCAGTGAGTATATTGCACATTAGTCAGTAATTTAGTCGAAGTGAAGTGAGGTAGTGCTGTGTTATTTTAAGTGTTCAGTGTTTTGTTTTGCCATCAGTCTGACAGTTGCGGGGAAGAAGCTGCTGAAAAACCTTGTTCTGTGTGTGATGATGCTGTCTGCTCTTTTGTGCCTCAGATTGTATGTGCAGTTTTTGTGTCTGATAATTCTCTCTGCTGTTTTTTTGCCAGCGTTGTGTGTACAAAGAGTTCATGGAAGGAAGTTTTGTTCCTATGATTCTCTCTGCAGACTTTATGACTCTTTGCAGAGCCTTCCTCTGTCTGTGTGGTGTTCCCATACCAGACAGTAATGCCTGCGGTGAGGCTGCTATCAGTCCTCTGTAGGCCTGTGAGAGGGTGGTGGTTCATGCCGGCTTTCCTGAGCAGCTGAATGAAATAAAGCCTTAGCCTTTGGGCTTTTTTCACTGTTGCTGTGGTGTTGAGAGTCCAGCTCAGGTCTAATGTAACCTGCAGTCCCAGGAATTTGTGGCCGTTGGCCCTCTCCACCTCAATCCCTAAGGTAAGAGGCTGCAGGGGAGGGGGGTTCTTCCTGAAGTCCAGCATTAATTCCTTGGTCTTGTCTGTGTTGAGGATGACTGTTTCCCTCGCCATAGACAGCCAACGTTGTCTACCAGAGCCCTGTACCTAGACTCGTCTACCCCCTTGATGAGCCCCAGGATGGTGGTGTCATCAGCGTATTTGATGACGATGAAGTTTTCCTGGGTGGAGACTCAGTCGCAGGTGTACAGGGTGAAGAGTTTGGGGCTGAGACAGCAGCCCTGTGGAGATCCAGTGCTAACGGTGAGCTCAGCAGACACGCGTCCTCCTATTCTCAGGTATAGACTCATGTGATGTGCTGTGGAATTTTCTTTGTTTGAAAGTGGCTGTGGGTGTTAGGGCAGATGTTAGGACAGCCGCCATTGTCAGAGATCACCCTGGTGTTTGGCTAGAGTGTTTCTCTCCGCATTGCAATGTGTTTGTTAGGCTCACTTCAAATAATGCTCACGAAAGGGGTTTGCTGGTTATTTTAAAACTTTCATGACAATACTGTAATATACCGTCAGGCTACTTGGCATTTTAATGTAAGTATTTCCCCAAATTTCTTAACTTTCATACTATCCTAAAAAGCTCAATTGTAAAACAACTACTTCCTACAGCAAGTAAATAAAGTAAATGCTAGAACGTCTTTCTTAAATGTTGGAGTAGAAATATAAAGTGACACAAAATGGGAATACAGGAAAATTATTACATTTATTGTAATGCCAACCACCCAGATAATAAAAAAACTGTTAATGAAAAAATAAAAATAAAACCCCACATACATTTTAAAACTGTCCTCTGAATACAAAGAAAATGGCATGCTATGCCACACCGATGGCTTTCGAAAAGAATGAATTGCAGTTATCGTTTGTCTTTGTTATACACACTTAAACATTAAATGTTACTGGTGGAAAACAAAAGTAATCATTTGGTTTAAATACCTCCAGATGTCAAATAATCATTTGCTGTAGTTATAGGGTAGACCTGAACAACCAGAGGAATACATTGATTAATCCAACCAACCATTTATTCATTTAATTTCATCCATTCTTCCCTTGTCCTAGAAAATTCTTATAAAACCATTTACAATGCACCTGATTTGCTCACAAAAACAAAGAGAACAAAGAAAAATAAAGATTTATGGTTACAGCAAAAGTAATGATCACAGTTTGTTAGATTAAAAAACATATGAATAAAAATCAATTTCAAAATATGCAATTAAAGAAGAAGAATAAAGTAAAACTTTGCTGGTAGGGTATAATTACATGGCAGCAACTCATTGCATTTAGGCACATAGACATGGTCAAGACAACTCAGTCAAAACTGAGTATTTGAATGGTGAATGTTATGTATGTTTGCACTGATTGCCGATCACGCTTCAACTGAGTCGTCCTCGGTCAGAAGGAATGGCACTCCACAGTGATGTAGTTCAAGTAACTTTAATAAGGAGGTGGCAGATGACATCAACAGGATGTACAGCGTTGGTGGGGAAGCGATGGCATTACAGCATTCACATGCAGGTAAAGGGAGTGTGAGTGTGTATATGAGTGTGTGTGGTCATATGATAAGCACGCACACAGGGTTAACACACACAGGAATGCAAGGAAAAACGTTAATCCTCCGACACCTCCGACACACCTCTCATCTGTGCAGAACTGCGCTGAACACGTTCCCAACCGGAAGTACAGATACCGAGGTGCATCATGGGTAACGTAGTCTAAACAGTTAAAGTGACCAAGCGGACTTTTAACAGCCGCCCCTGTATTTGTATGGAAATACACACATGCTAAAGTCCTTCTATTTTGAAACAGTATCATCTGAGTCCTCAGGAACTTTGGGAAGTTCCACCAGCTTAGTTACCGGGCGAACATAGGTACTGTCTTTAACCTTGACCTCGGCAGCTCGAACAATGCCATCAGTCCCTGGAAAAACTTGGGAAATGGTACCCACAGGCCAAAGGCCTCTAGGCAGATTAGCGTCCACAATCATAACAGCTTGTCCCACGGCCATGTTGTCAGTGGACTTCCTCCATTTCTGTCGGAGTTGCAGTCCTGGGAGGTAGTTCTGTATGAACCGCTTCCAGAAGTGGTCGCTGATGACCTGACTGTGTCTCCATCTTCTGGTTGAAAGAGTACCTGAGGGGCCGTAAACTGCCTGGGGCAGTGCTGAATCATGCCGCCCCATCAAGAGAAGATTTGGTGTGATGGGATCTGGGTCAGCTATGTCAGCTGATGCATAGCCGAGTGGTTTTGAGTTCAAAATGCTCTCAATCTCTATGAGGGCTGTGAGTAGGACTTCTTCGGCCACAACTTGGTCCTTCAGGACTACTTGCAGAGCTGACTTCACTGCTCTGATTTCCCTTTCCCAGGCTCCTCCGAAATGAGGAGAGTGTGGGGGATTGAAGCAGAAGTTGATAGTCTGCTTGGCTAGCTGCTGCTTGAGGTCAGGCTCCATGTTTTCAAACGCCGTTTGGAGTTCTCTGTGACCACCTCTGAAATTGGTCCCTCGATCCGACCACATCTCGTATGGCTTTCCTCGGCGTGCGATAAATCGGCGTAATGACATAAGGAAGGAATCGGTGTCAAGACTAGGGAGGAGATCGAGGTGCAACCATCTGGTTGTAAGACACTTGTAGATAATTCCCCAGCGTTTCTCTCTTCTACGACCTATCTTTATCGTGTACGGTCCAAAACAGTCTACGCCCGTTGACCAGAACGGGGGCTTATAGAGTCTCAGCCGTGATGAAGGTAAGTCAGCCATCTTGGGTGTAGAAGGTGAGGCGCGCCATCTCCTACAGTCCACACACTGGTGCTGATGTTTCTTAACGGCTTGACGTCCTCTGAGAATCCAATAGGTGCGCCGTATTTCCGCAAACAGCCTCTCTGCACCTGGATGAAGGAGCTGGTCATCATAAGTTTTCATGATGAGCTTGGTCAGGGGATGTTCAGCTGCTAACACAATGGGATGAATACTGTCTGGATCTAAGTCGGCGGCTCGACGGAGGCGGCCTCCGACTCTGATGAGACCGGTAAGACTGTCATATTCAGGGGACAGCACGCTAAGACGGCTGTCCGAGCGGACTGGGTGACCGATCTGGAGGGCTCGGGCCTCCTCTGGGAAGCTGTCAGTCTGAGCCGAGCGAAGCAGCATGGTCTTGGTTTCTAGTTGCTCTGCAGCTGTAATAGGAGTGTCGGCCGCCCCGTGTAGGATACGGTGTGTAGCAGCAATCAGCTCATCTAGTGTGGCATACTGTGTTGGATCTGGTAAGGTCGGGGATACAGAGGCGTGCCCACAGAATGCAGTCTTCCTGAGCTCTGCCTCACTGCATGCTGGGAACTCTGTTGGCAACTTTGTTTCCAACATAGCTACCGCCTCTCTGTCCTCCTTTGACCGTGTGACCTCCTTCTCTGTCCTGTAGGGGGAAGCATCTAGTTGCCACAAACGCATCACATCTTGATGCAGGGCCTCTGCAGGAGAAAGGCACATGTTCAGGCACTGCAGGTCCCCCTCAGATGTAGGCATACTACTGGCCGGCCCCTGGATGGCCCATCCGAGCTTGGTGCAGACGGCTACCGGCCCTTTGGACGACCCCCGAAGGACAGGACGGATGGGGGTGATGAGATGAGCATTATCTGAGCCAATCAGCACCAAAGGTTGGACCTGGTTGAATCCTTCAATCTGGGCTTTCTGCAAGTGAAGATACTTCTTCTTCAGCTGGTCAGCTGGACATGACTGAGTAGCTAGACTCAGCTGGTCGGCTGTGAAGGCATGTGTTACTTTGTACCTCACTTTGGGCTTAGCCCTTGGTGACACCTGAAATGAGACAAAGCCTCCCTTCATCTGGATTACATCTCGACGGATAGTTCGTAGTGAGAGTGTTGCTTCCTCCTGTTCCAAACCTAGAGATTTAACTGCCGCAGGAAGCACAACAGTCTTCTCTGAGCCGTCATCAAGCACAGCAAATGTGTCCAGAGATTTGCCACCATGATGTAGTTGGATGGGTACTACCTTAAGCATAACACGACCTGAGTGACTTGAATAGTCTAGGTAAACCATACTAGTACTCACAGTTAGTATGTTAGGGTCCCGCTTCTTGGCCTCAACCAGGTCATGGAGCACCGACAAATGCTGGTCACCACAGGTGCTGCACGGCTTCTTCAGAGTACACTGCTCTGGAGAATGTTTACGGCCACAACGCCAGCATTTGGCCTTCTCGGTAATCCAGGTAGCCATAGCTTTGAGGTCTAGCCTTTTGAATCCATCACAGCCATTGAGATAATGCTCTGTCCCTTCACAGTATGGACAATAAGGTTTGAACTTCTGTCTCTTCTTAGGTTGGACTGTCGGATCTGGAGCGGTAGATTCTCCCTCTTGTTTTAGCTTGGCTTGGGCTGGATTTGGGCCGTAGTAGATGGACGCAGATTTGTTGTGTGGCTTGAGCCCTGCTGAGGCTTTGAGTAGGTTCTTCTCTGGACGTGGCCTGTCAGGGGGCATTTGAGAGGCTTGTCTGGATAGCTGAAGGACTTGGGATTTCCGTTCCAGCCATTCTGAGAAGTCGTACATGTTGTACGTTCGGCTGCTGCCAGTGCGGATGATCCCCCGGGTGATACAGTACTCGATGAAGCTGTCTCTGTAGTGCAGGGGGAGCTTGGTAAGCAGTCTGTCCACATGTGAACCACAATGGAGCTCACTGGCTGCTACTTCATCCATGGTACTGAGAAGCCCGACCAGGCTGGACACAGACAGGGACAGGTCTTCAATAGCTTGAGAGTCTCCGGTTCTAATAGGGGGGCAGTTTAATATAGTGCTAAGCTCACTTTGGACTAACTGCCTTGGCTGTCCATACCTCTGCTCTAGCGCCCTCATTGCACTAGTATAGGGAGTGCGGTCGTGAATGTAGCGCTTGGCTACCTGTAGGGCGCTGGGATGCTCTAGATGATCTAATAGGACCTGAAACTTGTAATCTTCTCCCAGATGAGAATGTGGCCCTAAGGTGCTGTCCAGCCCTTTCTTTAATAAGGCGAAGTCACTCTCTCTGCCCGACCTGAAGATCACCAGCTTAGGCTTTGGAATGCCATATGAAGACGCTACCATCATCTCCATCAGGTTTGGTAGAGGCGTTCCTGCTGGGTAAGTTGTGGCAACCTGTGGATTATGGTGTTCAGCAGAGGAAGATGATGAATAGTTACTTCCTGAGGGATAAGGAACATAGTATTTGCCAGCTGGATCAGGCAAAGCTTCAGGATGCAGTATGTTGGGCACAGGGCGATGTGCTTCTGCCCACTGTGATGGCTGGGTCGCAAGTTCTGGTGGACGTGAAGGTTGGTAGGTAGGATCAGCAGGATGTGGTGGTTGCTGCAAGTACACAGGATTAGCTGGATGTCTGGCTTGGAAGACGGGAGCAGCGGGATGTGACGTCTGCTGCAGACTCACTGGGTCCACAGGCTGTGATAGCTGGTGTACTGAAAGATGAGCACGTCCTAGTGGCTGATCAGCTGGGGCTGCAGGATGTAATAGCTGCATCTGGTCTGGCCTGCCTATAAGGAGCTGATGTTCCGATTGCTGATATGAGAAGGGTTCAGCAGTGCATCGTTCAGGTCTCCTGAGTGGTGTCGATGCAGCTACATAAGTGGCAGGGTGCAGCACTGGCTGAGTGTGAAGTCTCACTTCACGCGGAGGTGATGGAGCGGATGTTTCCACTGGCGTCAGCATGTTCACAGGTGTTGTGGTGTCCTGCTCTGAAGGTATTACTGGCACAGTTACTGGCTCTGTGGTGTGATGTAACACCTCACTGCTAGGTTGTAGTGGTGCAACTTCTGTTATGGAGGAAATATGTTGGCGTTGTTCTAATGCTCCTGTTTCTGGGGGAAGAGGACTGCCAGGTTTAGAAGCCTGCTCCAAACGCTCCACCCGCTTTAGTAATGTCCCACGAGTTTCCTCCATAGACACTTGCAGTTGAGTCATATGTTGGAGGACACTGTTCCAGACTGATTCCATCTTCTGCCATCTCTCTTCCTCTTCATTATCGGAGCTGCTTGAACTACTTGGAGCTCTAGATGGCTCGGATGGCTCAGTTAGGTTGTGCTCATAGTCCACCAGATGTCCCGGAAGTTTCTTCTCCCGCTTTGGACGGGGGCTACTCGATGCACCTCTATCCTGAGGGTTTGCCATCTCATTAACTCAGCCAAGGCAATCCGGCTCGAAGGACCACTTGTTATGTATGTTTGCACTGATTGCCGATCACGCTTCAACTGAGTCGTCCTCGGTCAGAAGGAATGGCACTCCACAGTGATGTAGTTCAAGTAACTTTAATAAGGAGGTGGCAGATGACATCAACAGGATGTACAGCGTTGGTGGGGAAGCGATGGCATTACAGCATTCACATGCAGGTAAAGGGAGTGTGAGTGTGTATATGAGTGTGTGTGGTCATATGATAAGCACGCACACAGGGTTAACACACACAGGAATGCAAGGAAAAACGTTAATCCTCCGACACCTCCGACACACCTCTCATCTGTGCAGAACTGCGCTGAACACGTTCCCAACCGGAAGTACAGATACCGAGGTGCATCATGGGTAACGTAGTCTAAACAGTTAAAGTGACCAAGCGGACTTTTAACAGTGAACAAAGGTGATTTTAGTGAACCTGTCATGGTTGTTGGTGCCAATCTGGTGTATTTCAGAAAACACTTATATACTTGGATTTTCCCCACACAACCATCTCTAGTGCTTACAGAAAATGGTTTGGAAGAGTGTCAATGGAAAATTGTACTTAGTAGTCAGTATAATCTTTTAATGATATAAGTTTCCATATATGCTTAGAGGTGTATAATCAATTGTGTAGTGATAGGATGTGTGATCTTTAGTAGGCTTTGTGTGCATTCCAGGGTGTTCTGGTATTCAAACCCACATCCTGGGAGCATGGGAGAGGTCATACCTTGTTTTATTGTTTTACGGTAGGAGAAACGTATCTATGTTAGTTTTAGTCTAAGTGCCTTTTTTACATATAGGTGAACTGTTGGATTTTCCAGACCAGCAGGTTTAGGGAAGTCGTTTATGGGGTCACACACACACACACACACACACACACACACACACACACACACACACACACACACACACACACACACACACACACACACACACACCTAAACATCCACATTCCAATGTAAAGAACAAACACCCACTGATAAAGACCAGGGCAGTCTCAGAGCGCGTGTCACAGAGCCCTCACTCTCACTCCGGGTGCTCTGTGCTGCCCTTGTATACAAGTAAAACTGTGTTTCTCCTCTCTGATTCTCAACTGAAGAAGTGTTTTAGAATAATTCTCCTGAGAAAGAGAGAAAATACCATTAAGCTGCAGTTTTCTGAAAAAAAAAAAAAAACTGCCTAGCTGATGGCAGAGATTAGAGGAGAATGTCCAGGTTGCTTTGAGCTGATAGGAAGGAAACAGTAACTCAGACAACCAGTTTTACAACCAAAGGATGCAGAAAAGCAGCTCTGGACTCACAACACATCAAACCTTGAAACACATGAACTATAGCAGCAGAAGATCATGGGTGCCACTCCTGTCAGCTAAGAACAGGAAACTGAGGCTAAAATTAGCACAGACTCATCAAAATTAGACAAGAAAATTTGAAAAAAACATTGCCGGTTTGGGAAGTCTCAATTTTAGCTGTGACATTCGGATAGTAGGGTTAGGGCATTACAACTCTTCAGGCTTGTGGTCAGTGTTGGGAAGGTTAATTTTAAAATGTACTACAGATTACAGAATACCATCCATCCATTCACTTCCCCTTAACCTTTTCAGGATTGCGGTGGGCGCTGGAGCCTATCCCAGCTGTCTTAGGGCGAGAGGCAGGGTACACCCTGGACAGGTTGCCAGTCTGTCACAGGGCTAACACAGAGATAGAGACAACCAGTCACACTCACATTCACTCCCGCATTCACACCTATGCGCAATTTAATGTTTCCAATGAACCTAACCCCACTAACTGCATTTCTTTAGACTGTGGGAGGAAGCCGGACTACCTGGGGAGAACCCACACAAACACGGGGAGAACATGATGCAAACTCCACACAGAAAGACCGTGGCCTGATGGTGGAATTGAAGTCATAATAATAAAGATCAATCAAGTGGACCAATATGGCATTGCCAAAAAATAAATCCGTTAGGCATCTCTCCTGGCCTTCAGACAACAATTCTGATTGCTTAAGTATTGAACTGGACAAAAACCAAAAAAGGAATTGAACTCAGGACCTTTTCACTGTGAGGCAACAGTACTAACCACCGTGCCACCACACTGCCTATGTATTACTAAATACACGCACCAAAATGTATTTTGTTAAGTTACTCAATGAGGGTCACGCATGCTGAATTCGTATTCTGAATACTTTGGGATTACTTAATGTATCATATGTCATGCTTTTTACAACTACATGAATGTACTATTGCTGTTAGAGAGTTATCTCTGGGATGCTGTTGTGATAGCTCCCTCGGGACAAGGACTCCAGTCAGAGAGTGGGGCACAGAGAGTGCTTTCCAGATATACTTTAATGAACATTAACTGATTGAACAGCAGGCCAGTAGTACAGCAATTGGCATACTCAGTGAGAGTATAGGAGTGCGTGTGTGGATGTTTGCGCAGGAACGCAAATGGCTGGAAATTGCTACTACCCCGCATTCATGGAAAAATGTGCGTAGTGCTCCTCGGACTCTTAGTACGGCTGGACTGTCGGAAAAGCATGTGACATCATCAGCAAACAGTGAGAACAAAGTGGAAACTTATGGATGCATAAAGAAATTAATTAAATCTTTTTCTTTCATAAAGAAATCTACTACATAATGTGTATTTTTTTATGTCATGTGTAATTTCACAGTTAAATTAAATCACAGTTAAATTAAGAGGGGATGGCAGTAAAAACTCTGGATCTGTGATGTCATCAAGTACACTGCACTGGTTTCTCTGGAAGTCTGGTGTGAACTTACCAAGTCCAGACTAGCGAGAACACAAGTATAGACTCGCGTACTTGAGTATTGAGAAATGGCCTAACAGTCTGCAATCTATGAACTAACCTCAGCTAACCCCAGCTAACAATGTTAGCTCAGTGGTGAGTAGCCTTAATTAATAGTAATAAAAATCACACAGCAATAGCACATCGAAGGTACTGAAGTTTCGTTCATCTCATTCTTCTTAGGAAGTGGTGTCGGAATTTCCAAGTAAGAAATGCAATCCTGCTCGTGCACTGCTGGCTCCGTTGTGCTGGCGCCGGGTCCATTGTGTAACTGACGGCATCAACATTAGAGTCTCTTACTGCGTGTTTTGTTTGTGTTTCAGAATCAGAGAAACTGTATTAATCCTAGATGGAAATTGAGTTAAAAAAAAAAAAAGGGCCGCAGGTCGGACTCAAACCCTGGCCGGCTGCTCTCAGCCATGCGGTATATGAGAGGGGATAGCCTAACATATGAAACACGAAATGACCGCCGTGTATTCCGCTTATTTCAACAAAGTAACTTTATTATGAATATCATCTATTTAAACTGTGACTGTAACGGAATACAGTTAGCGCTGGTAGATTCTGTTACTCCCCAACACTGCTGGTGGTGGTGGTGGTGGTGGTGTAATGGTGTGAGGAACACTTTCTTGGCACACTTGGAGCCGCTTACTACAAACTGCGAACTGTTTAAACACCACCCCGATCACTGTTGCTCCCCATGTCGATCGCTTTATGATCAAAATCACCTTCTGATGTTTGCTTTCAACAGGATAACACACTTCACGAACCGCAAATCATCTCAACCCAAAACCAAATAACCACAAGGAACCAGTTTAACTGTAATTAATGCCTCAAAAGAATAGCAAGGAAGAATAGCAAGGTGTACCTGAGGAAGTGAAACAAAAACATTTATGTCATAATATAATTGAACTTTTGCATTTAACAGGTAACATTCAGACCACGGCCTTTAAACTGGCATCATACAGGCTGCAGACTTCAAAAGGAGAGTAACAATCATTGCCATTATAACTTAAACCCCCTCCTGAAAAAAAACCCCACAACAAACATACTCATTGAAAAGTCAAAAATATCAAGACAGCAGTTTATTTATTTTATTCATTTATTTAAAACATACCCAGCTGTAAGAGTTCTCAGTGGCTGGGAAAAAATTACTAAAATAGTTAAATAATACATACAACAATACGAAGGTTGGATTCCCAGAGAATACCAGGTGGTCAAAACCTTCATTATGTGCTATATGATCCGTACTGAGGTATGTGAAATCACAGAAGATCAAACGAGTTACCAAAAACCCTTAGCGAAAAAAAAAAGCTGGACATAGGCTTTGGTGATCATGTCAGCAGTTCAGTTTGGTGGGATTCCAATTTACTTATAGAAACATCTGCTGTTGGCTACTCCAAGTTCTCAGCTAGTTATCAAATGTAAAATATGTAGTGAATGTAAAGCTTGGAATGCTAATACAGGTCTAAGATATCATTTTCAAATTGTGTGTGATGGTTCATACCAATAACAGCGCGAGACATTCATTTTGGTGAAAATTGGGTCAAGGTCACACCAAATGTTAAAACTGATAAAAACTTTATATTACCCACATTTTTTGTGGATCATCTTCAAACTTCACAATATACCAAGGCCCTGCCTTGGGAGGCCTTGGGAGGCGGGGCCTTGTGTCCTTGTATTGACAGGTTGTCTTTACTCTCAAAATAGTCTTTAAACTTTATCTTGAAAAGTCCAAATCTGATTGAAAAACAAGGTAAATTGACTGGTTCTTATACAGCTGCTACTACTCTGAGCACTCAAAGCTCTTTACACAACTTCCCTCATTAACAAAAGTACTTTTTTCCCTAAGCTCTTTCTATCTAACATTAATAATCCAGTGTATGCATCACAGACACACTTGGGGTTAGTGCCTTGCCAAAGGTGCTTAGATAGGGATCGTAACCACCAACCTTACAATTAGTAGGTGACCTGCTCTACATCCTGAGCTACAGCCATCCCAGATTAAAAAAAAACAAAACGCTTTCCCCATCTCTGGTTCTTCCAACCTGACGACTGGACAAATTCTATGGGACGTTATATTGTGGATTTGGTAAATGTTTTTACTCTCTTCAGGGGACATACACAGGACAGTTAAAACATTTGCAGTTCTTTAAGTCAACAGATTTATATTAAGGACTATTTAAATGGTTACACTCATATCACACAGCATTAGAACCACTGTGCCCTTCAAAAAGCTTGTAATTATTCAAAATTGGCAATTAAACAGGATTCAGGTAAGTGTAGGGATTTTACTGGCACTTGGTGCAAAATAAGCAAACATTCAAAAAACAATGACACACAAATGCCCCTGATTCAAAGGTGCACATTCACGATCTGATTCAGTGCGTTTAACAAGTGTCCATCGTAGTGCCTGTAAATCTTATCCATCAGTTCTGCGTCAAGTTCAGCATTCCCACCCTCTTCAACACTTTGTCCACATTGGGAATGAGTTTTTCCTGAAAGTCCCACAGTCGTTTATCCACATTAAGCTGCTCCAGGGTTAATGATCCCAGTAGAGCCACGCGGACATGAACGATCCGACAAACATCTAGTGGAACCTTGTAGCGTTCTCCAAAATTCTTGATCACTTCATGGACTGAAGTCATCTCCACCATTCTGTGACACAAAACACAAGAGAGTTAAATGTTTAGAGTTAAGGTTTTAAAATGCATTGATTACTGAAGATCCTGTTCTTTAGAAGAGCCCTGAACGCTCGCTAAAGGTTTCACAAATCAGCGAACCTTCAAGTGAATGTTCCTTGAAGGTTCTTCTGGGTTTTTTGGCAATAACTTTCAGAGAACATTCCACTTGGAAAGTTTCACAAAATAACTTGAATTTAACAGATCGTTAAGGAATGATCTCTGAAAGATTGACAAAAATAACCCTCAAGTTATTCAGACGTTCTCTAAACTGTGACCTTTAGGAAACCCATAGGGAACGTTCCCTCAAGGTTTCTGTTTGCTGGGTTCATGTTTACATTTTGTGTGTTTTGTTAGTTCTGTATGAGCAATATGACACATTTCAAATCTGAAAGTTTAAGTGTTAATCAAATTAGATGGCAACAAAATAAAACAAACTTTTGTTAAATGTGTTTTGTACCTGGGACTTAAGGTTTATTGTACTTGAAGCAAACTGTCGTTCCAACCAGTTTTGATGTTTCTTGTGTGCTTATCATGGTTTCCTAGAAGTTCAATAACTAAGGTACTGTTTTATTTTGTTGTAGTTATTTTTTTTTAACTTGTATTATTGAGTAAACCGAAGAAATGTGTCCTAAATAGAGTAAATCTTCTGTCTGACAAATTCAGCTTACCTTGGCCGAACTATCATCTTGTATGGATGGTATATGTTTCTGGCGGGGTCCTCCCTGTAGATGTGCTCCAGAATATTAATTCCTGGCACCCCGTTCCACTGAGGCAGGTGAAACCGTCCGCTTGGCTCAAAATGTTTCTTTGGGAAAATATGATTCTCAATAAGGAACACCCCTGCCTTCAAATCAGATAAAAACAAGTCAAATACAACTACTTATTGTACGGGATACCTAATTTTTGATGAACTGCATTTTCAAATTCATTACAAGAACAGCCTACATTTGGATGCTGATTTCGGAGCATGTTCATCAAAGACATCAGGTCCTCGTGCTGGTATGGCATTATAATCTCATCAATGTCATTCAACAGGACGTAGCGAGAACGCTCCATTGATCTGTAAATGCACTCATTAAGTGTGGTCAGTTGGCCAAAGTAATGCAAATCCCCTCCGTGCTCTGAGTGAAGCCAGCCACGAGATGGATTCAGATGCTTGTCAATGGGCCAAGGAACCATTTCCACAAAGCCCTCGTCGCTGTAACTCTGCAACAGGCGATCAAGCCCTGCACCACAGCTGGTGTTATAGATCACCACTCTGTTCACACCCAGCAACCTGGGACAAAATAAGACAAATTAGTTCATCGTTGTCAGCAATCAAAACAGATTACAAAAAAAAAAAATTGTGGTAGTTTATATAGCAAACAGTTGGTCATTTTTCTATCCTTAGTATTATATTTATACTGTGTTAGCCTGTACCTGTTACAATAGCTTGCAGCTATGTGACTGATAAAATACACAGACAAAGAATAATATTATAATCATTAAGAGTAGTCTGTGGTGTTTCTCAAGTAGGAGGGACACGGTCTATTCCCAACTGGTTCTGAACAGCTGGAAATCCACAGTTTACAGGGCTAAAAATCCATTTTCCTACAGTGTCTGAAAAGGCGTACAACTCCTGCAGAGTTTTATACTGTGCTACTGTAAATATTTAGCACCAAGTGATAGACTTTTCTGAGGGTAAGACACTGTCCAACTACTTTTTTTTTTTAAAAGTCTGGCAGCAACAGGAGTAACAGACACAACTGTGCAATGTGATACAATCCAGACACACTGCATTGAAGTGGAGCCTTTGCAGAGCTTGTTAGGTTTCATACTGTGTCAGGATCAGCTGCTGTTGCACATTTTTGACTTTGTAGCTTGTGGTGGTGTTGCCGTACTCACTTGTACATCTCCAGAGTCTGTGCAAACTGAAGCACATTGTTGTAGTCGCCAAAGAGGTTAGAGATGCAGATTGTAAAGTCAAACTGCATGTTTTCTTCTTTCTGTCCAACTGTGTCTTTGTTTCTTATTGGGAGCCATGGATGATTTGATGGACTCTGTTTGTCTGGTGTAGTCAAGAGAGTGACATGTGTCGCACTGCAGTTCTGAGGAATCTGACACATGACATCCGTAGTGACAAAGGGAAAACCATAGTTATCTGGATGCTGTAAAATTGTTGCTGGAGTGGTTTTACTTAAATGACCAGCACAGCAGAAAAAGCAGTGAAGGGGTTGGATGGAGTCTCTCCTAAATATGCCAATGATGCGTATATCAAAATCCTTCACTCTTTGGTCCATGTAGGCTGACACCAGTAAGTGCTTGGTATTGTTAAGCGGCGTGATGGTCTGCTCGGATATCCTCATGGAGCAAGCACTTGGCGACCCAGATGGTTTTGGGTTTGATTTGTATGTGCTGGGCGTTTTCACAGTGAAGACCAAAAAGAGGAAGAGAGCAGTGATGAAGAGGAGAACCAACTTCTTTTTTAAATGTTTTAACAGCTCCATCCAGCCAGTGGAGATGAAACCAGTTCCCAACCTGTACCAGAACACAGAATTGTGGTTAGTTTCAAAACTGGCAAAATTTGAATTCTGATGAAAAACTTCCCAAAGTTGCAATTTCTACTGCAGGGAAAGAAAAGTGGCAGAGCAGCTTTAGCTTTAGCAGCTTTCGATTCTATATATGCTCTTTTTTTCTGCCCCAATCATATAGACCAGTGGTTCCCAAACTTTTTTTTTGCCAGGCCCCCTTTGTTTTACAAGAAAAATGTTCGCGCCCCCCCACCTACACCCCCCCCCGCACAAACACATCCTCCAAACACACACAACCATATTTTGTTTACAAACTCCATTGCGGTTTATTTCACACCTCAAACATTTAGTAAACAATTAAGCAAATACAAGTAAACGGCAATAAATTACAGGTAATAATAAAATATACTACTAACTCTTTTACGCTACGTCCACACCTACACGGGTATGTTTGAAAACGCAGCTGTTTCTATGTGTTTGGGCCTTTCGTCAACACTTAAACGGTGTTGCGATTCACCGAAAACGGAGATTATTTAAAACTCATTTTTTAAGTTTATGTGTGGACGAGGAATACAGAGTTCGTCACGCAACGACAAAGGTATGTGCCTCTTTTCACGTCACGCTGTGCGCCACGTTATTGTTTACATGAGATGAATTGCAGAATGGCAGATAGAGACAAAATACTGTTACTGTTAATCTGACTATCTTCAGGTTTTACACGCTTACATATACACACGCAGTTACTGTCCCTCCATTTAGAAAGGCAGAGGCGTCATGGTGTAATTATTTTACGTGTAGTTGGTTTTTTTTCCTGTGTAATAATATTCAACATTGCTGTCAATACATTTTTCAAAAAATGTCTCTCTGTGCAAAATGGGTTCAAAAACAAAAACAGCTGTGGGATACTGTTTGTCCGTGATTTGAACAGGGGGAACAAATCACGGAAGGATCAGCCTGATATTATTTGTATCCCACTGTAACTTTACTGCATAAAGAGCTAACATGTCCAAAATGTCAGGAGTAGTTAGTTATTACAAGAAGTGTTTGTGAACTAAAAATCAAGAATGTGGGATCCTGTTTGGCCGTGATTTGGAGAGCCCAGCGCTGCTCCCGACGCAGGGAAACTAATTTTGCAGGGGAGACCTACTTTGGCACTTGTGCAGGTGAAGCCAAAGGGAAGATATGCTTCACCATATTTTCCTGTCTTTGGCTTGGAAGGAAGTTGGTTTGGAAACATATTTGGCGATGCTTCATCTCCTGGTTTGCGTTTGTGTGGGAGCCCCGTCAAAAACCTGTGCATAATGCTAGCAGTGTCCAAGCACTCTGATATAGACAGTGACTTCATAACAACTTCACAAATAACTAAGAGGAAGTGTGTGGTGGGGCGTGGTCTACGATCCTGCTACAGGTGAGATGGACCGATGCACCTCGCTGGCTTAAAAGTCTGTGCTCTGTCTGAGTTAAGGTTGTTGGTGATGTTTGCGGCTGGCAGCGGGAGAGCTGCGGCTGTTTGTGTGTGTTTAACAGCAAGCGGGTAAATAGTAGGATGCTTAAAAGCAGGCCCGTGCAGAGACGTTTACAGGGGCGGGTGCTCAAAGCTAAAAAGGGGCACATTGAACCAGGCTGAATAACAACAACACACATTCATCAAGAATCTAATATGGGATCGCAGAGGGAGTGTTCGCCCAGGGCGCCAAACAGGCTAGGACCGGCACTGTGTACAGGGGTGTGCATGGACAAATTACATGTTGGCTTAAAAAATACAAACACATAATCTTCTGTTAGAAATGAAGTAAGCTAATTAATACTAGGAAAATCGAGCAGTTTCTTTCACTGTGAGTTTAATTAATTTCCACCTTTCTTTTGTCTTTATCTCGCGGAGGGCTCAGTGGTCAGCTCGAAGCGCGTGCACCTGGACCAAACCAATCATGAAATAAGAAGGGGGGAAGGAAATATGTTTTTGTACCTTGTGAAGGGAACAGTTTTTATAGCGAGAGATTAATTATTTTGGTATAAAAAAAAGGTTGACTGTTCTACAGCTTAGTGTCCCCGTCTTTTCTCCCAGGTTTTGATGCCCCAGGTAGTCCCATACATAATTGCAGTTAACCAGAAGTACCTGCTTGATGAGCGAGTTTATCATGCGCAACTTGAAACAACAGTGTTTTGTAACTGCTATGAACACAAAACTCAGTGTCTCTGTGTTTTACACTGTCCTGAATCAAAATGACTTTATTCCATTCGTGAGATATTCTTGAGCTATGGTGCACAGATTATAAACCAACAACTATATTATAACAGTCTAAATAACAGCAATTATTATTTTTATTATAGTTTATTAACAAATGTAGGACATCACTTTTTGTTGGTATGCCAATTAAGAAGTGACGTGAAATACATGTGCAAGTAGAACACGCACGTTTAAAAAGGAAAGCTATGTTCTGTAATATGTTCAGGAAAATGGAATGGAAATACTCACGGACATGTGAACATCTGAAAATTCCGAGTAAAATGGCTTGCAAATAAGCAGAAAATAAAAATAATAGTTAAAAAAAAAAGAATCTATATTGTTGGCAAAGAAGCCAAAAACATCGGAAATAAATCCAAAAATTTGGTTTGGTTTGGGTTGCACAATACAAGGATCAGATCGTATTGCAAGCTTTACCACTCAGGTGCAACATATGAATGATAGTGAAAGCAACCAGGAAGTGGCCACCAGACCAAATCGGTTATTTGAGTTGTGTATCTGTTTTTTTTAACTCCTGGAAAGACAGGTTAGATGGTACTTTAGTCCAAACAGTAGCCATTATGGTGCAATAAAAGCAGAAGCTATGAGGGCAGGGCCGGTAGAGTTGTTAAATTAAAAGAAGTACTGTCAACATACTGTCTCTCAAATGACTTATTACTTATTTAATTATTCCTGTTATTTAAAAAACTAGTAACAAACAATAAGAACCAAAATTATACTGCTGGTTTATTTCACTATTTCAGTTCTCAGTTCAATAGCATATCTTTGGATTGTGACAGAACTGGTGACTCTCATCATGCTCATGTATCTGACAAATCTGCAGCAACTGTGTGATCCTGTCATGTCAGTATAAACTGATATGTTTATAGCACCTTTTTCTATCGAAACCACAAAGCAGTAAAGGCAAACGGTCCAATCAACACTAGCAAACTGTACATAAGGAATTGAAACAAAAACATTTATTATGTCATATTGTACTTTGTCATATTGTACTAATGTCCTTATTGAACTTTTACATTTAAAAGGTAATATTCAGACCACAGTTGTGGCCCACGGGCAGTAGTGGTATTTGGATCCACTACTGCTGTGGCCCACAACTATCCAGTGGGAGCCTTATTTTTTCTCACCACCTCACTGTGCAAAAAATCAAGTAACTTCTGAAGCCCAAAAAAATTTACATAAGTTGTGATAGAGGAGGCCCTGGGGAGCCATAGGAAGCTACCTTCCTGAAAGACAGGTCACAGACATGCTTGGATTGTTTAATTAAGAACTTCTGTTGTCAAACTCATGGTAAACTTCCTCATTATACTAGTCGCAGATTGGTTTCTTATGACATTCTTTTCATTCTCATACCACGGTTCTTTCCTTCATGTACTGTAGTGACTTATATACATGTTACAGGAATGCTTTTACACATTGTGAGCTAATCTTATTAGCGTTCTTGCAGAGAGTTACATGAGAAGATTGACCCTAGTCTTAAACATGGTGATATATATAAAACTAAGCTTAGTATGAAAACTGTGAACTTGTGAAATTAAACACTGGTCTTTTTACTGTGTCAGGAAAAAGGCATGTTATTTTACTACTGTTTAGACTCTATGACCAAACAAAGCAACACTCCCCATCAGGTCTACACTTATTGCAGACTGGAGGTAATTGTGATGCATTGTTTTTGCGTGTCCAGATTAGGCAAGCAGAAGGTGTGTCACTGCTTTCACAGATCAGGATAAATAAGATTTTGTCGTCACAATGCAACAAGTTGACTAACATTCTGTAATTGTTTCCTTTTTAGTCGGCAAAGAGTGATAGTGGGAAACTCAAAAATAAAGCAAAAACATCATGTGAATTTTGTGACCACAGTTGTGTGTGTGAGATTGCTGAGAGATGGAGATGCCTTCCAGAGAAAAAGCAAGCTTGCTTGTCAAGCATCAGAAACTACAAAGACATGCGGAAAATAAATGCATGCAGAGGATAAGCACAAGAAAAACAATGGGAACAAGAACATCATGAAAGGCAAAATCTTGAGTAATGCACTAAAGTAATGCCTGTGATAAAAAGGAAATTGAATGCCACTTTCTGACTGGTTTCACAGACGCAGGCTGTCAAAGTGCATTCTTCTTATACAAACAACAAACTGGGTTAAAACGCTAACATCTTGTAGTCAGTTAAACAACAACTGTTATTTATTTTTTTTACAGTTGAACCCACTTCTGTTTTTATGGCTCATTGGGTGATGCAAAAACAAGTTATGAACCCAACACTGACATGTTACCTCTTACATTCCTGTGACAACTGTAGCAGTTTACAAAAAGAGATGATGGGTGCTTTTCAGTGTGGCTGCAAGAAGTACAAAACAAAATCCAGGAAATCTTGCTAAATATTCTGAGTAAGTATAAATGCAGAAAACACCCGAGACACCATGTTTTTATGTAAAATTATTTTTTAAGTTTATAGGACAGGATTTTTAGGATTTTCTATGATTTTTCTTAGTTTAGCTTTCAGTCTTTGTTCAGTTTTTGTAAGGCTGGTGGATCCAATGCATTATTGGGTTTTTAAATCAATACACTTCCAGCATTTATGTAAAAATACATAACAGATGTTTACTTTATCCCATATCCATGGACTGCATATATGGTAAACATGTTGCTTTACTCTGTTAAAGCATGCCTGTCTATAAAAGCACTGTTCATTTTTCATGATAAAACACATCACGTAGATTTTTTTTATCATAACTCTGGTTTTGATAATTGAAAAATGATATATAGTTTGAAGTACCCACTTTTAACACAAAAATGAACACTCAGGCTTGTCTTGGGTTGATATATATAGCATCTTGTTGCTATCTCATCTTAAATTGGTCATGTGATTGGTTTAACATGACTACTTTATTCTTCCTCAGCCAATCAGCAGCACACTAGCTCCAGGTAAGAAGAAGACAGCTTCAACCGTGTGTTGCAATAGTAACACATCCACACTGCATAGAAATAGTAATTAGTTAGATTACTGGTTAAAAAATTCAAAACTGTCTGTTTCTATTTAATAACATATTAATAACCTATTAAAGCTAACTGAAAAAGTGTGTTTATTATTACCTGGAAACAGCTGTGGCACTATCTGTGTAATAAGCATTGACAGAAACAGCCTGCAAAGAGGAAGTAGGGCACCAACTGCTAAATTTAGCCAGCATTTGCCTCCTTTTTGCCTTGCTATAGAGCCATGCTTGCATAAACCAATGGATTATAACAATACATTTGGAATCAACCCATATTCTAGCTCACAGGTGTTGAACTCCAGGCCTCGAGGGCCGGTGTCCTGCAGGTTTTAGATGTGTCCTTGATCCAACACAGCTGACTTATATGGCTAAATGACCTCCTCAACATGTCTTGAAGTTCTCCAGAAGCCTGGTAATTAACTAATCATTTGATTCAGATGTGTTGAGTGATATCTAAAACCTGCAGGAAACCGGCCCTCAAGACCTGGAGTTTGACACCTCTGCTCTAGCTATTGCTGTAGAACTGCAAGCTAAGTAAAACGTTTTTTTATTTCTCACAGGAAACAGGCAGTTTTGTATTTTGCAGCTCTCTTTCCTGCTTATTACATGGTTCTCAGAGTAGCACGAGTGAGATGTCTCACTATGGGATGCACCTCCATGGATGTTCCTCAGAAGCAATTATCCCATTCCGCCAATCCTGATTGGCTGGGAATCGCAACTGTCACCTAGGGGCAGAGCCTTAAATAGCTTACGCTATTACATGATTGTTATCTCAAACAATCACAGCAATACCCAGTAGCTAACCTATCCAAGTGAGGCATGCAAAATTCAAACAGGACACAGTGTATGGAGTCTTTGATCTTCTTCAGAAGAGAAACCAGATGGGTAGAATGCTGACAGGACAATAGGCACACATGCCCCAGCCTTAGGCACATAGGCCACTTTGGGCTTTAGTGACTCTTTGGTCTGCACCAGGGCAAACTGAGTTGTTTCCCTACTATTACCCCTTTATTACCAAACTGTAATATAAAGTGCTACCATATGGATATTTAAATGACCAACTGTTTAGTAAAGCAATTTTGTCGGTTTATATAGCAGTCTGTTTTGCTTTCTGACACTGATTAACTAATTGTTAATCTATTTACTATCATAGCCAGGTGGCTAACAAACCTGAACAGAAGTTTTCGCTATCTCTACTAATTAATGTTTTCTTGTTTCAGGATACATGTCATAATACCTCTGTCTTTGGATAATACCTGCCATTATCCAAAGACACATCTGCTTACATTTATCTTTTGCTCATTTCTCCTCTTCTTTTTTCTTTTCGAAGATGGACGGTTTCTTGTCCATCCTCCATTGGTGTTAATTTTGCACTATCAACAGACCTACAGCTTAGTGCACAGATTCGGTTTTTTTTTTCCTGGGATTTCGCACAACCTTTGAAAAAATCAAAAAATACATAATGGGCTTGGGTTGACGACATTATGAATGAAATGTAGTGGCAAGGAGCCCGCCCCCCTCCCCTTTCGACAGGTTGTGTGTGAGCAGCAGCAGCACGCAGGCGCACCGAGGGCCCTCGCGCTTGTTTTAGAGATCGGTGCAAATTTTGAATCTATATCATAATGTCTGGTGTTTTTGTGTTTCTTGGTTTGTTTTTATTTTGTTTTATTTTATTTTGACGCCGCTCCAGCCAGCCAGAGAATCCCCACCGCGGCGCACCTTGCAAAAGGATGGAGCCTTTACTCCCGCAAATGGGCAGTAGAAAACCGATCGATGCCCATGCAATCACAAAAATGCGCTGGCATGATGTTGGGGCAGCATGTGTGCGAGCAACTTTTTTTTTTTTTTTGCCTAAGCTAGTGCCATACATAATTGCTGCTAACTAGAAACACCTGCTTGATGAGAGAGTTTATCATGCGCAACTTGAAACAACCTTGCTATGAGCACAAAACTCGGTGTCTCCGTGTTTTACACTGTTCTAAATCAAAATGACTTCATACCATTCGTGAGATATTCTTGCGCTATGGTGCACAGATTATAAGCCAAAATCTAATTTATAACAGTTCAAATATCAGCAATTATTATAATAGTTTATTAACAAATGCAGGACATCACTTTTTGTTGGTATGACAAGTGGGAAGTGGAGCGAAATATGCAAATAGAACAAGCTTAAATATTTAATGCATACAGATTTTACATTACTGCCATAACGTAGTTCTTGCAATTCGTAAGTGCACAATATAATGTCCTATTAAAAAAACACATACACATTTAAAAAGGAAAGCTGTATTCTGTAACATGGTGCCTCAGGAAAATAGAATGGAAATAGTCATGGGCATTCGAACATCTGAAAATCGGAAAATTTCGAATAAAAGGGTTGCAAACAAGCAATAATAATAATAATAATAATTTTAAAAAAGAATCTATATTGTTTGCAAACAAGCCGAAAACAACAGATTTAATTCCAAAAATATGTCTTCTTTTGCGTTGCAATACAAGGATCTGATCGTATTGTAAGATTCATCACCCAGGTACAACGTATGAATGATAATGAATGCAACCAGACAGTTGGCACGAGATTTGTATCTGGTTTTTCACTTCTCAGAAAGACCGGCCTCCTGGCAAACATCACACAGAATAGTTTGAAATGAATCACATGTGGACAGATATAGTACAATTACAAAGATGAGTGATTCTTAAAGTATTCTAAAAAAGATAAATAAATAAATACATTAACCAACAAATCCGAAAGACTATTGTGACTGAGGACAGATGACATCAAGAAAGTGCACAGATTGTATAAAAATATGATACATGCCTTAAATATCTAATATTCACATCTAAAGTTATACATTTGGATGAAGCTTGATTGGCACATGCTGATTGCATTCTTCTTATGACCAGGAAAGATGAGACAAGAGGAGATGAAGAGTGCAGGAGATTGGCGAGAACCCAAAAGAAACATAAAAGTTGAAGAAGAAGTGAGCATCAAAAATTTGCATGAGTTCACACAGAGTTTAAAAGTAGCCATTAAGGTGCAATGAAAGCAGAAGCTATGAGGCCTGGGCCAGTAGAGTTGTTAAATTAAAATCAGTACTGTCAGCATACTGTCTCTCAAATGAATACTTCATCAACATTTTTACTTATTTAATTATTCCTATTGTTTAAAAAAACAGTAAGAAACAATAAGAACCCAAATTATACTGCTGGTTTTTTTCACTTTTTTTTGTGTGACTTCCGTGCATGTGCAGCTGACAAAACTGCAGCAACTGTGTGATGCTGTCATGTCAGTATAAACTGTAATGTTTATAGTATGGAGGAATGGGATGCACGACACAGGAGCTCTAGTTTTACACTCCAACTTTATTCACCTCCATACATGAACTGAGCATATTGCGCCCAAACACAACAGAACCCTTCTTCCAAGCTTGGGTGTGAGTGGAGCCCACTAGTGGGTCGCCACAGTAGCACTTTATTGAATCAAAACCACAAAGCAGTAAAGGCAAACGGTCCAATCTAACACTAGCAAACTGTACGTAAGGAATTGAAAGAAAAAACATTTATAATGTCATATTGTACTAATGTCATTATTGAACTTTCACATTTAAGAGGTAATATTCAGACCACAGTTGTGGGCCACGAGCAGTAGTGGTATTTGGATCCACTACTGCTCGTGGCCCACAACTATCCAATCATGTTGGAGTGTTAGTTTTCCCAGCACCTCGCTGTGGAAAGAATTACAGAAGTTCTGAAGCCAAAAAACAACATTAGCTTTTTGCCTGGTTTCAGGTTTCTTTCCTGCCAACCATCATTTGGATATGGCAAACTCACCAATACAGAAGTAAAAACCAGAGACAAAATTTCTTTGACCCTTTAGCTGAAGGCATTATCTAGGCTCCAGACTTCAAAAGGACAGTAATCATCATTGGCATTTTGAGTTTAAAAATTAAACAAACAAAACAACAACAACAATAACAAATACTCCTTGAAAATTTAATAATAAACTACAATTATTACAAGAACAGGCTTCATTTGGATGCTGTTTTTGGAGCGTGTTCACCAGATACATCAGGTCCTTTTGCTGTTATGGCAAAATTAATACTGGACCACAGCTGGTGTTATAGATCACCACTCTGTTCGCACCCAGCAACCTGTTACAAAATGAGGCAAAAGGTAAATTAGTCAATCAGTGTCAGAAAGCAAAACAGACTGCTATATAAACCGACAAAATTGCTTTACTAAACAGTTGGTCATTTAAATATTAATATGGTAGCACTTTATATTACAGTTCGGTAATAAAGGGGTAATAGTAGGGAAACAACTCAGTTTGCCCTGGTGCAGACCAAAGAGTCACTAAAGCCCAAAGTGGCCTATGTGAATAAGGTGGCTGGGGCATGTGTGCCTATTGTCCTGTCAGCATTCTACCCATCTGGTTTCTCTTCTGAAGAAGATCAAAGACTCCATACACTGTGTCCTGTTTGAATTTTGCATGCCTCACTTGGATAGGTTAGCTACTGGGTATTGCTGTGATTGTTTGAGATAAGCCTGTCGGGCAATAGGGACTCTCCGTTTCCCTTCACCATATGTAGCTGTTGCTGTTCTGAGAGTCTATGGTGCATGTGGTGTGACATGCCCATGTAGAAAGAACGGCACTGCGACGCTGGACTTGCCCTTACTCCGGGCTCCCTCTTTATTCTGGCCACTGGTACAAAGAAAACAGCACACAGTCGTCATCAACAGTGTGAACAGCAACTGCAACATTCAGTCCACCAGCTTGGGAGTATTTTCCTTTGCTGAGGCATGTGCTGTGCAGCAATTTGGAACCTTAACAGTTGCAGTTGCGGTATTTGTCCACCAGGTGGCTGCAACTATTCGAGAAGCACGTCAATTTTGAGGAAATTCATGAAGCTGTTTTCTAACTCTGTTACACATAGTGGGACACTGAAACAAATGCTAGGAATGAGAACTTTAGGTTACTTGCGTAACCCCGGTTCTCAGAGTAGCACGAGTGGATGTTTCACCAGAAAGCCCTTGTTGCAGGAGAGAAGAGGTGTTTATCTTGAACAACGACTATGTAATAGTGTAAGCTATTTAAGGCTCTGCCCCTAGGTGACAGTTGCGATTCCCAGCCAATCAGGATTGGCGGAATGGGATAATTGCTTCTGAGGAACATCCATGGAGGTGCATCCCATAGTGAGACATCTCACTCGTGCTACTCTGAGAACCATGTAATAAGCAGGAAAGAGAGCTGCAAAATACAAAACTGCCTGTTTCCTGTGAGAAATAAAAAAAAAAAACGTTTTACTTAGCTTGCAGTTCTACAGCAATAGCTAGAGCAGAGGTGTCAAACTCCAGGTCTTGAGGGCCGGTTTCCTGCAGGTTTTTAGATATCACTCAACACATCTGAATCAAATGATTAGTTAATTACCAGGCTTCTGGAGAACTTCAAGACATGTTGAGGAGGTCATTTAGCCATATAAGTCAGCTGTGTTGGATCAAGGACACATCTAAAACCTGCAGGACACCGGCCCTCGAGGCCTGGAGTTCAACACCTGTGAGCTAGAATATGGGTTGATGGGTTGAATTTAGCAGTTGGTGCCCTACTTCCTCTTTGCAGGCTGTTTCTGTCAATGCTTATTACACAGATAGTGCCACAGGTGTTTCCAGGTAATAATAAACACACTTTTTCAGTTAGCTTTAATAGGTTATTAATATGTTATTAAATAGAAACAGACAGTTTTGAATTTTGCAGTGATAGGAATAAGGGTGTAATAATTATTTTTTTAACCAGTAACCTAACTAATTACTATTTCTATGCGGTGCAGATGTGTTACTATTGCAACACATGGTTGAAGCTGTCTTCTTCTTACCTGGATCTAGTGTGCTGCTGATTGGCTGAGGAAGAAGAAAGTAGTCATGTTAAACCAATCACATGACCAATTTAAGATGAGATAGCAACAAGATGCTATATATATCAACCCAAGACAAGCCTGAGTGTTCATTTTTGTGTTAAAAGTGGGTACTTCAAACTATATATCATTTTTCAATGATCAAAACCAGAGTTATGATAAAAAAAATCTACGTGTTGTGTTTTATCATGAAAAATAAACAGTGCTTTTATAGACAGGCATGCTTTAACAGAGTAAAGCAACATGTTTACCATATATGCAGTCCATGCATATGGGATAAACATCTGTTATGTATTTTTACATAAATGCTGGAAGTGTATTGATTTAAAATCCCAGTAATGCTTTGGATCCACCAGCCCAGAGCTGGACTGGCCATCGGGCATACCGGGCATTTGCCCGGTGGGCCGCTGGCGATTTTTGTTTTTATGGGCCGATGGATTTTTTTTATTATTATTATTATTTTTTAGGAAGGGTATATATAATGAAAGGTGTTGGATTGGCCAATTGGTCATGATCGACTCTGGGCTGGACCAATTACGGCCGAGGAGGCCGGATGCACCCTCCCCTTGTTTAGCAATCTTATAGACGAACTAAAGAAAATGGAGAACAAAAAAAGGAAAGGAGGTGTTTATGAAAATATCACTAAATCTGTCATTTATTAATTTTAATATTAATTAATGATCATGTCTCACCTCTAGTGTTCTTGGTCTTAATTTAAGGTTTTTCCTATAGCGATTGACAGATCACGTGACTTTCGCGCATTGCATGCCGGGAACTCGAGGCAAAACAATCCAAGTACCGCATCAAATGCAAGCATTTGCAGCACCGCAAAACGTTCATTCTCCGGTTCCAGTACCTTCTTGGTTTTTCTTTGCCGCACAAAAAAGGAATGTACAAAACTAAGGAGAACAATGCCGGACCGTACAAAGACAGACTCGACGAAAAGGCAAAGAAAAGATACGAGGAAAAAATAAAAGGAGTGAGACGGTCAGACCCTTAGAGCACACAGAGTGGACAAAAGACGTTAGCGTGCTGCCCAACTTTCACCACGCTCAGATTTATAATTATACGGTTCTTGGAGTGAGTGCATACACTCATGAAGTTTAGTAACTTCAGGTCACTGCAACAAGCCCGGGTACAGTTTACTGACGGATGGGTACAGGACCTTGAAATACACCGTGTAGAATGAAAGACCATCTTACAAACAAAGGTAAGTTTATCAGTCTCACAAATCATCGTCATAAATACACATTCGTTAACCGTTTATTAATATAACCTTTGAGCTCAACGGTAATTAATTAGTAGTGGAAATAATTTCTGGTACGCATTACAGAAATGTAGCAGTGACAATAATATTGTATGCTGTAATCGCACTGGACAATTAGTGATACAAAACAACTGTTTTATCCTGTGAATAAAAGTATATGTTCCCTTTCAGTCAATTCACTCGGTACAACACATAAGTATGGGATATCACGCCCTCGCGTGTCCTGGCTGAAGAAACCTTTATTCACGCCTTTAAGGCAGATGACGTGTGATGACACGCGCACGGCCCCGCCTGCACATATAGCCGCTGTCATCACGGTCATCCCTCAGTTCTTACGCTCTTCACCTCGCTGAGAACACTTCTGCTGAGTTGGGCTAGCTAGCTGCTGCTAGTTAGCTCCGTTGTCTGCCGACTTGAACTTAGCTTAACTGCCCCTGTTGGTGTTAGCCTCCACCGCCCAGTTGGTGTGTAGGCTGCCCGCGGAGCGCTAATTTCAAGTTTTTCCTGTGCAGCGTTTCGCTTTGCGTTTTGGAATGGACTCCAAACCGAAGCGAGCAAAGCAGAAATCTTCTGTTCGCCCCTGTCCTCAGGGATGCGGTTTCTGTTTGCACGACAGCGACCAGCACGATGCCTGCCCTGTCTGCCTGGGGATCGTCCACGCTAGGAGAGCGTTGACGGAGCCCGAAGCCTGTGCGTTTTGTCGCCAGCTCCGGCGCTCGACCCTGGAAAGACGGGTGACGTTTGTGGAAAAGTGCTGGGACGCTCGGCTGTCGCACGGCATGACCCTTTCCTTTCCGAGTCTGGAGCCCCGGCTTCGTCCGAGTCCGAAGACGAGGATTTCCCGGTCGATGTCCCCGCAATTAGCTGGGCTGACCACATGGAATATGTTGACGGGTTAGCCGATGACGAGCCGGAACCATGCAGGAGCGCTGACGGGCTTCAGCCTGGGTTGAAGCCCGCCAGCGCTCCCCAGGAAGACGATGACGTGCTGGACATCGGCCTGGACATCCATGGTTTGTCGGAGGATGAGCAGGAGAGCTCATTGTCGGCCCAATGTGCCGCCGCGGCTGCGCCGGTCGGCCACGATGACACCTCTCTTTTCTCCCTGTTTCGCCGTGCTGCTGAGAAGCTGCAGGTGGACTGGCCCTCTCCTCCGCCAGCTCAGAAGCCGTCGCGGTTCGCGGGTTTTTTCCTCCCACCGGAGCCCGCAACGGCCAAAAACTGCCTTCCCATGTTCCCAGACTTTCTCTGCGAGCTAACAGCATCATGGGACAAACCTCTGTCTACCCGCGTCACTGTGCCCGGCTATGGACAGTACATGGAGTTGGACGGCGCCGAGGGGGCTGGCTTAGCTAACCCACCCCCTATGGAGCCGTCTCTGGCTGCTTATCTGGCCCCGTCCCATAACCATGGTGTCGGCGGCCCCGCAACTCTGCCGTCCAAGCACTGCAGATTCTCTGCTTCGCAGCTGGAGAAGATTTATCGGGCTCAGGCCGGCACTGCTCGCGCCATGAGCTCCGTCACCATGCTCCAGACGTACCAGGCAATGTGCCTGGCGGAGCTCGGATCGCTGGTTCCTGATGACAGCCCGCTGGCACCTCTTCTTAACGAGGCCAGAGTCGCCACAGATTACATCCTCCGTGCGTCTCGCTGTGCAGCGCTCTCCCTGGGCAGAGGGATGGCTTCGACAGTAGTGGCGCAGAGGCACCTGTGGCTGACCCTCTCTGACGTCCCGGATAGGGACAGAGCTGTATATCTGGACGCACCAGTGTCTGCGGCTGGGTTATTCGGACATTCACTTGAAGCCATTCAGGCTAGATTCGATCTGAGGAAGAAGCAGACGGAAGCTCTGCGCGACATCATCCCCAGACGTCAGCCGAAGCCCAAGCCCGCAGCTAGCTCTCACAGGCCCGCCGCTCCTCTGCCGACTGGCAAGAGACAGGCGCCCACTGCTGAAGTGGGTGCGCCGCCAGCGAGAGCACATCCTCCGGCCAGAGCTCCACGCCAGTCGGCCTGGAGCAGAGGCCCACCCTCGGGCCCCGGCGGGACCAGACGCCCAGGAGGAAGAAGCCTCAGCCCTCCTAGCTGTGGTTTCGAGTGGAGAAGGGGTCCAGCAGCGGGGAGACGCTGCTTTTACCCCTCTGTTGCCGCCCAAGAGGTGCCGCTTAAGTTCTGTTCAGGTTGTCAGCCCCAGAAGGCGCTGCACTTTCCTAACACAGTCTCCCAAGCACAAAACCCCTGCACACAAAATGCCTCAGGTAACTCCCTGTTCAGGTGTGTTAAATGTTCAGGTGACCTCATCAAGTGTTCCCGCTGTTTTTCTTTGTTGTGCCCCAGAAAAGGTGCCTCCAACAAAATGTATGAATGTACATGTTCCCATGTTACAATCAATAAAAAGTGTTGTTTATTCTCAAACAATCACAAATGCTCAGCCTGCGGGCAGAATGAGCCAGGTCAGGCAGGTGATGCAGTCCCCTGCAGACACACTGGGGGGCGACAACGCCCCGCCGACGGTGCTGCAGGTCAGCGGGCTGGCTGCTCGCTTCCCTCAGTGGCGCGCTTGCGCCCCCTCTCCGTGGGTGCTGCGAACCGTTGCCATGGGTTACCGGTTGCAGTTCCGGGTCAAGCCGCCTCGTTTCCAGGGAGTCGTAAACACGACTGTCAACACCGAGGCGGCCATGATACTCAGAGAGGAAATAAAGGCGCTATTGCGGAAAAGAGCAATACGAGTGGTCCCCGCTTCGGAGACAGACAAAGGTTGGTACAGCCGCTATTTTGTTGTTCCGAAAAGAGGGGGAGGGCTTCGTCCCATCCTCGACCTGCGAGTCTTGAACACGTATCTACGTACGTACAGGTTCAAGATGCTAACACTCAGACAGCTCTTGAATGCAGTCGGCCCGGGAGATTGGTTTGCGACAATCGATCTAACAGATGCTTATTTTCATGTGGCTATACACCCGAAACACAGGCAGTTTCTGAGGTTTGCATTCGAGGGCGTAGCCTACGAATACCTAGTGCTGCCGTTCGGGCTGTCGCTCGCTCCTCGCACCTTTACGAAATGTGCCGAAGCAGCGCTAGCGCCCCTCAGAGAGAGAGGCATCCGCATCTTAGCCTACCTAGACGACTGGGCTCTCGTAGCTTGCTCCAGAGAGCAGGCGGAGACACAGCTGTCACTGGTTCTGTCACACATTCAGACACTGGGGTTCTCTGTGAACTTTCAAAAGAGCTCGCTAATCCCGAGTCAGCAGATTTCTTTCCTCGGTTTGGAAATATGCTCGCTTTCCAGCCGCGCACGTTTGTCGGAGCACAGAGTGGCCGCGTTTCATCGCTGCCTCGCTCAGTTTCAGCTGGGACGCAGACTGCGTTTCCAGACGATATTACGCTTGTTGGGCATGATGGCATCTATGATCGCCATAGTGCCACTTGGACTGTTAAAAATGAGAGCGTTTCAACGCTGGACTCTCTCTCACCGCCTGTGTGCATCGCGTCACCTCCGGAGGAGGCTGCCGGTAACCGCGTCTTGCATGCTAGCTCTCCGTCCTTGGAGGGAGCCCAGGCTGCTGCATCAGGGCTCTCGGATTGGGAGGGTGTTGTTTCGCAAGGTGGTGTCCACAGATGCTTCCCTAAGAGGGTGGGGAGCGCTGTGCGAGGGTGCATCAGTGAGAGGGATCTGGTCCGCAGCTCAGCGCCAGCTGCACATCAACCACTTAGAGCTGTTAGCAGTGTTCTTAGCTCTAAAGCATTTCCGTCCAGTCCTGGAGGGCCAGCATGTCTTAGTCAGGACGGACAATTCAACAGTGGTGTCTTACATAAACAGGCAGGGAGGAACACGCTCTCTTCCCCTGTTGAAGCTGTCTCGCTCTCTGCTGTTATGGTGCAGTGTTCATTTTCTGTCTCTGAGAGCCACCCATGTCCCGGGCCACCTGAACCTGGGGCCGGACCTTCTCTCCAGGGGGGGCCCTCTGGTGAGAGAATGGAGGTTACACCCCTTAATAGTGGCTCAGATTTGGGATCTATTTGGCAAGGCGCAAATAGATCTTTTTGCTTCCAGGGTAAATACTCACTGCCCCCTGTTCTTCTCCATAATCGACCACGATGCACCCTTGGGCTTGGACGCGCTAGCGCACCAATGGCCAGACGTGCTCCTGTATGCATTTCCCCCAGTGGAAATGATATCTCCAGTTCTAGAGAGAGTGCGTCGGCATTCCCTCTCTCTGATTCTAGTGGCCCCTTGGTGGCCCACAAGGTCGTGGTATGCAGAGATAATCAGCCTGCTAGCAGCGAGTCCTTGGCAGCTTCCTCTCCGCAGGGATCTCCTCTCTCAGGCGGGAGGAGAAGTGTTTCATCCGCGCCCAGATCTGTGGCGCCTTCATGCTTACCTGCTGAGAGGCTAAACTTGATTGCTAAGGGTTTGCCACCCAGTGTGATAGCGACAATCCAGAGCGCTAGGGCCTCATCTACTAGAGGCTTGTACGCTTACAAATGGCGAGCCTTCGAGCAATGGTGCCAGGACCGCCACACTCTCCCATTTCAGTGCTCTATTGTGGATGTTTTGACATTCCTGCAGGAGCTGCTGGATAAGGGCCTTTCATTTTCGACAATTAAGGTTTATTTAGCAGCTATATCTGCTTGTCATATTGGCTTTGACGGGGTGACACCAGGTGCACATCCCCTCGCCATACGTTTTCTGAAAGGGGTTCGCCGGCTGAGACCCGTGCTTAAGTCCAGTGTCCCTGCTTGGGACTTGTCTTTGGTGCTGGAGGCCCTTTGTAGCCCCCCGTTTGAACCCATCGAGTCTGTGGATATGAAATTTCTTTCATATAAGACTGCATTACTTCTCGCTTTGGCTTCGGCAAAGCGAGTGGGTGACCTTCATGCGCTGTCCGTGCATCCCGCCTGCACACAGTTTTCTCCTGATGGCCACAAGGTCGTATTGCGTCCAAATGCTGCCTATTTTCCCAAGGTCATGCCTGCATCTTATAGCTCAATGGAGTTTGAGTTGCTGAGCTTTTGCTACCCTCCTTTTGCATCTGAGGAGCAGAGGAGGATGCATTCTCTTTGTCCAGTGCGTGTGCTACGCACCTACATTGAGCGCACTCAGAATGTGCGTTTATGTGACCAGCTGTTTGTCTGCTTCGCCAATCCAAATAGAGGTAGAGCTCTGTCCAAACAGAGGCTGTCCCACTGGATTATAGAAGCTATCTCACTGGCATACGGCACCAGAGGTCTTGCTTTGCCCCACGGGGTGAGAGCTCATTCCACCAGGGGGATGGCAACTTCATGGGCTCTTTTTAAAGGGGTGCCTGTAGCTGATATTTGTGCGGCAGCTAGTTGGGCATCACCGCACACTTTTGTGCAGTTTTATCGGTTGGACGTTACAGCCCCTTCGGTGGCTCATACTGTCCTTTCTGCTGGGTCTACCACTCACTAAGGAAGTGGTGGCCCGATTCCGGTTCGGTGGCTGCTCTGTGGGGCGTGTATATATGTCCCATACTTATGTGTTGTACCGAGTGAATTGACTGAAAGGGAACGAATAGTTATGTCTATAACTTCTGTTCCCTGAAGGAGAGGAACGAGGTACAACACAAGGTGGCCCCACTGAGCAGTTTGGCTCGGTGAAGAGCGGCTATCGAACTGAGGGATGACCGTGATGACAGCGGCTATATGTGCAGGCGGGGCCGTGCGCGTGTCATCACACGTCATCTGCCTTAAAGGCGTGAATAAAGGTTTCTTCAGCCAGGACACGCGAGGGCGTGATATCCCATACTTATGTGTTGTACCTCGTTCCTCTCCTTCAGGGAACAGAAGTTATAGACATAACTATTCGTTTTTGTCAATGTACCATGGTAATAACAGAAGCGAAACGCAATATTGTGTCGGGACAATTCACTATTTATGCACAATAAATAAAGAAGCACAGCGCGACAATTTCTGTTCAGTGCCAGACTTGCTTGTAACCTATATCACCAATTATGTTAAGAAAAGTGAAGTATTAACTACTACAAAACACTGACTTTTGTGGGAATGCTTGGAGCAGACTAACATGTGAGCTGGAGTGATCTGAGACGTTATATTTGGTATATCCAGACCATCCATCGGCTCTTACTTCGGAAACATGGCTTAAAAAATTTCTCTTCAACAAGGTAATCCGATAAAAAAAACGATCTCTTTACCCGTCGGCTTCCCGTGGCTGTCATGCGACCGGCTATTGCAGTTAATAATACAACAGCTTCTTGCCATTTTTTGGGTTTCTTTTTATCGCTGTGTAACTGAGTTCAATTGAAAGCCTGCGTGCGCTAGTACCTCTTGCCTCAAGTTCCCAGAATCCTTTGCGGTTTTACCCCTGAATGACGTCACATTTTCAATCTCTATCCTGGTGGGCCGGTCTCTAGTCAAAATGCCCGGGCCGATTTTTTGTCCCAGTCCAGCCCTGCACCAGCCTTACAAAAACTGAACAAAGACTGAAAGCTAAACTAAGAAAAATCATAGAAAATCCTAAAAAATCCTGTCCTATAAACTTAAAAAATAATTTTACATAAAAACATGGTACCTCGGGTGTTTTCTGCATTTATACTTACTCAAAATATTTAGCAAGATTTCCTGGATTTTGTTTTGTACTTCTTGCAGCCACACTGAAAAGCACCCATCATCTCTTTTTGTAAACTGCTACAGTTGTCACAGGAATGTAAGAGGTAACATGTCAGTGTTGGGTTCATAACTTGTTTTTGCATCACCCAATGAGCCATAAAAACAGAAGTGGGTTCAACTGTAAAAAAAATAAATAACAGTTGTTGTTTAACTGACTACAAGATGTTAGCGTTTTAACCCAGTTTGTTGTTTGTATAAGAAGAATGCACTTTGACAGCCTGCGTCTGTGAAACCAGTCAGAAAGTGGCATTCAATTTCCTTTTTATCACAGGCATTACTTTAGTGCATTACTCAAGATTTTGCCTTTCATGATGTTCTTGTTCCCATTGTTTTTCTTGTGCTTATCCTCTGCATGCATTTATTTTCCGCATGTCTTTGTAGTTTCTGATGCTTGACAAGCAAGCTTGCTTTTTCTCTGGAAGGCATCTCCATCTCTCAGCAATCTCACACACACAACTGTGGTCACAAAATTCACATGATGTTTTTGCTTTATTTTTGAGTTTCCCACTATCACTCTTTGCCAACTAAAAAGGAAACAATTACAGAATGTTAGTCAACTTGTTGCATTGTGACGACAAAATCTTATTTATCCTGATCTGTGAAAGCAGTGACACACCTTCTGCTTGCCTAATCTGGACACGCAAAAACAATGCATCACAATTACCTCCAGTCTGCAATCAGTGTAGACCTGATGGGGAGTGTTGCTTTGTTTGGTCATAGAGTCTAAACAGTAGTAAAATAACATGCCTTTTTCCTGACACAGTAAAAAGACCAGTGTTTAATTTCACAAGTTCACAGTTTTCATACTAAGCTGAGTTTTATATATATCACCATGTTTAAGACTAGGGTCAATCTTCTCATGTAACTCTCTGCAAGAACGCTAATAAGATTAGCTCACAATGTGTAAAAGCATTCCTGTAACATGTATATAAGTCACTACAGTACATGAAGGAAAGAACCGTGGTATAAGAATGAAAAGAATGTCGTAAGAAACCAATCTGCGACTAGTATAACGAGGAAGTTTACCATGAGTTTGACAACAGAAGTTCTTAATTAAACAATCCAAGCATGTCTGTGACCTGTCTTTCAGGAAGGTAGCTTCCTATGGCTCCCCAGGGCCTCCTCTATCACGACTTATGTAAATTATTTAAAGTGTTCATGTTCAAAGGTGGTGCACCTGGCCTTTCTCATGTTTCATCTACAGCAGTAGGTCTCACTGCTTTGGGAATTCAAATAATGACTATTTTGTTGACCAGCTTTTTTCTCCTAAAACTTCAATATTTGTGTCCGTCATCTATCAGTTTTGCGTCTCTGATCTCAGCAGTTCTGCTCTCCGCAGCACCTTGATCACACTGGGGAGCAGTTTGTCTTTAAAGTCCCACAGTCGGGTGTCCACATGAAGCTGATCAAGTGGTGGATTGGTCGGAGTACTGATTGGCGAGTGAATGATCCGACAGACGTCTGGTGGAACCTTGAACTTTGCTCCAGACATCTTAAGCACATCATGCACTGAGGTTTGCTGCACTGCTCTGTAGGTGCATAAAAACATGGACAATCACACAATGCCTCAGGGTTAAATGAATGCTCATGTCTAACACTCAACCATTTCTCCCATTATAACCCACCTTGGCTGAACTATTAACTTGTGTGGATGGTAAATATTTCTGTTAGGCTCCTCTCTGTAGATGTGTACCATAATATCAAAGCCTGGCACCCCGTTCCATTGAGGCAGGGGCCCCGATTTACTTTGATTAAAAAGCTTCTTGGGATAGGTGTGGTTCTCAATGAGAAATACTCCTGTCTGTAGAAGAACAGTTTAGGTTTGACAGGTGCAGGAAGGACATTTGAAATTAAAATAAATAGAATAAAATGTTACATTTGGATGCTGATTTCGGAGCATGTTCATCAAAGACATCAGGTCCTTGTGCTGGTATGGCATTAGAATCTCATCAATGTCATTCAACAGGACGTAGCGAGAACGCTCCATTGATCTGTAAATGCACTCATTAAGTGTGGTCAGTTGGCCAAAGTAGTGCACGTCTCCTCCGTGCTCTGAGTGAAGCCAGCCATGAGATGGATTCAGATGCTTGTCAATGGGCCAAGGAACCATTTCCACAAAGCCCTCGTCACTGTAACTCTGCAACAGGCGATCAAGCTCTGGACCACAGCTGGTGTTATAGATCACCACTCTGTTCACACCCAGCAACCTGGGACAAAATAAGGCAAATTAGTTCATCGTTGTCAGCAAACAAAACAGATTGCTATATAAACCACCACAATTCTTTTTTTAGTAAACAGTTGGTCATTTTTCTATCCTTAGTATTATATTTATACTGTGTTAGCCTGTACCTGTTACAATAGCTTGCAGCTATGTGACTGATAAAATACACAGACAAAGAATAATATTATAATCATTAAGAGTAGTCTGTGGTGTTTATCAAGTAGGAGGGACACGGTCTATTCCCAGCTGGTTCTGAACAGCTGGAAATCCACAATTTACAGGGCTAAAAATCCATTTTCCTACAGTGTCTGAAAAGACGTACAGCTCCTGTAGAATTTTAAACTGTGCTACCGTAAATATTTAGCACCAAGTGATAGACTTTTCTAAGGGTAAGACACTGTCCAACTACACTTTCTTTAAAAGTCCGGAAGCAACAGGACAAACAGACACAACTGTGAAATGTGATACAATCCAGACACACTGCATTGAAGTGGAGCCTTTGCAGAGCTTGTTAGGTTTCATACTGTGTCAGGATCAGCTGCTGTTGCACATTTTTGACTTTGTAGCTTGTGGTGGTGTTGCCGTACTCACTTGTACATCTCCAGAGTCTGTGCAAACTGAAGCACATTGTTGTAGTCACCAAAGAGGTTAGAGATGCAGATTGTAAAGTCAAACTGCATGTTTTCTTCTTTCTGTCCAACTGTGTCTTTGTTTCTTATTGGGAGCCATGGATGATTTGATGGACTCTGTTTGTCTGGTGTAGTCAAGAGAGTGACATGTGTCGCACTGCAGTTCTGAGGAATCTGACACATGACATCCGTAGTGACAAAGGGAAAACCAAAGTTATCTGGATGCTGTAAAATTGTTGCTGGAGTGGTTTCACTTAAATAACCAGCACAGCAGAAAAAGCAGTGAAGGGGTTGGATGGAGTCTCTCCTAAATATGCCAATGATGCGTATATCAAAATCCTTCACTCTTTGGTCCATGTAGGCTGACACCAGTAAGTGCTTGGTATTGTTAAGCGGCGTGATGGTCTGCTCGGATATCCTCATGGAGCAAGCACTTGGCGACCCAGATGGTTTTGGGTTTGATTTGTATGTGCTGGGCGTTTTCACAGTGAAGACCAAAAAGAGGAAGAGAGCAGTGATGAAGAGGAGAACCAACTTCTTTTTTAAATGTTTTAACAGCTCCATCCAGCCAGTGGAGATGAAACCAATTCTCAACCTGTACCAGAACACAGAATTGTAGTTAGTTTCAAAACTGGCAAAATTTGAATTCTGATGAAAAACTTCCCAAAGTTGCAATTTCTACTGCAGGGAAAGAAAAGTGGCAGAGTAGACTTAAAACTTTGGATTCTATATATGCTGTTATGCTTCTGCCCCAATTTAGACAGCAAATTCTGAATCCCTTCACAAATAACTAAGAGCAAGTGTGTGGCGGGGCGTGGTCTGCGATCCTGCTACAGGTGAGATGGACCGATGCGTCTCGCTGGCTTAAAAGTCTGTGCTCTGTCTGAGTTAAGGTTGTTGGTGATGTGTGCGGCTGGCAGTGGGAGAGCTGCGGCTGTTTGTGTGTGTTTAACAGCAAGCGGGTAAATAAAGAGATGCTTAAAAGTATAAACATGTGGTCGGGTCTGCCGTTGGGTTCATTACAAAGTGTTACGTCCTTGAGGCTACAGAGTGGTAGGACTTGCTTCTAGTGTAAGAATAAATGTTCAGAAAAAAGTGACTTCTGCTTTATTTTTCTTATCAGTCTTCCTTATCTGTGATGTTAAATACAAAGTCTGAGTGGATTTACCCAAGGCTGCTTGACAATGTGACAGCAGATCTGCTGTGTTGAAAGAATCAAAAGTTAAAATGTTCGTATTAGCCAATGTGTTCTTGCTGCATAGTTTCAGATTAAATAAACACAGAATATAGAAATTATTATAAATTATATAAAAAAGGAAAATGTGAAAGAGTGAAAAATATTACTTTATTACAAAGAATTGAACAAATGATGTTTCTGGCAGGTGGGTTTTGCTTGGACCCTGGTGACACTTTGAAAGGGAGCAAGCCTTTGTGCTGTCTTTCGTCGAGGACTACTATGATACATTGATAAGGACTATTAAGAATTAAATATGATAGGGCATTAGGTGCTCAAAGCAGGGTTCAAAGGATGTCCCATTAAAAAAAAAAAAGCCACTGTTGTGGCTTAAAGAATAAGTGGGGTGAGATCTGGACTTAACCTGTCTTGAAAGATACTAATAATGGACAGTGACTTGCTTGTACCTCAGCACAGGTATCAACCTGGTATAAAATGCTACCGACCATTTGAATGTTTGACTAGTAATAGCAGCAAAATTTTAAATTTTATCTTCAAAAGATTTCCAGGTTCAGAGCAGATTATTGTCGGAGTCGGGCTACATAGTGATTTCAAAGTCTGTGAGGTTCAAGAATAGAGCTTCCTTTTCGAGTTCACCCCAGTCTCTGGAGTTCTACACCTACACTCTGCCGGCCATACAGCCAGTCTGTGACACCACTGAAGTGCTGTGTGATGCAATTCAATCAGGAAATACAAACAATAGTTTTGTAGGGTTAGACGCTGTTAAAACCTGGTGGCATTAAGTCTTTTTTAACCGAGCAAGAGTTTCAAGAAAGGCTAGTTATACTGAGAGCAGTCAGTTAAACAGAAAAAGCATGTCTACATCTTTTTCTGTGTGATTCATGCAACTGAAAAATATCTGCTTAGATCTGCAGGTTATGGAGCCATTACTACTTTAATGTTGGAAACCATACCAAACCTAAAAATATAACACTGTGGAGACATGGATCAGTACACTGCTTAGATAAGTCATTTTTTACATTTGAATATTTTAGTGGTATTATCATTATTATTATTATTATTATTATTATTATTATTATTATTATTATTACATTGATTGGTACACCAAATACAAATGCCATATATGTGAACTTTTTTGGATTTAAGTAAATGTAAATTGAATTTATAAGATGGTGTAAAATACATTTTGTGCTTAATCACTTTTATTTATGATACAAAACATTAGCAAATATAACGTAAATAATTCTTTGGATATCAACTTCAAACAAAACCTAGTGGAACTCAAAGAGTTTTTCATGTGTTTTAGCTCATTGAAAGTTCTCCCCACCTACAACAGTCATAGCCAGTGTACAAAATATACACAGAGCAATACACATTTCTCCAAAAATACTCTGTTTATGTGGGTTAAAATCATGATATATTATTACAAAACACGGGTAGAAAAAAATCCCAAAGTGCCGCCTGCAATTACACACACTTTTGACATAAAAGAATTCACCTCCTTCAGATATCAGTGGCACTGGTTCAGGGTCGGGAATGTCTGTATGGGGAGAGTCGGACAGCTGAGCCTGAGGAAGAGGCACCATTTCGGCAGATCGGTTATTTAGTGTTCTTATGTACAGGGGTGTGCATGGACAAATTACATGTTGGCTTAAAAAATACAAACACATAATCTTCTGTTAGAAATGAAGTAAGCTAATTAATACTAGGAAAATCGAGCAGTTTCTTTCATTGTGAGTTTAATTAATTTCCACCTTTCTTTTGTCTTTATCTCGCGGAGGGCTCAGTGGTCAGCTCGAAGTGCGTGCACCTGGACCAAACCAATCATGAAATAAGAAGGGGGGAAGGAAATATGTTTTTGTACCTTGTGAAGGGAACAGTTTTTATAGCGATAGATTAATTATTTTGGTATGAAAAAAAAGGTTGACTGTTCTGCAGCTTAGTGTCCCCGTCTTTTCTCCCAGGTTTTGATGCCCCAGGTAGTCCCATACATAATTGCTGCTAACCAAAAATACCTGAGTTTATCATGTGCAACTTGAAACAACAGTGTTTTGTAACTTGAAACTCAGTGTCTCTGTGTTTTACACTGTTCTGAATCAAAATGACTTCATCCCATTCGTGAGATATTCTTGAGCTATGGTGCACAGATAATAAGCCAACAACTAAATTATAACAGTCTAAATAACAGCAATTATTATTTTTATTATAGTTTATTAACAAATATAGGACATTACTTTTTGTTGGTATGCCAATTAAGAAGTGACGTGAAATACATGTGCAAGTAGAACACGCACGTTTAAAAAGGAAAGCTATGTTCTGTAATATGTTCAGGAAAATGGAATGGAAATACTCACGGACATGTGAACATCTGAAAATTCCGAGTAAAATGGCTCGAAAACAAGTAAAAATTTTAATAACAATTGTTAAAAAAAAGAATCTATATTGTTGGCAAAGAAGCCAAAAACATCGTAAATAAATCCAAAAATTTGGTTTGTTTTGGGTTGCACAATACAAGGATCAGATCGTATTGCAAGCTATACCACTCAGGTGCAACATATGAATGACAGTGAAAGCAACCAGTGCGGTTATTTGAGTTGTGTATCTGTTTTTTTTATTCCTGGAAAGACAGGTTAGATGGGACTTTAGTCCACTGAGAAGCCATTATGGTGCGATAATGGATTGGATTTACTGTATATAGCGCTTTTCAAGGCACCCAAAGCGCTTTACAATGCCATTATTCATTCACTCTCACGTTCATACACTGGTGGAGACAAGCTACAGTTGTAGCCACAGCTGCCCTGGGGCAGACTGACAGAAGCGAGGCGAGTACTGTCAACATACTGTCTCTCAAATGACTTATTACTTATTTAATCAAACCTTGAATCAAACACATCAAACCTTGAAGCAGATGGACTTCAGCAGCTGAAGATCATGGGTACCACTCCTTTCAGCTAAGAACAGGAAACTGAGGCTAAAATTAGCACAGGCTCATCAAAATTAGACAAGAAATTTGGAAAAAACATTGCCGGTTTGGAGAGTCTCAATTTTTACTGTGACATTCGGATAGTAGGGTCAGAAATGAGTATTACAACTCTTCAGGCTGGTGGTGGCAGTGTAATGGCGTGAAGAACACTTTCTTGGCACACTTGGAGCCACTTACTACAAACTGCGAACTGTTCAAACACCACAGCCTGCCTGATCATTGTTGCTCACCATGTCGATCGCTTTATGATCACAATCACCTTCTGATGGTTGCTTTAGATAGGATAACACACTTCATGTACCTCAAATCCTCTCAAATGGGTTCTTTGTGGTTATTTGGTGTTGGGTTAACTGTAATCAATACCACAAAAGAATTAAGGCAAATCTGAAGGCAATCTCATGCTAGCAAGCTGTAGCTTTGGAAGTGAAACAAAAACATTTATGATGTCATAATATAATTGAACTGTTACATTTCACAGGTAACATTCAGACCATGACCTTTAAACTGTGGGCATCATCCAGGCTCCAGACTTCAAAAGGACAGTAACAATCATTGCCATTATAACTTAGAACTAAAAAATCAACAACAACAAACAAATTCATTGAAAAGTCAAACTTAATAATAAAAATATGAAGAATTTCCTCAAAGCAAAATACTGTATTGGCACCGCAGTTTGACTTAAAACATACCCAGCTGTAAGAGTCAAGAAATTCACTAGCCTTTCATGATTCTTGGTGGCTGGGCAAAAGTACAAAAATATTTAAATAATAAATACAATGACATGAAGGTTGGATTCCCAGAGAATACCTGGTGGTTAAAACCTTCATTATGTGCTATATAATCCGTACTGAGGTATGTGAAATCACAGATGATCACACAAGTTAGCAAAAACCCTTAACCCTTTATGGAAAAAAAAAAAAAAGCTGGACATACTATATACGCTTTGGTGATCCTCTAACTCAGGGGTGGGCAACTCCAGGCCTCGAGGGTCAGTGTCCTGCAGGTTTTAGATCTCACCCTGGGTCAACACACCTGAATCAAATGATTAGTTCATTACCAGGCCTCTGGAGAACTACAAGACATGTTGAGGAGGTCATTTAGCCATTTGAATCAAGGACACATCTAAAACCTGCAGGACGCTGGCCCTCGAGGCTGTCCCGATTCGAAATACTGAGATCCAAAACAAAATACCAAAGGCCCAGAAGGATGCAATCAAACGGAAGAGTTTATTGAATACACATGCGGGAAGGTACGAACTGCCAAACATCAGTTGTAGGACTCCGCCCAAAAATACACTTCAGATTGCTTTTATAACGTCAGGGTTGGTTAACGCCCCTTCATGCGTTTACAAACATTATGATATGTCAGTTACAGTAAATATTCATTTTAATAAACTAAAATAGACATAGAAGTTCCTGTTTTCTATCACAATTTCCATATAAGGCCACTCGCTGCACCCTCCAGACGGTCCTTGGGGATGGTAGTCATCTGGCCACCTCTTCTGTCACCTGTATCTGGGCAAACTCAAATGCGACAAGAAGCTGAATACATTCAGGCCTTCCCTCAAGCCTGTTTCTTGATTAAATGTATTATATGTGTTTTGTAGGCGTGCATGCATTGAACCTTCCATAGCTCCAAGCCACTTACTCCATGTTTCGCCGGGACATTCACGCCCAACGGAGCTTTCAACCTTCTAATCAATTGACTGAGCCACAACTCATTAATAAGCACCAAATTGCAATGTGTAAAGAATATTATGTAATTATGATAACACCTGTAATACAGACTTTAATGTAATGTCAGCAGCTTCAATAACTGCTTCAATGAAGTGATTATTATATGGTTGAATGCAATGATCATGACTTAATGCAAAGTTAATTAATGCAATCATAATGATAATAAGCATAAGTAGCAGTAAAATATTCCCCTTATTCCACAAGGCCTGGAGTTGCCCACCCCTGCTCTAACTAGTGCCACCATCATGTCAGCAGTTCAGTTTGGTGGGACCCCAATAGTATCACCTGCTGTTGGCTACTCCAAGTTCTCAGCTAGTTATTGA
Source organism: Oreochromis niloticus (assembly GCF_001858045.2). NCBI lineage: Eukaryota > Metazoa > Chordata > Actinopteri > Cichliformes > Cichlidae > Oreochromis > Oreochromis niloticus. The sequence continues at coordinate 17,853,615 of NC_031983.2, read as the reverse complement.
ATGGAAAATATGTAGTGAATGTAAAGCTTGGAATGCTAATACAGGTCTAAGATATCATTTTCAAATTTTGTGTGATGGTTCATACTAATAACAGCGTGAGACATTCATTTTGGTGAAAATTGGGTCAAGGTCACACCAAATGTTAAAATTGGTAAGAACTTTATATTATCAACATCATCTTCAAACCTTAGAAGGCAGGGCCTCGTCTCCCAAGGCCTTGTATTGACATTGTTGACTTTAATCTAAAAAGTGTATTTAAACTTTATCTTGAAAAGTCCAAATCTGATCGAAAAACAAACAAAAAAGGTAAATTGACTGGTTCTTATACAGCTGTTACTACTCTGAGCACTCAAAGCTCTTTACACAACTTGCCTCATTAATAGAAGCACTTTTTTCCTAAGCTCGTTCTATCTAACATTTATAATCCAGTGCATGCATCGCAGAGACACTTGGTGTTAGGGCAGGGGTGGGCAATCTCAGTCCACGAGGGCCGGTGTCCCTGCAGGTTTTAGATCTCACCCTGGGTCAACACACCTGAATCACATGATTAGTTCATTACCAGGCCTCTGGAGAACTTCAGGACATGTTGAGGAGCTAATTTAGCCATTTAAATCAGCTGTGTTGGTTCGAGGACACATCTAAAACCTGCAGGGACACCGGCCCTCGTGGACTGAGATTGCCCACCCCTGGGTTAGGGTCTTGCCCAAGGATATTTGGCATATTATGGTGATTCGATACGGATCAAACCACCAATCCTACAATTAGTAGGTGACCTGCTCTACCTCCTGATTACAGCCACCCCAGATAAAAAATACTTTCCCCATCTCTGGTTCTTCCAACCTGACCACTGGACAAATTCTATGGGATGATATATTGTGGATTTAGTAAATGTTTTTACTCTCTTCAGGGGACATAGGCAGGACAATTGAAATATTTGCAGTTCTTCAAGTCAGCAGATTTATATTAAGGACTATTTAAATGGTCACACTCATATAACACAGCATTAGAACCACTGTGCCCTTCAAAAGGCTTGTAATTATTCAAGGTTGGCAATTAAGCAGTATTCAGGTAAGTGTAGGAATTTTAAATCATTTTCAAATTGTGTGTGATGGTTCATACCAATAACAGCGCGAGACATTCATTTTGGTGAAAATTGGGTCAAGGTCACACCAAATGTTAAAACTGATAAGAACTTTATATTACCCACATTTTTTGTGGATCATCTTCAAACTTCACAATATACCAAGGCCCTGCCTTGGAAGGCCTTGGGAGGCGGGGCCTTGTGTCCTTGTATTGACAGGTTGTCTTTACTCTCAAAATAGTCTTTAAACTTTATCTTGAAAAGTCCAAATCTGATCGAAAAACAAGGTAAATTGACTGGTTCTTATACAGCTGCTACTACTCTGAGCACTCAAAGCTCTTTACACAACTTCCTTCATTAACAAAAGTACTTTTTTCCCTAAGCTCTTTCTATCTAACATTAATAATCCAGTGTATGCATCACAGACACACTTGGGGTTAGTGCCTTGCCAAAGGTGCTTAGATAGGGATCGTAACCACCAACCTTACAATTAGTAGGTGACCTGCTCTACATCCTGAGCTACAGCCATCCCAGATTAAAAAAAACACAAAACACTTTCCCCATCTCTGGTTCTTCCAACCTGACGACTGGACAAATTCTATGGGACGTTATATTGTGGATTTGGTAAATGTTTTTACTCTCTTCAGGGGACATACACAGGACAGTTAAAACATTTGCAGTTCTTTAAGTCAACAGATTTATATTAAGGACTATTTAAATGGTCACACTCATATCACACAGCATTAGAACCACTGTGCCCTTCAAAAAGCTTGTAATTATTCAAAATTGGCAATTAAGCAGTATTCAGTGAAGTGTAGGGATTTTACTGGCACTTGGTGCAAAATAAGCAAACTATTCAAAAAACAATGACACAATGAATTCACAAATGCCCCTGATTCAAAGGTGCACATTCACGATCTGATTCAATGCGTTTAACAAGTGTCCATCGTAGTGCCTGTACATCATATCCATCAGTTCTGCGTCAATTTCAGCATTCCCACCCTCTTCAACACTTTGTCCACATTGGGAATGAGTTTTTCCTGAAAGTCCCACAGTCGTTTATCCACATTAAGCTGCTCCAGGGTTAATGATCCCTGTAGAGCCACGCGGACATGAACGATCCGACAAACATCTAGTGGAACCTTGTAGCGTTCTCCAAAATTCTTGATCACTTCATGGACTGAAGTCCACTCCACCATTCTGTGACACAAAACAAAAGATAGATAAATGTTTAGAGTTAAGGTTTTAAAATGCATTGATTACTGAAGATCCTGTTCTTTAGAAGAGCCCTGAACGCTCTCTAAAGGTTTCACAAATCAGCGAACCTTCAAGTGAATGTTCCTTGAAGGTTCTTCTGGGTTTTTTTGGCAATAACTTTCAGAGAACATTCCACTTGGAAAGTTTCACAAAATAACTTGAATTTAACAGATCGTTAAGGAATGATCTCTGAAAGATTGGCAAAAATAACCCTCAAGTTATTCAGACGTTCTCTAAACTGTGACCTTTAGGAAACCCATAGGGAACGTTCCCTCAAGGTTTCTGTTTGCTGGGTTCATGCTTGCATTTTGTGTGATTTGTTAGTTCTGTATGAGCAATATGACACATTTCAAATCTGAAAGTTCAAGTGTTAATCAAATTAGATGGCAACAAAATAAGAACTTTTGTTAAATGTGTTTTGTACCTGGGACTTAAGGTTTATTGTACTTGAAGCAAACTGTTGTTCCAACCAGTTTTGATGTTTCTTGTATGTTATCATGGTTTCGTAGAAGTTCAATAACTAAGGTACTGTTTAATTTTTGCAGTGAAGTAGATTTTGGGGTAGGATTTTACGTGGTGTCCACAAATGCAGCACTAGGATCCACACCTTCCCAGCTGATAATTAGAGGCCCTATAAGAAGCAGCTGCTTCACTACAGCATTTGGCAGTCTTTTCCCATCCAAGGTGGCTGAGAGTGTTAGGCAGCTAAGCACTGCAGATCTCCTCAGGAAAGCTGCTCATTTTAGTATTGCCCTTTAGAGAGTGGATTGTGCCATACTGCTGCTGTCTTGTTTTGTCTTGTTCGGTTTTATTCTGTCTTGTTGCGGCCTGTTGTCATCTTACAAACGTTTATGGACTGGCCTCGACTGACTCCTGGTTTTATGGTCTTTTACTCGGAATTGTTTTATACATTTTAATCATGCTTTTATAAAGAACTGTAACTTAGGGTGTATTTGTTTTATTTATATGTCTTTTACTAATTTGTTTAACGTTTTATGCCTTGTTGTTTTAGTGGAGGTGCGGCCGCTTGTTGAGGGGCTAGGCACGTGAACCCCCCCGTTGCATGAGGGTATACACACTGGGCATAGGTAGATTGCGCCATTTAGATTTCAGTGTGAGTGACAGTGAGGCTTGCAGTGGAACTACACGGGTGAGTAATTGGTGGCACCCTTGGGCACTCCTCTCTGTAGGTTGTCTCCTTAAGTGGCCGGTCTCCACCATTTTGTTTAGTTTTTTTATCGAGTTGTTATTTTACTAGGGTAGCACCGTGGCAGCGAGCCTTGTCGTTTCAATCACTGATTGTTAATAAAGTGTTTTAATTA